>NW_016813639.1:717533-769318 GCF_001698545.2 Rhinopithecus bieti
GGATGGTCTCGATCTCCTGACCTCGTGATCCGCCCGTCTCGGCCTCCCAAAGTGCTGGGATTACAGGCTTGAGCCACCGCGCCCGGCCTGTTGTTTACTTTTGAGACGGTGTCTCAGTCACCCAAGCTGGAGTGCAGTGGCTCAATCTTGGCTCACTGCAATCTCCTTCAAGTTATTCTCCTGCCTCAGCCTCCCAAATAGCTGGGATTACAGGCATGCACCACCATGCCCGGCTACTTTTTGTATTTTTTGTAGAGATGGGGTTTCACCATGTTGGTCAGGCTGGTCTCGAACTCCTGACCTTAGGTGATCCGCCCACCTCGGCCTCCCAAAGTGCTGGGATTACAGGTGTGAGCCACCACGCCCGGCCTAGTATGTGTAATTGACAATTGTTCCTACCTTAAAGGCTGTTATGAGAATTAAATGAGCTAATGCATGTAAAATGCATCTGCATAATATATAACACAGCTCGATAAATGTGAGTTGCTATTGTTGCCACCATTACCATGGCCACGTTTGCCGTTGATGATGTTCAACCACTGAAAAGCATCGTTTTCTTTCTTCTAGTAACTGTGTGTACTGAATGCTTCGCATCTGTCCCTACGGCACTTTTCAGGCTGTCACAATCCTGGGTCGTCGGAGGACTGTACCGAGCGCCCTTGCAGTGCTCGCAGCAGGGAAGAAGGAGCGAGCAGGGAGGAACTGAGGAGGGTCGGAGCGGAAGGGAGACCCAGAGACTGAGAGGAGAGAGGGGCTTATAAGAAGAGAAACCAGTCGCAGCAAAACAGAACTCTCGACAAACGCACGCCCTCTTTGCGCTTTACGTTTCTTTGGACCTGGATGGAATTGTCTTACTTTGCATCGCGGGACTGCGCTGCGGACCGGGCGAGGCGGCCCAATGGCCCCACTGGGGTTGCTCTGCTCCCCTTCACACTCCCCTCCCGGCCCCGCCCCGCGATTGGCCGGCGCGCCCCGGGGCTGCCGCCGATTGGTGTTCGCCGGCCGGAGCCGCGGGGCTTAAAGAGGGGGCGGGGGCGCGCTGCCCAGCAGCTCTGCTATCCCCGCCGTGAGCCCTTCGCCGCTGAGCTCGCAGCCTCCCGCGCCAACCTCCGCCTCCAGTGTCCCGCCTCGGGCCGTCGCCCTCCAGCGACTCGCGAGCGTGGGAGACGTACCTGGGCAGGCACTGTCCAGCCCGGACCCAGGCACAGCCGTGAGGGGCGAGGCACGGGGACGAACTGGCGCCCACCATGGTAGCCACGTGCCTGCAGGTGGTGGGCTTCGTCACGAGCTTCGTGGGCTGGATCGGCGTCATCGTGACCACCTCCACCAATGACTGGGTGGTGACCTGCGGCTACACCATCCCCACCTGTCGCAAGCTGGACGAGCTGGGCTCCAAGGGGCTGTGGGCCGACTGCGTCATGGCCACGGGGCTGTACCACTGCAAGCCCCTGGTGGACATCCTCATCCTGCCGGGTAAGGACACGAGCTTGGCGGCGGCTCCCCAATCCTTATCCTCTGGGTAAAGAGCGGGATATTAGACGGCGGTCACAGAGACATTTTGGGGGCTTAAAGACCTTTGGGTTCGTTTTTGACATCCCTAGTCCCACATTGTTGTAGAAGAATTAGGCAGCCCCGAACTTAACTTCTCTAGGCCTCAGTATTCTTATTTGGAATTTGGGGTAAAGTGGCAATGTGGCCGGTGGTAACACTGGCCGAGTCACCTTGAGAATGAACAAACCGGAATATATAATAGGAACTGAGTCCGTATTAATTACTGCGGCCCCAGCCCGCATCCTTCCACCGTCCGCTTCCCAAAGTGCTTCCCGCTCCCGCCCGGCCTTCCCCGGGGCGCCGAGCCTTCGCGTTAGATTCCGCCCGCAGAGGTGAGAAGGAGCGTGTAACACAAGCGGACAGGAGAATCGAACCGGCTTAGGCTGAGTTTCCCTGTCCTCATAGGATGGGCGAAGCGCCCCATTCAGGTTAGAGCCCTCCTAGCTCTGTCCGCCCAGCCGCTGAGCGATTCACGTCCAAGGCGCTCTGGGCTGCTTGGTTTGGGAAATGACAGGTTGATTCCCGCACGTGCCCAGGGCCATCTCCGCTGCCCCCGCCCCTGCTGTGGGCGCGTCCGACCGCGGGGCTGCGGTGACGCCGGCTCCCGCACCGCGCCGCTGGGTTGGATAGGGACGAGCAGGGGCTCCTCGGAGGGCGGACTCCACTGGGGAGACACGGAGCGCGCCGCCGAGGGTCGCTCGCCGCCACCCCGCCAGCGTGCCTCAGAGTGGAAAGGGGAGCTAAAAATTGACAGCCTAACGCGGGCCAGGGGCCACATCTTCACATGTGTCCTGTGGAAACGTTCTGGGCGACAGTCTCAATTCAGATTCAAACCACGAGCCAGCTGGGCAATGGCGAGGTCGGGGGCACCCCCTTGGTTTTCTGCTGGAATCTCTGTCCTGCCCCAAAGGCATGTCCTTGTCCCGGTCTCTACAAGGTGGGCTTCTGCCCCCCAGCCTTCGTGGATTGTGCTCACTTAAAGGATTTTCCCGGTTTCCTCAAGATGGGGAGAAACTTGTCCCTGAAGCCGCCAGTCAGATAAAAGACTCTGCTCGCCCCTTAAGCCTCCTCCAAGCACCCCCTATTTCCAGTCCTCGCAGTCGGAATCTGAATCCCTCCTTCCTCCTCGCTGCCTAGTCCTTGGCTCTTATCCTCACAAAGGCACATTTTATCTTGTTTTTTGTTGATTGTTCGTGAGTGAAGTTCTCCCACTACGTTTTAAATTCCTTGAAGATAGAGATGGCGTCCTGTTAATTCTCTTTGCTTCCTCTTCTGGACCTGGCATGGCCTCTGGCACACAATAGCTGTGGGCAGTGCTTGCCTGGCTTGCCTTACACTATCCTTTACTTCATTTTGAACTTTCAGAAGGCCAGAGGTCAACGAACCCAGATCTAGACTCAGCTTTGGCTAATGCTGGTGTTGGCAGGCCCAGGCCAGCCTCCGGGATCCAGGACTCACAATCTGGGTGACGGGGGACAAATTGCTAGCATCAGGGAACCACGGTTGTCTTCTTTTGAAAAAGTTAAAATCAGATCAACCACCCATCTTTCACGATTATTTGAGGATTAAATGAGATAAGAAATGTAATCTCTTTTGAGATAGTAGATGCTTCATGAATGGTAGCTGTAGTATTTTACTAAAAGCTGGGCATGGTATTTGTAGGGATCTTTGAAGCATAAAATTACCTTTGCTTCCTTCTCCTGAAATTAACTTTACTGAGCATTCAGTGCCAAGTGGTTTGTTTTCAGAGAACAAAGGCTGTCCTCCAGAGGGGAGTGCATATTGGGGGAGTGGGGGGCGGTGCTAGTCCTTCCTGCCTTCCCCCTCCGTCACACTTTGGGTGGAGGCAGTAACAGTCCTCAGTCCCCATCTTTTGGTGTCCGGACATGGCCTTGGCACTGTAGCATGTGGACAGCCAGTGCCGTGGATTTCAGAACCTGCATTGCCAGTTGTGTGGGTGCCGGCTCTCTACAAGCCGCAGGGGCAGATGGCTGGGTCAGGGGATGGGCCTCAGACTTCCTGGAGCTCCTTTCTGGAGCTCTTCAAGTCAGTAGATACTTGACTGATTATCTTTAATTCTGAAGGAGCTGAGATGGGCAGTGCTGGAAGAGGGCCCTTGTGAAGTCCGAATTCTGGTAAAATGTACCTTGCTAAGAGACAGCGTTGAAATTAGGACTTTGCACGTGAGGGTCCTGGTGTGTGAGGCGGATGCCGGGCTAGTTTAGTTTCCTGGCTTTGCTATGAACTCTGCCTCACCCAGGCCACTAGTACTAGTTCCTTCTGAGCAAAAAAGGGAGAGTAATAAATGCGCCCCTCCCCTTTTTTAAGAGGAGGGAGAGTTTTAATGAGAAACATTACATTTAAAAGTGAAACAAATTTGTCTATGAAATTCTCCCAGTGTCTTGTCAGAGTTATTCTAAATAAATATGACACATATTGTAATCTGTTTCTTAATAAAGTTTTTACTTGGCATTTTACTTGACAGGATAAAGTTCATGTAGTTTTTCTCTACACTTCTGTTTTCAGTTCTCTTTTTTTTTTTTTTTTTTGAGGCGGAGTCTCGCTCTGTCGCCCGGGCTGGAGTGCAGTGGCTGGATCTCAGCTCACTGCAAGCTCCGCCTCCCGGGTTTACGCCATTCTCCTGCCTCAGCCTCCGAGTAGCTGGGACTACAGGCGCCCGCCACCTTGCCCGGCTAGTTTTTTGTATTTTTTAGTAGAGACGGGGTTCCTTGATTCGCAATTGTTTCCATGATCTGTTGTGGGCACTGTGTTAACTCCATGAATACCAAGGCAGGTGTCTGCCATCCAGGAACCCTGAGGGCTGGAGAGATGCCTTTTAAGCAATGATGGACAGCTGGGGAAGGATGCCCAGGGTACTGTGGGGGAGGCAGATGGCACCCAACCATTTAGGGGCAGGATCCATGAGGACAGCCTCTGGGGAGACAGCAAAGAGAGGAAGCCTGAATTTTAGCTTAATCTGGGTTAGGGCCACAGCCAATGTGAATGAAAGCACATGGTTAGGAGAAAATCACCTAGGACACCTGGAGATGAAAGCACTGCACTGAGACGGACAAAGAGCACCAATGATAACAATTAACCTTTTTTGAGGATTTGGTATAGGCACCGTTTTAAGCACTGCATAAATTAACTAATGTAATCTTCAGTAGAATTCTGTTAGAGAGATGCAGGTACTATTACATTATTATCAATACTTTATTTATTTATTTATTTATTTTGAGAAAGAGTCTCGTTCTGTCACCCAGGCTGGAGTGCAGTGGCTCTATCTCAGCTCACTGCAACCTCCACCTCCCAGGTTCAAGTGATTCTCCTGCCTCAGCCTCCCCGAGTAACTGGGACTACAGGCGCACACCACCACACCAGGCTAATTTTTGTATTTTTAGTAGAGATAGAGTTTTGCCATGTTGGCCAGGCTGGTCTTGAACTCCTGACCTCAGAGGATTCACCTGCCTTGGCCTCCCAAAGTGCTGGGATTGTAGGTGTGAGCCACCGTGCCTGGCCTATTGTTACTTTATAGATGTGGAAAATAAGACATCATGGTTAAGTAACTTGCCCAGGGTCAGACAAGTAGAGCTATCAATAGCAGACTGGAACCAATAGAGGCCCTCACAGAATGATTCTTGGGAGATTTGAGTTTTCATCTGAACTTTCTCATGGGGATGTAATAATGTAAATGGACTCTTGGCCCCTCCATCCCGGAAACTTGGCCAAGTGGCCTAAACCAGGGGTCCCCATTTAGTCTCTCCAGCCTCCTTTTTTCTTGCTGAGTTGTTTTAAAAGTTGAAAAGTGCTTAGTGACCTTGGACAATACTAGCACCTTCTAAGTCCTGGAATGGGCCAAGAGGGAGGAAGGGAGATGGTGCTGAATTCCCCTAAGGCAGGACTCAGGAAGCAAGAGAACCCCGTGGTCTAACCTTTCCCATCTGCTCTCTTGTTCCCAGGCTACGTGCAGGCCTGCCGTGCCCTGATGATTGCTGCCTCAGTCCTGGGTCTGCCAGCCATTTTACTGCTGCTGACTGTTCTTCCCTGCATCCGGATGGGCCATGAGCCCGGTGTGGCTAAGTACAGGCGGGCCCAGCTGGCTGGTGTTTTGCTCATTCTGCTGGGTAAGACAGCTTTCTCAATGGTACCCCACCTATGAGGGAGCCTGATGAATCTCAGATCTTGTGGTTGCTGCTTCTCAAGTTCAAGAGAAATGTGAAGGGAAGCCAAGTGAACCCAGTGGGGGATGGACCCCCACAATCTGTATCCCTTTGTATTTTATGGGCAGTTTACATAGAGGGCTAAGTAATGTCTCTGGGAGTCACTGAACATGAAGATAAGTTTAAAAAGAGAAAGAGAAAGAGGATTTTGAAGGTAGGAAATACCTAAGGGAAAGACCTGAAAGACGGAAGCCTTCCAGTCTTCACAGTGGAATCCTTTTTGAACACCTATGCCCAGGTCCCACAGCAGATCAATTGAATCAGAATTTTCTGGGCATCAGGCCAGGCAAAGATATTTTTTGAAAGCTTCCCAGGTGATGCTTATGTGCAGGCAAGACTGAGAAACTCAGTTAATAAAGAAGGAGGCCGAGGTGGGCGGATCACCTGAGGTTGGAAGTTCGAGACCAGCCTGGCCAACATGGTGAGACCCCATCTCTACTAAAAATACAAAAATTAGCCAGGTATAGTGGTGCATGCCTGTAATCCCAGCTACTCGATAGGGGGCTGAGGCAGAAGAATCATTTGAACCCAGGAGGCAGAGGTTGCGGTGAGCTTAGATCACTCTACTGCATTCCAGCCTGGGTGACAGAGTGCAACTCCAAAAAAAAAAAAAAAAGAAAGAAAGAAAAAAGTAAAGAGGAAGGCAAGAGAAAAGTCAGGAGTTGAGCGTGGTTAGACCACCAGGTGATGGCTCCATCCTTTAACTCAGCAAGCCTTCCTTGAGCATATGGGCCAGGCACCATGGTAGGTACTGGGGTCACTGGGAAAAATAGGCCATCTTTGCTTTGAGTGTACTTGGACACCTCAATAGAATATGGTATGTATTCATGTAGAAAAGGTATACAGGCTGTGCATACACATAGGAAGACACCTAACCCGGACTGGATGAGTTTCCAGAGCAGAAGAACCCAGCAATAAGCCCTGAGACTTGAAGAGAAGGTGGGCTGGTCATGAATTGAGGGGAGGGACAGTCCAGGGACAGGAAACGGCCTGTGCTCATTTGGTTTTGCTGATTATACCTGCACATAGAGGGCTTCATTTAACAACCTGTGGAGGGTCCTTCTAGCTCTATTCTCGTCAGTGATTTCATTTCTCTCCATTTTTATCCCCTCAGATGCTAGTTTTATCAGCACATTCTAAATCCTAATAGACGATATGAATTTTAAGAACAACAACTCTTGTTGCAAAGTGCACGTATCAGTGAGAAGAAATTAGACTGGGTATGGGTTAGATATAAAATCATGTTCTTCTGAAACAAGGAGTTCATACCCCCAGATTGGCATAGCAGATGATGAATTTGAGGGGTAAGAATAGGCATCAGGATTCTGTGTGGGTTGACGCCACTTAGTGGTGGGTACCTCCCATCTGGAGGCCTCACACTCACAATGACACCAGTAAGGTGAGGGGACATGGGGGGGGCACCATTTTCCAGGATTGCAAAGGGACGGAGGTTTGCAGGTTCTTGTGAAGCCACAGGTGTGTGTATGTGTGTGTGTGTGTGTTTATGTGTTAACAGGAGTGAAAAGACCACTGTAATTTCCAGAGAAAAATCTGAATGTGGAAATTTTGGTTCCAGCCACAAAGAATTTGTGTGCCAGTATCACACGGAACACACAACAGCATCCGGTGCTTTATCTGACTTACAGGGGCCCCCTCTTGCCCTGCTCTATGGAGGTCAGATCTGTGTGTCCAACTCCCTTTCCAACAGGAAAGTCAAAGCTCCACAAGTAAACTGGGTTTGCAGCATCCAGGTGAAACCCTTCTCCTAGACACTTGCTGTTTGTTACTTTCCTCACATTCTCACAGAAGCCCCAGAAGGTTCTCCTGGGCTCTGAGGATGGCAGAGCCAAAAGATGGGTCCGTTGTATTGGGTGCTCATGTTTAGAAATTCTGGCCTTCCGTATGAGTGTCACAGGTATCCGCAAGTAAGAGAACACACTAAAACAAACACACAAACCCTGGAAAAATAGAGGGATAAAAGCAAAGTATGCATAGATAGCTTTAAAAAAAACTACCCTAAAAGCAGCCGGTGGTTTGAAACTTCCTAGCTGAATTTGTTTTTCTTTGTCTCCTAAAAGTGGGTTAATGTAGATAGTCAGAATCACAGAGGAAGAAATGAGGTGGGACTGGGGAGTGGGTGAGTGCCTCAGTCCCTGTTTGCCTGTCTGGAGTGAAACTATGGGGGAGGCAGGACATTGAGGGATCTGACCCCACCCAAGGAGGCTGCCCGTTTCCGGACACTCACTGGAGTCCCCTCATTGCACTTTTATGGCCTTGCATTTCCGATATTGTCTGCCTGCTTTGCTCCTATCAGGATTTATTTCTCAGTGGGTCACCACTGCCTTTGGGTTGGATGTTGTTTTCACTGGAACGAGCTAGCTCTGGAAATGTAAAGCTCATTGTCTCAGGCGTGGCACCTGCTGATCTCCTCTAGGTCTTCTCACCACGGAGCCCCAAGTGCCTTGTTTCCCCTGTTGGCAGTGGTGGGAGGAGCACGGGGAGTGAAGGCTCCCTTTGTGTTCCTCTGGACTGTTTTCTGCCACTCCCTCAGAGAAGCCAGCACTAGGCCTGGGCAGGGTCCTCAGGGTCACTGAATGGGGCTGGGCGAAAACCTCATTCGACTAAAGAAGATGAGGCATCCCCTGGAGTTCAGGGGCCTGGGAACTGGACACAGTATCACAGCTAGTCCTGGTATGGGAACTGTGAACACTGCTAATTAAAATCTGTTTTTTCTGACCCTGAAAATCTGTCATTATTTTTGTGAAACCTTAAAAAAATTATGTGTGTTGTACAGCGTTATCTTCTCAGCAGTGACATTTAATGGTGTGAGGATTTGGTTCCTGCTGTGGAGGAAGAAATAGGAGCCAGTTGTTTCTAAAGCCAGATGAGTAGCGCAGGAGCAGCAGGCTCTCAGATCTGTGGTGGATTTGAGGCCAATCTGTTTGTGGCTTTTCAAGAGTTCCTGCCAAGGCAGGAGGTGCCTATGCCCTGAATTGTTTGATCTTATCAGTTGGAATCAGATACAACTGTGCTGAATCTGGAATCCACTACTTTCTGGCTGTGTGAACTAGGGCAGTTCCTTAATGTCTCTGGTCCCTTCCATAAAATGGGAACAATAACGCCTGCTTCTCAAGTTAGTAAAAACAGTGAAGTGATGTGTGAAAATTATTTAGCATAGGATCTGGCACATAGTAAGTGCTCAATAAATGGTTGCTATTATTTTTGTTATTGTTGGTTAGCTGGTTAAAAAAATACCCAGAGAGCAGCTGGGTATTCTTCCAATCATGTCTAATTTCCTTATTTTTATTTTTTTGTTTTTTGAGATGGAGCTTTGCTCTGTTGCTCAGGCTAGAGTACAGTGGCACAATCTTGGCTCACTGCAACTTCTGCCACGCGGGTTCAAGCGATTCTCCTGCCTCAGGCTCCTGACTAGCTGGGATTACTGGCATGTGCCACCATGCCTGGCTAATTTTTGTATTTTTTGTAGAGATGGAGTTTCACCATATTGGGCAGGCTGCTCTCAAACTCCTGAGCTGTAAGCCACCGCACCCGGCCAAAAAGGTCTTTAAGAACATTTTTATTGTGGAAAATATCAGACCTATGTAAAATTAGAGGAATAGTATAATAAACCCCTGTGAACCCAACCTCCTCAACAGTGATCAACTTATGACTGTAATACATGCTTCATCTTTCCACTTCTCCATTTCTTCCAGTCTTTAGATTTTTTAAAGGAAATCTTAGCATATCAAGGAAGTTTTTTTTGTTTTTTGTTTTTGCTATTACTAATGTAAGAAGTCAAAATAATTTAAATGACTTTAATGAAAATTTTGCTTTGTGTTAGAAATTGTTCTTTGGAAAGTTCTTTCAGGGTTGGGCGTGGTGACTCACACCTGTAATCCCAGCATTTTGGGAGGCTGAGGTGGGTGGATCACCTGAGGTCAGGAGTTCGAAACCAGCCTGACAACATGGAGAAACCCTGTCTCTACTTAAAATATAAAATTAGCTGGGCATGGTGGCACACACCTGCATTCCCAGCCAGTCGGGAGGCTGAGGCAGGAGAATTACCTGAACCCAGGAGGCAGAGGTTGCAGTGAGCTGAGATCGCGTCATTGCACTCCAGCCTGGGCAACAAGAGTGAAACTCCGTCTCAAAAAACAGAAAACAAAAAAACCAACCAAAAAACACAAAATACAAAAATTAGCCAGGTATGGCAGGTGCCTGTAATCCCAGCTACTTGGGAGGCTGAGGCACAAGAATTGCTTGAACCCACGTGGTGGAGTTTGCAGTGAGCTGAGATCATGCCACTGCACTCCAGCCTGGGCAACAGAGTGAGACCGTCTCAAAAAAAAAAAAAAAAAAAAAAAGGCCTTTCAGTGGAAAGTGACAAAGCTTGAGAAAAGGTTCATTGGGGCTAGGCGTGGTATTTCACGCCTGTAATCTAGCACTTTGGAAGGGCAACATGGGCAGATTGCTTGAACCCAGGAGTTCGAGACCAGCCTGGCCAACATGGCAAAACCCCATCTCTACTAAAAATACAAAAGTTAGGCCAGCCTGGTGGTATGCACCTGTGATCCAGCTACTCAGGAGGCTGAGGATCGATGCTCAGGAGAACGAGGCTGCAGTGAGTTGAGATTGCACCACTGCCCTCCAGCCTGGGTGACAGAGACCCTATCTAAAAAAAAAAAGAAAAAAAAAAGTAGGTTTATTGGAAGGAGGAAGAAATGTCAGTGCCCACTGATCTTGTCTTTCTCTGTCTCTTTGTCTGTCTGTCTGTCTGTCTCTCAGTTGTTACCTCCAAAGTCAAACACACCTGTATTGATTTTTTTTTTAACTTTGTTTGTTTAACACCATGTATTACCATGTGTCATCTCATCTCTAAAGAGATTAAAAGCCACACTTACATTTCCTTGCTTTAAAATGGACTTCTCAAATATTCTCCATTTGGTCATGTCACCATCATTCTTAGTTTTTAACAAGGCATATCTTATCAATTAAATAATGTATTGTATTGCATTATTTGAAACTTGTTCTCAAAAGAGGCAAACAATTTTATTCTTTGAAGAGCAAGGAATCCTACTTAGGAGAGGACCAGGTTTAGATATATCTGTCTTTACATAGTGAAGCTTTCTTCTCCCTTCCCTTTCTCTCTCCTTCTCTTCCTCCTTCTCCTCCTTCTCATTTTTAGCTAAGAATATGCCTCAGTTTTACTTTCTGTTCTCCAACAACAAATGGTACCCCCCCACCTTGTGTAGTTAACTATTGCATCTTCTGAAGGCAGAAGAGGAGAAAGACTGAAAAATCTGAGTGCTAAAATTACTGTCTTGTTTTAGAGACTTAATTTAAAATACATTCGGATGATGTAAAAGAAAAGAACAAAATTTCCTTTGTCTTTCTTCAATTTTCTTGACCTTACAGGTAACTGACTTTTAGAAAACATTTTCTTTATTTTCCCAAATGACAGAGAGAACCATTCCAAACTCATCTTTTGGGTTTGCAAATAAAATAAATCTATCAGACCTTCTATGTCTTTAAGAAAGGCAATTTTTTTGGCCAGTTCTATTACTATTTCACATGTTTTAAGTTAAGTAATGATTTGACTCGCGTTTTAACTTTACTGGACAAAACATATCCCTTTCTTCCTTGAAACCATTGCTGAAATTGCGTAAATTCTCCTTTTTTAGTTTTTAAACATTTTTCATTTTGAGTTCAATTGAAGGTCACTGTTTTCAGTGAGCCTCTCATTTCCTTTCATGTTGTGTGGTAGTCTGTCATTTTTTAGTGGTTTTGATGTGATTCATCTTTGAGAGCCACAGGAATTCCACCCAGGGTTCATTTGTCTCCTAGGAAGTAAAGAGCCTGCTGGCACTCATTTGCCTTGTTTTGTGTGAATTATAAGAGAAGGAAATCTTTAATTAGAGGTCAATGATGAGCTTGCGACTTTAGGTGTGTTAAACTCACAATAAGATTTTATGTCTTTAGACCTCAGTTTTGGTGTGTATGAAGTGAAAGGTGGAATTGAAATGAGACTACTTCTCATCCATCCATCCATTCGTTCCCCCGTTCACTCATCCATCCCTATGGAGGTTCATTGTATGAAATGTTTAGACCTTTTCTGATTTTCCCTTTTCTAATGATTTATATTGGAATACAACCTAACAAAATCCCTAAAATACTCAAAACCAAGACTGATGGTTACTTTTGGGATATTGAGCCTAATTATTTCCCTGTGTGAAGATAATCTTGTTTTATTATTTGCTTAAGGGAACAATTAAATGAATTTAGAGGCAGTTTCTTGTCTTATTCTATAAAATCTAAACTAAACCTGAACGTTACGTTTACATTGGATGTGGGGAATGCTTTCCTGCACGTGTGTGCACATGTGCTGTATGTGTAAATACAGTATAGTTGAAAAATATAAAACTTGATTTGAACCCTGAGTTGTTTTGAGACCAGTTAATTGTTTATAGGAAAGATCAGTTAGCTTGAATCATATCAGTTGTTTGGGAATTAGAACTTTTTTCCCTACAGAATTCAGCTTTTCACTCCCCTTCTTTTTCTTCTAAACAAGTGTTTGGAAGCCCTTGCTAGGTTGCTGTTTTTGCCCGCAGCAAAATGAATGCCCACTTTTGAGGTTTGGGGCTGTGTAAGTAGATTGTGTATGCTATGGAAAATCTACGGTAGTTCTCTCTGGTTGAAACCCTCCAAAAGAGGATTTTAGTCCCCTGTTCTGACAGAGAAAAAGGTTTTTCTCTGTGTCTTGCTGAAAGTAGAGACTCTGATAATAGCCAAGCAATTCTCCAAGAGTGCCTGATTTGGAATCCATGTCAGAGAAGAGAAAGAAAAAGACTTTCCCCTGCATCTGAGGTTTGCAAAGTCCTGAGCTAGAAAGGGAGGTTTCAGGTACACATTGCTCTTCTTGAACATTCTAGTCACAGAAGGAAAATACATCTTCTCATGGTATCTCATATGAAAATATTACAGAAGCTGGCATGACTGTGCTTATTACTTTTTAAGAAAAAGGAAACATTAGCATATGGATAGATTGTAGCTGCTTTTTTTTTTTTTTTTTTTTTTTTTTTTTTTAACACAGAATCTTGCCCTGTTGCCCAGGCTGGAGTGCAGTGCTGAGATCTCCACTCACTGCATGCAACCTCTGCCTTCCGGGTTCAAGCAATTCTCCCTGCCTCAGCCTCCTAAGTAGCTGGGATTACAGTTGCCCACCATCCATGCCTGGCTAATTTTTGTATTTTTTAGTAGAGATGGGGTTTTGCCATGTTGGCCAGGCTGGTCTTGAACTCCTGACCTCAGGTGATCCGCCCACCTTGGCCTCCCAAAGTGCTGGGATTACAGGTGTGAGCCACCATGCCTGGCCAATTTTAGCTTCTTAGATAATCTATAAATAATTAATGGAGTGAATTTGGGCTGTTAGAAAGCCAATCTGGGCAATTCATAGCTTTTCAAATTAACTCTCTTCCTTCTGATTTCCTCTTGAGATCTATTCTTTTTAAGGATAGAGATCATATATTTTTATGTGTATCTATACCCAGCTTGTAGTAGTGGTTTAATCTATTGCCAATAAGAATCTACGTTACAAGCAACACAAATGCGATGAGACTGTTTAAAAGGTGTTTCAAAATGGGTAAGACCAATCCTTTTTTCCATTTAGAACTAATATACAAGGCTGTTAGATTTGATTGCTTATGTTAAATTATATTTCTTCTCTGCGGGCATAGAGAGTAAGTTAGAAAATCACTCACCGTGAGTAGAAATCAGAAAAAAGCTTGCTGAGTTTAATGTGATAAGGGTATCCTTGGTGGCAAACGTCACACTGGCAGTGCAGTATTCTTTCTTAATTTGTTGATGGAAACCTCATTGTTATTATTATTATTGTTATTATTTTTCTGTCTGCCAACTTTAATGTGTCATCTCAACTTAAAGAGGTTTGGAGTTACTTTGTCTAGAGCTGTGTTGTTCAGTACAGTAGCCACTAGCTACATGTGGCCATTTACATTAAAATTAGTGAAAATTCAAAATTCAGTTCTTCATCTCAGTAGTCTCATGACAAATGATCAATGGTCCCACATAACTTGTGGCTACTCCATTTGACAGTGCTGGTCTAGAGATTTGAAAAAAATATAAAAAAGTCTTTATAGCCTCTTGCCTGCCCATGTTTTGTTACTTTGCTTATAAAGAGGTGAAAAACTACATGATGTATAAGCTGTTTCTTATTTTACTCTATAAAATCAAAACCAAAATGAAGATTAGATTGATTGGTGCAAAACCAAAAGTAAAGTTCTACCATTTTGACCCCTGAATGGGTGAGTTTTTCTACTCCAAGGACTATTCATTTGTGTGTTGGGATTTTGTGATTGTGAACAGCGTAACACAAACTTGAACCTTTATCTGGTACTCCATTTTCATCTAGCAACATTCACCACAACAGAGAAATTTCATACCTTCTCCAGATCTTTGTAATGTGAATTGACCAAACTGAGAAAATAGAGTGGAAAATTGAGGTGGCTGCCATCTCGTTTCTCATTTTTGAATAGCTCAGATAATTCAGCCATTCAACTGGTCTACATTGAGCACATACTATTTGCCTCGTACCAAGGTAGACATAAGTAAGACATGGACCCTACCTTCAAGGAACTCAGAGAGCTTACAATGACACATAGATATGTAAAGTGATAATTATAATATAATTAGGTAAGTATATTAATTTTAGAATTATAACTAGATATGAAGTGTTGATATACAAGTAAATACAAATAAATATTTTTTGGACTTAAATGGTTTATTTCTAGGTCTTTACATTGGAATTATTTTGTTTCTGCCACCTGCTGAAAAAAATAAGGACCCAACAGTCAGCTTCTTCTACAGATGCCAACTGCTACATATTGGTTCAGTGTTGAGGGAGCAGAGCCATGTGTATGGAGCTTTTTGGAGCTGGTTGGAAGCCACAAGTGTGTGTATGTGGAGTGAGTGGGCCTGCCCACGTGCTTGGTGTGTGATGGGTGCGCCCAGTCACGGCCTCTCCATGTCTCTCCAGCTCTCTGCGCCATTGTTGCCACCATCTGGTTCCCTGTGTGCGCCCACCGTGAGACCACCATCGTGAGCTTTGGCTACTCCCTGTATGCAGGCTGGATTGGTGCTGTGCTGTGCCTCGTGGGTGGCTGTGTCATCCTCTGCTGCGCTGGAGATGCCCAGGCCTTTGGTGAAAACCGTTTCTACTACTCTTCGGGCTCTAGCTCCCCGACGCATGCCAAGAGTGCCCATGTATAAGAGGGCTGCCCGGCTGCCCACAGAGGTGCTGTAGATGCTGGGCTCAGGGCCCTAGGTTTGCTAGTCACAGTGTGGGGGAAGCCCACTCCTTTGCCAGGCTTTAAAGCCAAAGGTCTAGAAAAGCATCCTGTCTGGCATTTTGTAGTCTTAACTTCTCTCCCTTTCCCCCATCTTTTGGTTGCCTTTAAAGAAATCTCTAGCTCAGATAATGCCCGTACATTTTTTCTCATGGCATTGCCAAATATTAGCTCTTTTCTTGGGCATTCCTTTGCTGTTTATTAAAAAATATATTATATATATTTTGTTTCTTTTAATTTCAAATGTTTTGCAAACATCACTGAGTTAGGTGGGGGTGGGGAAGAGAAATACAAGACTTTTTTTTTTTTTTAAATAGGGCCTCACTCTGTTACTCAGGCTGGAGTGCCGTGGTGTGATCTCGGCTCACTGTAGCCTCAACCTCCCAGGCTCAAGTGATCCTCCTGCCTCAGCCTCCCAAGTAGCTGGGACTACAGGTGTCCACCACTACACTCAGCTAATTTTTAAGTTTTTTGTAGAGATGAGGGCTCACTGTGTTGCCCAGGTTGATCTAGAACTCCTGGACTCAAAGTATCTTCCCGCTTCGGCCTCCCAAAGTGTTGGGATTATAGGAGTGAGTCACCGCACCGGCCAAGACACTTTTCAAACTGATACAGCTGACAATGGGAGCCTCATAAAGATGGCTTTTGTTTCTTCCCTTCAAGGTCATTTACTTGTATGAGACAGAAAAAGATAGCAATGGGGACATGGGATGCGGGAGGGAGGGGAATAGTGGAACTTTCTTTCCATGGGAAACTTTCCCTTTTGTAAGCTGAGGGCCAAGGGTAGGGATATTTTTTAGTTTGTGATTTTACATTTATCTGTACATACTTTTTCAAGATTGATCGTTTTTATAACCATGATTTCCTGAAATTCTCAATTCATCAATATGAAGGAAATGAACCACATAGACTTTATGCAATAAATAACAGTGCAAGTGAGTATAACTTTAACTGATGTTCCACAAAACATTTTTGATTTCAGGTTTGTATGATGTAGTTTTTAATCCTACGTTTTCATATGCTTCAAACTAACACATTTTAAAGCTTTCCCCACTTTTCTCTCTATTTGCATTGTTAGCCATTTTGAAGTGATGTTGTTTAACATAAATTGTACTGTTGAATTTGGCTTTACGGGTGTAAACACTGATGGTATATATCAGTATCTGAGACCCCAAACTCTCCAAATACTGATGGTGCATTTTATTCTTTAAGTGAAATCTGTGCAATAAAATAACAGACTGTCTGCAAAACTGGCCTTCGATCTTCTGTTGTATCCAGAGGTATCATTATTGATTAAAAAAAAATCTCATTAATCTCTACTGGTAATTTATAGGTATTCAGTGATTTCAAAAACAAGTAATTCTGCATTGCCTTGAATAATTGAAAAGTTATATTTTATTCACTGTATCGTGGTAATTTGTGGTCATGAAAGCATAACCTCCATGCTCTCTAGGTTTCTGAAGTGGGATGACTTTAAGGCATCTTTAATCATCGATCAGTGGGCAGCAATCAGAAACAAAGTTCTCAGCATTATGCAGTTAATGTCCTTCATCTACTTTGAACACTTAGTAAAGGAATTGATTGGCTAGGTATCAAAGGAGAATTAAAGAAACCTATTTTATTGGATCTTTAAGTAATGATATCTAAATACATTTTGTTCAAACATACATATGTAGCTGTTTGGACATTTTGGACAAAGACACATTGAGTTGATTTTTATTTGTTTTCTGTTCCAGAAACTCTGTCAAGTTACGGGCCTGGTTTAAGAAAACACATTACAATCTATTTTGGCAGACTTCTTCCAAATAAAATACTAATTTCATTAGCTGATAGTATAATAATTGGCAAACATTTCCTCTTTGGAAATACCAACTTGGGCTAGCCATTTTGCAGAAATTTGTGTAGTTTTGATTATAACCTGTTGGAAAGTATTTCTAAATTACTTATACATAAAAGATAATCTTTTTTTGTTTTTTTTTTTGAGAAGAAGTCTCGCTCTGTTGCCCAGGCTGGAGAGCAGTGGTGCGATCTCACCTCACTGCAACCTCCGCCCCTTGCCCCCTGGGTTCAAGCGATTCTTGTGCCTCAGCCTCCCAAGTAGCTGGGACTGCAGGTATGTGCCATCACACCTGGCTAATTTTTGTATTTTTAGTGGAGACAGGGTTTTGCCATGTTGGCTGGGCTGGTCTGGAACTCCTGGCCTCAAGTGATCCTCCTGCATCAACCTCCCAAAGTGCTGGAATTACAGGTGTGAGCTACCGCGCCTGGCCATAGAAGACAATTTTTATGTTAACTAAAATATTTGCTTAGCTATAATATAGCTTTTGTAAGGATAAAAGTCATGTGACTACATTGGAGGACCCTCCCTACCTCATTAAAACTTGTCATTATGAACCAGAAGGGAACAAAAAGCATTTGAGGGCGTGGACGAGGACACTTCAGACCCTATGATCCCTTTCCTCACAACCGCCAGCTTGTGTCAGAAGTGTCATTAAGTGGGACTCCTCTCTTATGGATGTATTGACTCGCCCGCTTCTTCCCTGAGCTGCTGCTTGCTTTCTCTCATAAGGGGGCTGCTTTTCCCTTCAGTGTAAGAAGAGAGACTCCCAAATCTCTCCTAGCTGACCATTCCCTGACTAATGAGGGAATCCCAGTTTGGAGGTCGTAACTCTAGTGTTAGGTTTAGTATCAGTATGATGGAGGAGAAGTTGATGTGCCTCTAGAACAGTACTGTCCACTAGGAATACAATGTGAGCCATGTGTGTAATTTAAAATTTTCTAGTAGCCACATTTCAAAAGCTAAAAATAGACAAGGGAAATTAATGTATTTTATTTGATCCAGTACATCCAAAATATTATCATTTCAATATGTAATCAATTGATGAGATATTTCACACCCTTGTTTTTGTATTGTCTTTGGATTCCAGCATGTATTTTACACTTGCAGCACGTCTCCATTTACACCAGCCACATTTCAAGTGTTCAGTAGCCACTTGTGGCTGGAGGCTTTTGGATTGGATAGCACAACTGTGGAACAACAGGTTCTGTCTCAGTAACCATCAAGAGGATCAGTCTTCATTATCTTATCTGCTCTCATTAGAGTCCCCTGAGAACTTGGCAATTATAATTTATTGAAGAATTATAATAAATCTTCACCTAGGTGAAGGCAATGGCCCCCAATCACGTGTAAAATGGCAGGCTTAAAGTACTCTAAGTAACAGGGCAAAGGGAATTCACACTATTGAGACCTGTATGTGTTAGAAACTTCATACATTTCATCCTCCCCATGGTCCCCATTTTATAGATGAGAAAAATAGCATGTGGAGAGTTTAGGTTGTCAAGATCATATAGCCACTATATAAATGAAAAGGGATTTAAGACTATGTAACTCTAAAGCCCGAATTGTCCAATTTAAGAATCACGGCTAGGGCCGGGCGCAGTGGCCCATGCCTGGAATCCTAGCACTTTGGGAGGCTGAGGGGGGCAGATTGCCTGAGCTCAGTGGTTCAAGACCAGCCTGGGCAATATGGTGAAACCCTGTCTATACTAAAGTACAAAAGAAATTAGCTGGGTGTGGCAACTTGCATCTGTAGTCCCGGCTACTTGGGAGGCTAAGGCAGAAGAATCGCTTGAACCTGGGAGGCGAGATCACGCCACTGTACTCCAGCTTGGGCGACAGAGCGAGACTCCGTTTCTCAAAAAAAAAAAAAAAAAAAAAAAAAAAAAAAAAAGGAATCACAGCTAGAGATTCACCCTCTTCATTAGGGTGGGGAGCCAAGAATCTGCATTGTTGTTGTGTACCCTCAGTGATTCTCATAAAGTGGGCCCCACACTACACTTTGAGAAACAGCAAACAAAAGGACTTCTTTCTCAAGCCTTTCTGTAAGTGCAACTCCATGTCCTCCCTGGTCTCCTGTTTGATGGTCATTGGAGATGAGATGATTTTGAGAACCACACCATGCTTTACTCTCTCTTTTTAGCCGGTTCTGAAGAGACCACATGCAGGGGATTTTTGGTTTGAAAATGAAACAGTCCGGCTCATGCTTTCCAAGAATTTGATAGAAACCAAATTAGAGAGAAAAGAATGTTTCAAGGCAATCTCTGGATCTAGGGATGTTAGTTACAATGACAGTAATAAAAAAGAGAAGATTGTGTGCTTCAAGAATACAAGTTACATATTTGTGCTGAATTGGTTTGGGTTAACAATAGAACAAGGTTTGGTTGTATCTTGCCCTGCTTTTTTTTTTTTTTTTAATTAAAAGAAATCTGCATGTCAGTGTTTCTCTATACAATGTACACAATGTGAACTGCAACATCTTAAATGTTTGGCAGGACATTCATGCTCATGACATCACATGCTGAGAGGACAGGGAGGCCACTGTGGGGCTGGCCTCGAAGAGAGGCAGCATCAGTGCTACCATTGAGATGTCCCCACAAAAGAGTGTGTGACAGCCAGATGTGCAGCTTAATGGAGACTGAACCAGGATTGTGGGTGGAACATTGGCACATGCTGCTTATGGCTTGAATAGCAGCTCTTGAGGAATCTATATTTCTCTACCTCATGCAAAATCTTAGAGCTCTGGCTTTGTGGCCCTGTGGCTGGGGGAGGGAGTGGAGATGGAGGAACTTGTCACTGCTCCATGCCCCATTGTTGAAATGGAAAATGTGGAAACGTTAAGCCGTTTCTAGAGGATTGTGGAAGGTAAGAATTGCTTCCAAATACAAAAGATCACCTGATCCTCACAGTTGGAGGCTTTCTTGAATAAAAATGGTTTTATCTTTATATCTCTTATGTTGAATTCTATAGCTATGCTTTTCAAACTGTAGTGTTGATACAGATCACTTGGGGATCTTGTTAAAATGCAGATTCTAATTCAGCAAGTGTGTGATAGGGCCTGAGGTTTGGCATTTCTGACCAGCTCTCGGGATGCTGACGCCGATGGTCCCAGACTCACACCCTGGGTAAACAGACTCTGGAGTCTACCTCCTGCGGAAGCACAGATCAGTTTTGTGCATAGACATCGTGAGTGGTGCCTGTTTTTGTAGAAGACACTGGGAGTGGTTCTTTGCCCTTTTGAAGGGTAGAATCATTCTTTTGGTTTCAAGGTTTTGTTCCTTATTTAAATATAAACACTCCGTGATACGCTTGAGCTAAGTACTGACTCATGAAAGCTGATTGTCACATTTTCAGGAAGTTTGCAAGCCAGTTGATGTCATGTTAGGAGCTTGATAGCAGCCATGGTAGGAGAGTCATTCCACAGAAATCACCAAACACTGCAAATCATGCATTTCTGCCCCAGCTCCAGCTTCCGGTCAGTTGCTGAAAATTTACCAAGCCACCACTGCTTAGCTCTTGGAGAACCACACATTAAGCTGTATCAGACCTTGTCACTGTAATTGGGAAAGGCTCTATCCCTCCCCTCCCTGAGAAGAAGTTTCAATGAGGGAAGGTGGGTAGAGCTGGGAGTACATGGGGTGACTGCAGGAAAAGAGATGTACCAGCTGCGGTCTCTTGGGGCTGTGTGTGCAATGGTCTCCTTGTTTGTCCTGAGTCTGAGGGTCTTGGTGGCCTGGTAGAGAAAGGGCTGCTTCCTCACCTTTTAATCTGGTTCCTAGGCTTGGAGAGTGGTCGGTAAAACCGGCTTGTATATCAAATACCATGGCTACCAGGTTGGTGCATAAGGCCATCCTATCCTCTTTGAACTCATATACTTGGGGCGTCACTAATCTGGCTTCTAGAAGTTTCCTGGCAGATTTAGTTTTGAAAGGTCACATTTTTTTCTGATTGTAATAGTAATAATAATACAATGACTCATGTTTATTGAAAGCTTATTCTTTGCCAGACACAGTCCTAGTATTTTATATATACTGACAAATTTAATCTCACAACAACCCTTATGAATTAGGGGCTATTGATATTTTCATTTTACAGATAAGGAAATTAAGATAAAGAGGTGTTTTCAAACTGGCTTAAATCACACAACTATCGAGTAATGTATATTTATTATAGAAAATTTGAACACTGTGGAAAAATACAAAATTAAATAAAAAATCACCCATCATTTCATATTAATTTCTTTTCTATATATGTTTAGCCATCATTTTATTTTAAAACAAAAGCTCTAACATATTCTACGTATAAATTTGTTCCTGCTTTAAAAAAGTACATACATTTTCTTATGTCATTAAGTGGCTTTTCTATGAAAAGATCTTTAATATCTGCATAATATTCCATTGTCTGGAAGTACCATAATCTACTCAATGAATTCCTAAGAATATCTTAGTTGTTTTGGTTTCTTTTCAATTTCTTCTAAGTAATTTTGCCATGAACATCCTTACAGGCAAATTTTTGCACATATACATGATGATCTTTTTAAAGATAAATTCCTAGAAAGAAGTTGCTGGATCGTATATTCCAAGTAGTGTTTTAAAAAACAGGTTTCTTTTTTTCTTTTTGGTAGGAGGGTGCCTAGTTTCTCCAGCACTAATAATAGAATGCAGCATATCAATTTAATATGCTGTTCTTTTAAAAGTATTTGAAATATTTATTTTTTTCAGTTTATTGATGTGGAGTTATATAAGCAAATACTTTTAATAAATGGTGAATTCAAACATTTCAAAAGTATTCATGATGGAAGAAAATGTGCGCAAATGGGATGTGGGGGACTGAAGTTCTGCCTGCCCTATATTATAGTCCTGCTTTAGCTGACCAGTGTCCACAGGGAATGGAATGTTTGTCTTCAGGAGACTTTGTGTATGGGACACTCTGATTCCAATAGCCCCTGGTTAGGGTGGGAAGCTCCGGGAGAATTGGAGGCTGAACCATTATTTTTATTTGTTCCCAGCATACTATCCCAAACATAATCTACTGAGACCAAAACAAGGCAAGGTAAAAATGAATCACTTTCTCTTTTCCCAAGTCTTTTAGACATTAATCTTATGCTTATGATGGAAAGAAAATTTACCTGGCTTCATTTGCTGTCTGATTTTGCTTATTGCTGTTTCAACAAAAGGTCAGGGAAAATGCACATCAAGGAGAGCTTCTAGAAGTGTGATGGGCCCAGGACTGTTGGGGATAACAGCCTCGGCACTGTAGAGCAGCCAAGGACCTTGGGCTGTTCTCTTGGTTTTGAAGTAGCCTCCATGAGCAAGCAGAGCCTTCCCCTCACACAGTTAAGAACCACCACTCATTCATCCTAGTCCACAGGGTGGACCTGGGGGTGCAACTCTTCCCTTCAATTCGGGGTTATGACAGACCCCTCCTCCCTCACCATGGCCTTTCTCAAACCAGAACAGAGCTCAGATTTGCCTCAGTCATGGAGTATCTAAGCAAGATCTTGAGTCATTTCATTCATTATTTCTAAAGTATGGTATGGGGATCATCAGCATATGACTAATTCAGTAAAATGGAGATTCATGGGTCCTACTCCAGACGAATGGAGTAGGGATGGATCCTGGGAATCTGCATTTTACATGACTCTCCAGGTGACTGAGGTGCTCTCTAAAGTTTGAAAACCATTGAAAAAAGTTCAATGAATATGGGCATCGGAACAGACCATTGCAGAAAGACGAGTCATATGAAGGAAATGGGAGCCAGAAAGGTAAAGAGATTTCCCCAAGGGTGTATTGCTAAGGTGTCATTTCCTATTACCTAGGGCTTTAAAATGAAGGGGTTGTAGTTTTGGGGAGCCGCTCCTTCTCTGAACTAGTCATTCCATCAGAATAAGAGCTGTCTTTATCTTATTTGGCCCATCCTTCTGGTCTTGGGGTGAGTGCCTAATTCAGGCTGGGTCAATCACAGTACCTCACTGCCCTGAGATAACTGGGATCAGCCCAGGAGGGCAGCTTTTCATCTAGACTGGACCAGCCAGAGCCCATTCTTTATTGGAGCCATGGGATAGGGCACATTTCTCTGATAGCAAAACCGGAAAGGTGTGAGTCTAGAAGCTCTTAGCAAGCTGTCATTCAAGCTGTGTGGAAAGAATGAGTCCGGGAAAATGAGGCCAAAATGCAAAGACAAGTGGAGGCCATAGAACAGAGAGTTTCATGGTATATGGGGAGCTTGATTCCATAGTTTCTGAGGCCAGCTTCATAAAAGCCCTTTGGTTACATAAACCAATACCTCCACCAATTCCTTTACTTTTCCTATGTGAGTTTTGTCAATTGCAACCAAAAGAATTCTGACTTGGCAGAGACTCTGGTTATAGACACATTCCTACAAAGTCCAAGTCTGTTTTTCCCTCTTCCTTTGGAGGATTTCACATTTTCTTTCACCAGTCATGTGTTCTGAATGGGACCATGGCCTTCTTCCTTTGCCAGAACGTTAGGTCCAGAAGATGGATTTGTGACCCAAGTCAGGCCAATCAAGTTCTCTCCTGGAACTTTTCAAACTGCAGTTGTGAGAGGACACAGTTTTTCTCCATTTAGAAGAGCTTCTAGTATCCATGGTGTCCATAAGTCTTGTGAAGAAGCTTATCTGTAGGAAGGGAGAGGAAGCAGAAATGAGAGATAGAGAGCAGGGAGCCCGACAACGTTGAGGTGTCTCATTCTAGGTGACCCTGGAGGAGCCAGCAATGTAGTTTTTGGTCAAAGCAAGTATGACATGAGTCACTGTCACTTTCAATCAAAAAATTCCACGAGGATAGAGGGCTTCCTGAAACAATTGGTTTAGACCTTAATCCTGAGGAGGTCTCATATGTGGGCTGCTGCTTGTAAATTTATGCAAGGAAAAAGGGTGAGGTTTTATCACTAACGTTTATCCTAACTTAAACTCATAGACACTTTCCTCACCCACCTCCACCACACCTCTACTGCCCCCATACCTCTATTCCCTATACTAGCTGGCTAAATCAGACTTCAGGAAAAAATCAACCACCTTAGGATTTCAAACAGAGGGAATTTAATACAGGGAATTGGTTGTAGATAATGGAACAGTCGAGGAGTCAGGCAAGATGGTGAGGTAACTCAGAGTTTGGCAATAGCTGGAAGCCACTAACAGGGGATGAAGAGGTAATAGGAGGAGGCTGTGAATAGAACCCAGAGGCTAGGGCCACCTGGGGGGATCTGAGACCATGGTGGGACTGCCTCTTGAGGGCTAAGACCACAGAGGGAAGAGGCCTTGTAGGATCTGGGACCAGGGAGGTGACTCAGCCCCTGCTAAATACACTACCCAAAGCAGAGCAAAAGAGGGAAAAATACCGTGGTTTCTCCCCTTCTCCTGCCCTCCAGTCATCTGCCAGTGCCTCTCTTTGGTTGACCTACCCAGTCAGAAGTCCAGGGAGCCTTGGAAATGTAGACAGAGGGCAGGCCAGACAATGGCTCCCAGAGCACATGCACAGTTAAGCCTGAATATGGCAGGAACAGATCAAGGAATAGGGAGCCTCAAAATCTGGAAGCTGCTCAGACCTCATGGGGCAGAGTGGGGGCTATTCTCTGAGTGTCTGCCAGTAAATACTTCACAAATGAGTACTGGGCTTGCTTAGGACATTGATTCAAACCGATTCCCAAATCTACCTTCCCTGTTGGAACTGGTCATGCTTTGGGTAGCACACAAAAGGTCCTACAATACTACTGCTCAGGTTCAGGGATGCCTCTGCTTCTCTTCCTCTGCTTGCTCTCTGGAATCCAAGCCAGATCCTGGTTCTGAACTACCTCCTTTCCCATTAATGCTACTGTGATTGTCCACTCTGGAGCTTCTCCCCTCTCCATTCTTGCTGTCTCTGTATCTCCTCAAGACCGTACCATCTCCTTCCTGGATGCCTCTTGCCTTTCCTCCTTCGTGTTTAGCTTCCCCTTTGTCAATACCAAGATCTCAACAGGTGCTTCCCTGGCTTGTCATCCTTTGAGTTCCCCCTTTGCCCATTGCATAAAATGCAACTGCCTTAGCTTGGCATGCAAGGCCCTTCAGAAACCTACCTGGCCTTTATTAAAAATATTCACATAAGGATCTTTGATTATGAGCAAGAGAAACAGACTCCGGATAGACGAAACAAAGGAGGGATTTTTTTTCGGGGGGAGAGGGGGAGTTTGGAAAACAGGGTTTTGGAGGAAGAAAATAGAGTTTTCAGAAAACCAAACTCAGAGAAGGGCAAGCAAAACTAGACAGTTTTGCAAGGGTTCTGTTGCTAGGATGAAGGAACTCCAGCTGTGTTCAGTCTTTTTGTCACTTGGTTTAAGATTAAAATACCAGAAGGTAGCATCTGATTGGCTTAGAAAAGTCATGTGCCTGCCCCTGAGCCCATCACTGTATGTAGCTAGGGAAATTGGGCCAGGCCTAGGTCTTATGCTCTCTCTCTATTTTTTTTCCCTGTGGGTTGGTGGGGGTGAAAAAGAGGAGGGTCTCCCCAAAGAAATTAAGGTGCTTAAGGGACGTGAATGCTGAAAGAATCCAAAGTAACACATGTCTATTACATTCGCCAATATCCCAAAGTATGATTCAATCATTCTCATTGTCTCCTCCCTGCCCATTGCCCAATAATCTCATCAAGATGGTCTTTGGGAGAGAATCACTTATCACTAAACAAGCGACTCTTTATAAGAACAATATCCTGGAGAATTAATTATTGTAAATTTTAAACTCTTTCCCTAAAACTATTTATATTGCCAGTAAATCTAAAAAGCTTTTATTAATGAAAAATCTCCCCTCATTCTGCCTTCTGTTCGGAATGGAACAGAATTCTGAATAAGCAGGCTTTCAGGGTATGAGGTTAGATACATAATTCATGGCTGCGCTGTGTTTCACATCTGGGCTTCCTTAGAGCTTATTGATATTTGATTAAGACTTAAAACATTTCGTGTTATTTAAAAATTCACAAATTCTTAAAACTTTGATCATCTTAAAATGAGTTTTGTGAGTGTCTGCTTAAATCATATTATTCATTCATTCATTCATTCGTTAATTAGCTAACTAATCAAGCAAACATTTAATGAGCACTTGTTATGTGCCAGCCATGCATTAGCCAGCAGATATAAAAAGGAAGCACAGAGACAGTACCAGGCTCGAATAACTCAGAGTCTAGTGGCAAAGTCAGGCATGTCATGAATAATAATGATATTAGTTTATTATCATTCTCTTCTTTAATCTACTTTGAAAAGTTATACTTCAAATGATTGAATTCTTTTTTTGTTTTAAGACAGGATCTCACTCTGTTGCTCAGGCTGCAATGCAGTGGCATGATCTTGGCTCATGGAAACCTCCGCCTCCTTGGCTCAAGTGATTCTCATGCCTCAACCTCCTGAGTAGCTGGGATTACAGGTGTGAGCCACCATACCAGGCTAATTTTTGTGGTTTTAGTAGAGATGAGGTTTTGCCATGTTGGCCAGGCTGGTCTCAAACTCCTGGCCTCAAGTGATCCACTCATCTCCCCCTCTCCAAGTGCTGGGATTACAGGCATGAGCCACTATGCCCGGCCCTGGGTAAGAGAGTAAAATAAGATACCAGCAGACGCACATCATTGCACAGATTAAAGATAAGAGGTTAAAGAATATTTGATGTGGTCGGGTATGGTGGCATGTGCCTGTAATCCCAGCACTTTGGGAGGCTGGGGCGGCCGGATCATGAGATCAGGAGATTGAGACCATCCTGGCCAACATGGTGAAACCCTGTCTCTCCTAAAAATACAAAAATTAGCTGGGTGAGGTGGCGTGTGCCTGTAATCCCAGCTACTCGGGAGGCTGAGGCAGGAGAATCGCTTGAACTAGGCAGTCATAAGTTGCAGTGAGGTGAGATGTTGCCATAGCACTCCAACCTGGCAACAGAGCGAGACTACATCTCAAAAAAAAAAAAAAAAAAAAAGGAATATTTGATGTATAAATGCATACTAATTTCAACTACGTCTTCCCCCAAGGTTGTACCTTTTTTGTGGGTGTGGAAAGTCAGTCAATTCCTAAACTTCCTAAAGTTTATTGACTTAATATGAGCAAAAACAGTGAGATACTGGCAGAGAAGTGCCGTCTTCAGGCTTCTGTGGGATGTCCTGCTGAGACCTGCGGAGGAGCACGCTGTTTCTTCTTAGAGCTGGAACTTAGTTGAAGGCATCACTCTTTTGCTTGTCAGAATAATTAAAAAACTCTTCAGGTGTCAGAACTCAGCTTCTATTGTGTCAAGTGCAGCAAAAACATAGCTGACTCAGTGGCACTGGCATGTACATAAAATGCATGGCCAGATACAGTTTAGCAGAGCAGAGTGGAGAATTGAAGCAATGATTCTCATGCATATGTTACACATATTTTCTCTGCTTCTTTGCATGCTACATTGTCCCATCAGACTTCACTTAAAAAATACCAGTTCAGGCCAGGCACGGTGGCTCACGCCTGTAATCCCAGCACTTTGGGAAACCGAGGTGGGCGGATCAACTGAGGTCAGGAGTTCGAGGTCAGCCTGGGCCAACATGGTGAAACCCCATCTCTACTAAAAATACACAAATTAGCCAGGTGTAGTGGTGCGTACCTGTAATCCAGCTTCTTGGGAGACTGAGGCAGGAGAATCACTTGAACCCGGGAGGTGGAGGTTGCAGTGAACCGAGTTCTCACCACTGCACTCCAGCCTGGGAGACAGAGGAGGACTTTGTCCCCTCTACCAAAAAAACAAAACACCAGTTCAATGACCAAATTATTAAGAATTTCAAGATGTTGACAGCCGAGCATTAAACCAAGTACTGGGTCCTTCTGCTTGCGGGGCCTGTGAGATCACACAGGTTGCATGTCCATGAAGCTGGTCCTGGCCTTTATTCTAGCAGGCTGGGAGCCTAGATAAAATTTGGATTAAGTCTGTAAGAATAAGACAATCGATTTTGGGGGAAACTTGTAGCCTAAGTCACACTTTCTAACAATTCTATAAGGAAGGTGTCATCTCCTTTTTCCATGTTAAGAGATTGGGCTTCAGGGAGATGAGGTAACAAGCCAAGATTACAGAGCTGGCAAGTATCAAGGTCAATATTTGAACCCAAGTCTTCTAAAGTTAAGGCCAGTTCTCTTACTGCTATGGTATGCTTAGAGTTTATGAAATGAAACTAAATTATGTTTCATAAACTACAGTAAGATGAGAATGTAAAAAACACACATCTTTCTCATAGGATATTACAGAAACACAATTTTACTTAAAACAGTAACAATACAACACACATGTATTTATTCACTTAATTCTTACAGCAGTCCCATGAGTTAGAGGCTGTTAACATACCCATTTTATAGATGAGAAAACAGAGGCATGGAGAGGTTAAGTAAATTGCCTAAGGTTTCACAGCCAGAATTACAAACTTTGCAGTCTGGATGTAAAGCCTGAGGTATTAACTGCTACTCTAGCCTTCAAGTGGAACTTAACTCCCTAAGAAAGTGGAATGAAGGCCAGATGCAGTGGCTTATGCCTATAATCCCGGCATTTTGGGAGGCCGAGGCAGGAGGATTTCTTGAGCCCAGTTCAAGACTAGCCTGGGCAACATGGAGAAACTCTGTCTCTACAAAAAATATAAAGATTAGCCTGGCGTGTTGGCGCACACCTATAGTCTCAGCTACCCGGGAGTCTGAGATGGGAGGATTGCTTGAACCTGGGAGGTCGAGGCTGCAGCAGGGAGCCTTGATGGCACCACTGCACTCCACCCAGGGTGACAGAATGAGACTCTGTTAAAAAAAAAAAAAAAAAAAAAAGAAAGAGAATGGAAAGTCATTTTAATAAAAGGACAGTTTCAGACTTATTAGAAGATTTTTAGTCCAGGTGCAGTGGCTCACGCCTGTAATCCCAGCACTTTGGGAGGCTGAGGCAGGTGGATCACTTGAGGTTAGAAGTTTGAGACTAGCTTGACCAACATGGTGAAACCCTGTCTCTACTAAAAACACAAAAAATCAGCTGAGCGTGGTGGTGGGTGCCTACAATCCCAGCTACTTGGGAGGCTGAGGCAGGAGAATCACTTGAACCTGCGAGGCAGAGGTTGCACTGAGCCAAGATGGTGCCACTGCACTCCAGCCTGGGCGACAGAGCCAAGCTGTCTCAAAGAGAGAGAGAGAGAGAGAGAGAGAGAGAGAGAGAGAGAGAGAGAGAGAGACAGAGACAGAGACAGAGAAAGGAAGGAAGGAAGGAAGGAAGGAAGGAAGGAAGGAAGGAAGGAAGGAAGGAAGGAAGGAAGAAAAAAAAGAAAGAGGGCCAGGTGCAGTGGCTCATACCTATAATCCCAGCACTTTGGGAGGCCAAGGTGGGTGGATCACCTGAGGTCAGGAGTGGAGACCAGCCTGGCCAACGTGGCGAAACCCTGCCTCTACTAAAAATACAAAAAGTAGCTGGATGTGGTGGTGCATGCCTGTGATCCCAGCTACTCGGGAGGCAGAGGCAAGAGGATAGCTTGAACCTGGGAGGCAGAGGTTGCACTGAGCCAAGATTGTGCCACTGCACTTCAGTCTGGGTGACAGAGTGAGACTCCATCTCAAACAAAAACAACAACAACAACAACAACAAAAAAATTTTAACACAAATACTTTCCCAGTTAAAAAATGTTAGTTTAGGGGTAGGGTTAAATTCTGGACCTGATGGTTTTCCAAAACAGATTTTCTTAGAAAATAATCCTTTGTCTGTAGTCAATTGGAAAATAAAGGGAACTCAAGCTTCTCTATGATATAAGGGCTCTTGGATATTTGTATCTCTGGAAAGAGGAAATATAGACTCATATTCTCTACCACTTCACAAACAAATTTTCAGGACATAAGGGGAATTCACTAGGGAAGGAAATAAACTCTCTTGTAGGCCTTGAGGTCCTAATTAATGACAGGGATGTATGCAGAAAGTAAAGGCACACACAAATGCTTTTTGGTAGATGTGGTTCACTGGGGGCAGCACTTATTAGCAAGTCCCAGTGTTGTGAAGGTGAGGGAATGGACAGTGTTCAGGCTGTCGATTTGGTTGGCAAACAAAATGCCAAAATGAGTGGGTATGCTCTGTTTTCAGCAAAGAAATCATTGGGCTGGAAAACCCTCAAAATATCAATCATTCAACAAGACCTCTTTAGGAAAACGATATTAGGATTTTTGCACATAGCCCTTTTGAAGTTAACCAGTTTTGGCTTAAAACTTGAAAATAAAACAAGAGCACACACTAGATCAAGAGGTCTTTTTAAGCCACTTTTGATCCTGGAAGACCCCTAGAGGGAAAACAGAGCCTTGGTTTTGTTTTAAAAAAAAAAAAAAAATTGGCTTCAGGATGGGAAAGAAAGAGAGCCAGGATTCTGATTTCTCAGTCCTGCACTTTCCCTCCAAGGAAGGGTGCTGGGCCAAGCTGTGGCTGGGAGGCCAGCCATCAAAGACTCCTTCTGTGTATTAGGATTTGGAATTTATTTCTGATGTCATGATAAGGACAAAAGAATCTCGCACTGTGTCAGGCCGGGGTAACTGCTGTGCTCCTGATGGGGAGAAGGATTGGGTAAGTGTCCTCCTGGAGGGCCACCTCCAAAGCCAGGCATTGTCTCCGGAACAAATCCAACTTTCATTTTGTAGCCTGTTAGAGCGTTGTTCTCCATGAATGCCTCTGAACCCTCCTTGAACCCCAGAATGTTTCAGCTAGCACTGTCACTTGAAGTTAACAAGTTCCATATGTTTACCCCCCATGGTAAAAGTTGTTTTTCTTTTTATTTGTTCTCAAATTGTCTCCTGTCCCTTTGCCCCATCCATAGTTCATTTGGTTGCCACCAGGTTTGCTCTCCTCATCTCATTAGGTCATTAAATGAATTCCAGCACCTAAAAGAGCAGTTTTAAGATTCAAGTTTTGCTGAAGAATTGAGGTAAAATATTTTGTGGGCAACTGAAGATATGGGTACAACAGTAAGTGGATTAACTTCACATGCATCCGCCTTCTAACCTGTTAAGTGGAAACAAAAGTTCCACAGGATGTGTGAGAAGAAAACAAAACATGTTTCCATCTCATTTTCAAAGCACTAAATTGCTATATAAGTGATAACAATGCCTCTAATTTCCATCTATGTTTTTTTTTTTTTCAAAAACCAGCTGGGCATTTTTTAGAAACTTAATAGAATTCATCATATACATGAATTCAAATTAGTGTGTTCTTAGGGAAGATACTAGAATGTGCCTTTGTTCTGTCAAATGAATTTAGTTTTTAGTGATCAGATCTTGAGAGTTTGCTAGAAAATGCTACTAAACTTCAAGATAAAATTCTTCTCTAATATACTTTCTTATATGGATAGATAATTCCACATTTTTGTCTTTTAACCAGTGGTGTAGCTTAAATATTAGGCCACCAAAATTTTTAGAGAGGATTTCTCTCCCTTTGATTATTATAAAATAAATAGACCATGGCCTCCCAACAGCTTCTTTTCTCTCCCCTCTCCCCGTTTTATATATTTCTTCACATTCTCTGTATAGGACTCATGCCATTTTTTATATCTATACTATCAGATCTTATAAGAAGATTCTCATTCTGCAAACTTTTATTAACTATCTCCTCTGACAATAAATGTACATATGTATGTTTATTTAATTGTTTATACAGATGTGCAACTGTAGTAATGTATCATGTACAGCATGAAATGTACACAAAAAGTTAAAGAATAGGAAAAATGAAATAACATTTTAATTTTATTTCATATTATTTATTAATGATGCAAACTTTTTTCCTTTTTTGTTAGTCATAACATTTTAGTGAATCAATATTTGAACCTACTTCATTATTTAATATTTGGGATAAAACATTCAAAAGTCTGATTCTTAGTTCAGTTAATTTTATTACTTGGTTTCAGTGGCTGCTTTAGCTGAAAAAAAAAAATCTCGTATGGATACATAGAACCATATAGCAGAAATACATAATCATATCATTATACCCTGTGTCAAAGGGTATAATGCAAAGATTTATATAAAAAATTTTGCAGATTTACATTAAAGTTTGGCAGTAGTTTCTCCATTTTCCTTGATGCCTTTCAGTTGTTCTTGCAAGCTAATCAGAATATGTTGCATTTTTGTATTTCTTTTTTTTTCTTTTCTTTTCTTTTTTTTTTTGAGATGGAGTCTCGCTCTGTCACCCAGGCTGGAGTGCAACAGCGCGATCTTGGCTCACTGCAGCCTCCACCTCCCAGGTTCCAGCAATTCTTCTGCCTCAGCTTCCCAGGTAGCTGGGATTACAGGCACGCACAACCACACCCAGCTACTTTTTGTATTTTTAGTAGAGACGGGGTTTCACCATGTTGGCCAGGCTGGTCTGAAATTCCAGACCTCAGATGATCTCCCTGCCTCGACCTCCCAAAGTGCTAGGATTGCAGGTGTGAGCCACTGTGCCCGGCTGCATTTTTGCATTTCTAAATGGCTTGAAAGCCCATGGAGACTCTTGATTTGTAAGATTACTTAACCAGGTTTAAAAATTCTAAGTTTTCTGTATATATGATAGGACTATTTTTATGGATGACACATAATATTTTCATTAATAAGATAATATACCTGTCCAAATATCTTTGCTCAAAATGGTCTCTCCATAGAACTCATTTCCTTTGAAAAGCAATTGCTTTCTCATGAGTTCACAGATTATTTCTCATAAAATCACAGTTAACAGTGCATTTATTTATTTATTTATTTATTTATTTGGAGACGGAGTCTCACTGTGTCACCCAGGCTGAAGTGCAGTGGCACTGCAAGCTCTGCCTTCTGGGTTCAAGCGATTCTCCTGCCTTAGCCTCCCAAGTAGCTAAGATTACAGGCACCCTGCACCACACCTGGATACTTTTTTATGTTTAGTAAAACCATGTTGGCCAGGCTGGTCTTGAACTCTTGACCTCAGGTGATCCACCTGCCTCGTCCTCCCAATGTGCTGGGATTACAGGTGTGAGTCAGTATGCCTGGCCTTATTTTGTTTTTAAATTCTTTTTACATGGCAAACTTTCATACTTTTGGCTTCACTGTTTTCACTGCAATGGCTATTTTATGGTATCTTTGCAGGAATCTTTTAAAATGACTAGTTCATTTTTATGGGGTTAGTTTAGAAGAAACAGATAATGCAATGTAAATAGCTACTTAAATGGGCATTTATAATCTACCAACTATCATACCTCAAATGAAGAGTGAGGGTGGCACTGCCCATCCCTCCTCATTGATAGGATCCTCTATCCTCGGGAGCACCTGACGACCCACATGGTCATCAGACCACAGAAGGATGCTCTGATGAATATGTGACTCCATCTAAATCCATAGTAAACTCCATGATACAATACAATACGATACAAATTAGGCCTTACATATTAAATATGAAGCTTAATTTTTCTTAATCCTGAGATTAAAAACATTTTAGGAAATTAAAAGAATTAATATTTTCTTTTTTGTATCTTTTTGGAAGCTTCTGATCCACAGGGGAAGAGACGGAGAGACATATAAACCAATAACTGTATTCAACATGTAAATGCTACGTACATGAAAAATTGAAAGCTATGGGAACTTGTGGGGGAAGAAGGGAGACAGAGGGCAAATTCCAGAAAGTCAAAGAGAGGAGATACTTTTGAGAAGAACTTGAAGGATAAATAGGAGTATGCTGAACCAACAAGTGGGCCAAGGACATTCAAGAAGACACAAGAAAAGAGAGTGTGCTCAGGAAACACTGATTTGTTGGTTGAGGTCAGGATATAGGATGCCTGGGGGAGGGGCAGACACAATCCTGGAGAGCTGGGTGCCATACAGGCTGTGAGGAGATTTGCTCTGTTGGCAGCAGGGAGCTACTGAAGATTTTAAGTGGAGAAATGACCTTAGCGAAGGATATATTTCATTTACAAATGAACCATATACACATTTTATAAATAATTACATTTTTGGTAGATGTGGATAAAATTCTGTTCAATCTAATTTAACAAGTAATGATTGGCCATTATGGCAAGCGGTATCCCCAAACTTGGTGGAACAATTAAGCTGAATATTTACAATGAAATACACGAATATATGCATTTGTCCTTTAAAATTGTAATTTTCTGGAAAACTTTGACATCTGGGACAAGTTCACACTAGTATTTAGTCCTTAACAATATGTTTGGGGTTTATGTTGTAGCACTATGTTACGAATAAGGCAGTGTTATGACATTCTTCAGAGATCAAGGACATCTAAGTTCAAGGCTGCCCTATAGATATGGTATTCTATGCTATCATTAAGGTGACCACCTTTCCAGAACCCCCAATACACTTTTCTTCCTGAGAATTTATATGTGTGAAATGATTAAATCATACTTACATCCTGAAAAAAAAAACAAAACCAAACCAATATGTATGTAGGCCAAATATCCAAGCCAATGAACTCGGCGTGTGAATTCCTTCTGCTGACAGAATATAAGCATCCTAAACCTATATATGCCACGTAGAGAGAGTGGCCTGTGTATGGTGTGGCCTTGAGAGGATAGTTTCTATTATCTGTGTCATTGTTTGGAAAGAGGTGCCAGGAGGCCTTCTTGGTTTGTCAGTGAGAACATGACAAATATTTGAAAAGACCCTTCTGTCATAAGAAATAAAGATTATTTTTATTTCTGATTAGAAAAGTAAAATATGCTTTGAAGAACACCTAGAGAAAATAAAAAAGTATAAAAAAGAAAATGCATAACCACCCCAAATCAGAATTTTAGAGTAACAATCATTAACACTTTATATAATCTTTTCCAAATATTTTCTATGCTATATAAAATACACATACTTATTCAAAACTAAGTATATACTAATATACACTTTGCATCCTACTTTTAAAATTTAACATAATTACCATTCCTCATGTCATTAAACATTCTTTGAAAATTTGTTTTTAGATGGCTATACAGTATTGAGTTTTATAGATACACCATAATTAATTTAAACAATTTCTAGTTTGGGGCATTAAGTCGATTTGAATTTTTTTTTGGTATTTTTCCCCTGTAGTTATAGATAAATAAATCTGGTGATTTATTTTCTTAGGATCATTTTCTAAAAGTGAGTCGAAAGATCTGAAATCTTTCAGATAGAACTGTTGAATATTTAAACAGAGTGATTGAAATTGTTCTCTGCTTTGGCGGGAGCATACTGAGGGTATCTGGATGCTGAGGGAAAACTTAACTTTTTTTTTTTTAGACAGAGTTTTGCTCTTGTTACCCCAGGCTGGAGAGCAATGGTGCTATCCCAGCTGACTGCAACACCCGCCTCCCTGGTTAAAGCGATTTTTTTGGCTTAGCCTCCTGAGTAGCTGGCATTGTAGGCGTCCGCCACCACGCCTGGCTAGTTTCTGTATTTTTAGTAGAGACGAGGTTTCACTATTTTGGCCAGGCTGGTCTCGAACTCACTCAGGTGATCCGCCTGCCTCGGCCTCCCAAAGTGCTGGGATTACAGGCGTGAGCCACTGTACTCGGCAGGAAAACTTAACTTCCATGTATTCATTCCTTCAGGAAATATTTATTCAGTGCCTCTTGTGTCCCAGGCTCCGCACTAGGTGCCAGCTTGCAGCAGGAAGCAGGGGAGCACGTTCACTACCCTTCTGTCTTGCCTGCATTTACATAGATAGCAATGGCGATCTGGGTCTCTCTTTCTAAGTCCGAGCCTCTTTGCTCCCGGCCGCCATCTCTCCCCTCAGAGTGGTCCTTGGGGGCTTCACTTCAGGGCACGTTTATGGTGTCTTCCAGCCCTTGTTGTATTTAGAGTTATCTTGGGGAAAAGTTGTGAAGTGTGTCTTTGGGACCCTGACCTCTCCCTTCTGTACCGGAGTCCCCTTAACACCCTCTCAGGCACCCAGGGACCTCAGAATATATTTTTTCTCATGGCTTGTGAAAACCTGCTTTCTCAGAAGGAACTGATGATGTCAGTCGTTCATATCTCAACGTGGGTGAATTAAGACGCTGTGTTCCTTCTTCCAGGGGGAGTTAACTGTGAAGGCACTTAACAATCTCCTTATTGAGGAACGCCAGACTTTGTTTCCAATGGAGGAATTTCTGGCATCAGAGAGCAGATAGAGCAGAGGTGCTTTCTTCTGCTTCTCCTCAAGGCTCACAGCTTGCTGTGGAAGCATCCTTGGAAGACATCTCCTTCCCTGCCCTTTCCACCAACGTTGGTTAATCCAATCTCCACCTTCTCTTACAAGATTGACATGGTGAGTGAGGAAGCCAAGGACATTGCATCTACATCTTAAACTTAATCCCAGTACATGAAAGGGGCTGCTTTGGAAATAGAACTTCATGAAACAGGGAAATCCTGTGACCAGGAAACCCCTCACTCCTCCCCATCCCACCCTGTGAGGGGTGTCTCCACTAGGAAGGAAATTAAATCAGTCTTCCAGCCACCAGAATTGAATTGGGATGGACTATTTCCTCTTTGGATTATGTTCCAAATTGCATTCCTCTTGCTCTGTTTGAAGTTAATTAGAGTCACAAATCATTCGTATTTCCCCTCTCTGAAGGAAAGCCTGCTGCAGTGCTTATCTCATCGAGTTAATTGACCTACAAAGGGCTCATTCCTTCCTAAAACCACTCTGCATGGTTCTGATGGGTAAGCATCAGGCTAACACATATATATAATAAAAGCTCGGAAAGTTTGAATTTTTAGGTTGTAGAAATGGGAGCACGTGGTTTTCTCTCTGAGCCTCAGAGCTGGGTGTTTTTTCTGCCCTGGATTTGATTGAGGTTGATGAGAGAATGGAAGGACCTATCCTCAACTCAGGTGGGGAAAGAAGTGGAAGAGAATTTGGCACAGAAAGGGCTCTCTTTGCCAGTCAGCGAACTGTTGATAGCTGGAAATAAAATGTGGAAGAACTGTTTGGCTTATGAAGATGTCCTGAATTTTTAATGGAGTATTTCTTATTTTTTAAAATTTCAACTTTTATTTTAGATACAGGGGTCCATGTGCAGCTTTGTCACCTGGGGATATTGCGTGATGCTGTGGTTTGGAGTATAGGTTCCATCACCCAGGTAGTGAGCATAGCACCCTATAGGTAGTTCTTTCCCACCCCCAAGTAGTCCACAGTGACTGTTGTTCCCATATTTATATCCATGAGTGCTCAGTGTTTAGCTCCCACTCATAAGTGAGAACATGTGGTATTTGGTTTTCTGTTCCTATGTTAATTTGTTTAAGATTATGGCCTCCAGCTGCATCCATGTTGCTGCAAAGGACATGATTTCATTCTTTTTTATGGCTGCATAGTATTCCATGGTATATCTGTACCACATTTTCTTTATACAATCTACCATTGATGGGCACCTGGGTTGATTCCATGTCTGTGCTATTGTGAATGGTGCAGTCATGAATGCATAAGTTCATGTGTCTTTTTGGCAGAAAGTAGAACCATTATTTTCTTTTGGGTATATACTCAGTAATGGGATTGCTGGGTCGAATGGTAGCTCTGTTTTTTTTTTTTTTTTTTTTTTTTTTTTTTTTTTTTTTTTTGAGATAGAGTCTCGCTCTGTTGCTCAGGCTGGAGTGTAGTGGTGTGATCTTGGCTCGCTGCAACCTCCATTTCCTAGGCTCAAGTGACTCTCCTGCCTCAGCCTCTCAAGTAGCTGGGATTACAGATGTGTGCAACCACATCTGGCTAATATTTGTATTTTTAGAGATGGGGTTTCACCATGTTGGCCAGGCTGTTCTTGAACTCCTGACCTCAAGTGATCCACCTGCCTCAGCCTCCCAAAGAGCTGGGATTACAGGAGTAAGCCACTGTGCCTGGCCTGTTTTAAGTTCTTTGAGAAATCTCCACAACCTGGATGTTAGGCTTTTGCTGGATGCATAGTTTGTGAAAGTATTTAATTTTTTTTTTTTGAGACAGTGTCTTGCTCTGTTGCCCAGGCTGGAGTGCAGTGGCAAAATCATGGCTTACTGCAGCCTTGAGCACCAAAGCTCAAATGATCCTCCCACCTCAGCCTCCTGAATAGCTGGGACTACAGGCATCTGCCACCACACCTGGCTAATTTTCATATTTTTTTGTATGGATGGGATTATCATGTTGCCTAGGCTGGTCAAGGGTTCCACCCACCTCAGCCTCCTGAGTAACTGGGATTACAGGCTGGGATTACCACCATGCCTAGCTAAATTTTGTATTTTTTTGTAGAGACTGGGTTTCCTCATATTTCTCAGGCTGATCTTGAACTCCTGGGTTCAAGCAATCTACCTACCTCAGCCTTCCAAAGTGCTAGGATTATAGGTGTGAGTCACCGAGCTTGACTGATTGGCTTATTTCACTCAGCATAATGTTTTCAAAGTTCATCCATGTTATAGCATATGTCAGAATGTCCTTCCTTTTTAAGCTGAATATTCCATTGTATGTATTGGTCACATTTTGCTTATCCATTCACTCATTGGTGGACAATTGAGTTGTTTTCATGTTTTAGCTATTGTGAATAATGTTGTTATGAACATGGGTGTACAAATATTCTTAGAAATGTTGCTTTCAATTCTTTTAGATATATACACAGACATGGAATTGCTGGATTATATGGTAATTATACGTTGAATTTTTTGAGGAACTGCCACACTGTTTCTTTTTTGTTTGTTTTTGTTTTGTTTTGAGACAGAGTCTCACTCTGTTGCCCAGGCTGGAGTGCAGTGGCACAATCTCAGCTCCCTGCAGCCTCAAACTCCCAAGTTCAAGCAATCCTCACACCTCAGCCTCCCAAGTAGCTGGGATTACAAGTGTGTAACACCACGTCTGGCTAATTTTTGTATTTTTAGTAGAGATGGGGTTTGACCATGTTGGGAAGGCTGGTCTCAAACTCCTGACCTCAAGTGATCCGCTGGCCCCAGCCTCCCAAAGTGCTGGGAATACTGGTGTGAGCCCCCGTGCCCGGCCATGGAACTGCCATACTGTTTTTTTTTTTTGAGACGGAGTCTGGCTCTGTCGCCCAGGCTGGAGTGCAGTGGCCGGATCTCAGCTCACTGCAAGCTCTGCCTCCCGGGCTTACGCCATTCTCCTGCCTCAGCCTCCCGAGTAGCTGGGACTACAGGTGCCCGCCACATCTCCCGGCTAGTTTTTTGTATTTTTTAGTAGAGACGGGGTTTCAACGTGTTAGCCAGGATGGTCTCGATCTCCTGACCTCATGATCCGCCCATCTTGGCCTCCCAAAGTGCTGGGATTACAGGCTTGAGCCACCACGCCCAGCCCGCCATACTGTTTTTCATAGAGTTTATACCCTTTTACATTCCCATCAGTACACAACGGTTCTAATTTTTTCACATCCTCCCCAATACTTGTTATTAAATAACCTTTTAATTTTAAGACCCATGTAATAAGGTTGTATTTTGGAATATTAATCCAATTATTTTTGATCGTGGTAATCCCTACTTCTAAATTGTCCTGTGACTCCTCTTGGATACTATTTGTAGCCTCTTCCATGGAAAAAAAAAAAAAGGGCAATTCTTTCACCAGTTATGAGGCTATTGTCCCCAGAAGGACATATGCAAGATAATATGTAGAAGGAGTCCTTGTCAGAAGGAACGAAGAGTGGAAACCCAGGCCCTGCTGGTCCTGATGGATAGTGGGCAGGGGAAGAGAAATAGAGGTAGAACAGAGGGGGAAAAATCCTTGTCCAGGCTTCCCCTCCTCTGTGGGTGGAGGTATGGTAGGAGTGAGAAATCCTGAAAACATTGTATATTGGGGGTAATGGTATATGTAGTTGGAAAGGATATAAGCAGTGATGTGCTGGTAAATGTTTACAGCCAGCTCTCTGAGAGAGAAAAACAGATCCGATTTTGTAGCATTTTCCAATTCCCATGGTGTAAATTCTTCCACTACGGCTGAGTTCAAGCTACCGATGTGAATTCACTAAACACAGAGTTGGGAAGAGATGTGCAATAGCTCGTCATTATGTAGATACAGATACAATAATTGTAAATAACCTCGAGAGCATAGATAACAGTAAAACATGGTAAAATAGTTTTGAGTATTTATTGGCTTTGTTTTCATTGTAATTAATTTATTTGTAAGTTTATAGAACTTAAGTTTTAATAATATTGCATTTAGCAACTGACTCACAAAAGTCGTAAGTTGCCAATCATTTTCATGAGCAAGCTGCAGCGCATCATTGGCTCCAAGTCTCAATGAGCAGAGCTCAGGAATGAATGTGTATTATTAGTGAAGGAAGTGGCTGGATACTCGAGCCTAAGGTGGTGATCCTGGTTCCCCAAGACTCAGGGTGACATGCAGTGGATTCTAAAGTGCTGAGGGCTCGGTGGGTCAGCCCAGGCCTGGAGTCTGAGGGAAGAGGCATCATTGTGCAGGAACTTCAGAACTGGGTTCAGTGCCAGCCCTGCAGACTTTGAAAGTGAATGTCATCACGAAGCCCACATGGCTGGATGGGCCAGGTTCTCCTCAGTGGACTGTCCAGGGCCAGTCCAGGTAGCTATTCTGCAGGAGCATTGGCTAAGGGTCCAGAGCACCCTAGTTCTCATCTGCACCCCTCTCCTTATGAGATCACAGAAGCTCTGTTTCCAGAAGTCATTTGGAGAGAAGCAAGGAGGAGGGGAGGAAATCCAAAAGACTGAGCATTTATCCCAAAGGGACTCAGTCATCTAAAAACACTAAATGGAAATCAACTGGGATTCCATCATACCTTAATACATTTAAGACATGATTACACAATACATTTATGTATAAAACATTAATACATTTATGGGTTGTTTTTCTTCCCCTGCTATCCAGGCAGGTGGACTGTTGCAAGGGAGATCACTGAGTTGCAGGAAATAAAGAGATGACATTGTCTTTGCATCCCATGTGATATGGAAAATATGTGGCCCTGCTACACCCTCTACCTTTTTCTCCAGGTGTCACCACCTGCACCATCAAGTAAGATCAATTAAGCCACCATCAATGCTATGGTAATTTGGTTTGGGACTGTAGACAAGTACCGTTCTTCTAAATGTTCTTTAAAATAAATGGGGGCAATGAACTGAATGTTCTGTATTAGATGTAAGATGGTGCAGAAGGTGTGGGGGGCTGTGGCTTGAGTAGGACTGTACCGGGAGTGGGGTAATTAATCAGGCAGTGTAGTAAGCACGGTCCCTGACAGAGGGTACCCTCGTTAGAAGAACATGAGAGGGAGACAGCGCCACATCAGGTTCTCCTGAGAGCCCACTAAAGTGTAACTTTCATATTCTCCTCATGGAAGTAAAGTAAATTTAAAGAGGTAGGATGGCACTGACTTTCTTCAAATTTAATTAGTCGATTTAAATTTTTAAAATGTTTTATTCTGAAAATGAATTTTCCACAATAATGCAATTCAAAATGAGCTCATTTATCTGGCTTTTCTACAAAGGACAATTGAAACACTTAAGGCGAAATTCACTTATTCATCTCCATTTAAGAATGGAAAAAAAGTAACAGACTTCAGGTTTTGGTGAAGGTAACAAAATATGGGAAGGCTCCTTTTTCTTTTCTTTCTTTTTTTTGGTAGTCTCTTGTGTAAAAGCTTTACATCACTATGGATACGTTATAGTAAGACACTTTTGTTTCTGACTTTTTTATAAACCCATTTTTAAATTTAAAGGCACACAATAAAGCTTTATGCGTTTATTAAAATATACACATTTTGTTAAATTTCAAATTTTCCCTTAGTATCTTGATAAATCAATATTATTGTCAACACCACACATTTGAAAATAAAACACATTTCATAATACATTGCATATTATTTCTTTCTTCATGATACACTACATTGTACAGTGCACTGATGGGAATTAAAAACCACAAAACGAACAAACTTTAACAAATACAGCAATTTCATACCAAAAAAAAAAAAATAGCAGAGAACAACACTAGGAATTACCATCTGCAAATGCAAGTTGTACTTCTCAAGGACCAAATAAAAAATAAACAAGTTAGTAAAATTTACAAGCTGTATTTATAACTTTGGATATGAATTAAACAGTAACGTTTCTTTTCCACAGTGAGAAAAGCTAGAATGTGGAGTCCTGTCATCAGATGGTGTGACTACATGGAATGAGGACTATAGCTGCTCTCTTAAAAACCTGCAGCCCCTTCTCTCAGCCCAGACAGTTGAGGTATTTATGCACCATCATAAAATTAGCAGTATCTTTGCTTTGGAAAGTGGGGGTTTATAATTTCCAGTGTAAATCCTCGCCTTTGGGAGTGTAAATGATACAAGTATATCAGCAACTGCCAAGACCAATTGACAGATGTGCATGGAACATTCTCCTCATCTCCAAATCAGAATGAACACAGTCATTTAAAGTCTGCACTGCAGGCGAAATTCACATGATTCACAATTCCCTTTAGCCAATGTTACCAATGTCAGTGTCAAGAAAACTTAATAGAAAGAAAAGAAAAGCACAGAGTGAGTCCCTACCATAAAAATCCAGGCTGCCTCTGTTTCCTAGTTCTAATATAAGCCATTTTCTTTCCTTATGTGTACCAACATGTACTAAATGTCCCAGAGAGTAAGAAATTAGAACTACCTACTGTCCGAAGACCTTAAGCCCAAAGCTATCTGTGAAAGTCCTATAGGGATTTTGTAATTCTGTGTGTGTGTGCAGAACACAGTTAAACGATTTTTTCTTTTTTTGAGACAGAGTTTCGCTCTTGTTGCCCAGGCTGGAGTGCAATGGTGCGATCTCGACTCACCGCGACCTCCGCCTCCCGGGTTCAAGCGATTGTCCTGCCTCAGCCTCCCAAATAGCTGGGATTACAGGCATGCAACACCACACCCAGCTAATTTTGTATTTTTAGTAGAGATGGAGTTTCTCCATGTTGGTCAGACTGGTCTTGACAGGTGATCCACCTGCCTCGGCCTCCCAAAGTGCTGGGATTATAGGCGTGAACCACCATGCCCAGCCCAGTTTAATGATTTTGTACACTGTTTTAGTTGATAATGCAGAACACATATTCTCCTTTGATGGGCTACAAAACTTCCACTCACCCCTTGTGGGCTCTAAGTCCTAAAAAAAGAACACTCTATTTTCTTAGAGAAGTAATTTTGGCAAAAGGTGACTGCCTAGGTATTTCAGAATGATGCATGCATTACTCAAGCAGAGCAAGAAGAGGAAAGCATTTTAAAAAGGAAGTTGCTCTTGAGGAGAGAAAAAAAATGAAAACAGCCTTTCTTCTAAAAGTCTTAGAGAAAATAAAAGTAGGACATAGGACCAACAATTATGCACACGAAAGGGGCTTTTTGCTACCCATCCCCATTCCCAGTGAGAAATACAAGTTAAACTCCTTGGTGAAACTTCAGCTTTCTGGTTCCTGCTTGTGGTGGGGTCTGCGGTTTGGGATGCTGTTTCTGCACTTGCCCTCTGTTTAATTTCAAATACTCTTTCATGGCCAGGCCACCACTGGTTACCTGCTGGTGCCTCTCTGTCTTAGGATCTCCAGAGGTCTTTGCAGACACATGGGTCCTCAGTTTCAGGGAGCTACACAGGTACAGGGGAAGCAGAGGCTCTATGAAATCTTTGGATAGAAACATCTTCCTTGACATGACTTCCAAACAGCATGAAAATGCAGCGCTGGCACACAGCCCTTGTGGCAACCTCTGGAGTGTGTTTCCTTTGCTCTCCTCTCTTTCTCCCCATAGGAAGTTCGGGGCACCTCTGCACTGCTCACTGACCTGAGGCTTAAACCCCAAGAGTGGACCCCTACCTGCTGCATAGACTCCTTAAGCAGACCTCCGCTCTGGCTTCAGACACATTTTCTGATTTCTGACTTTTCCACACAATAAGACATTCTAATCTGAGATTCATAATTAGGTAAACCTGTGACTGGCCCTCCATGGACTTTCCTCTGACATCTTGGGCCCCTGGTAAAACCTAGTGCGAAAGCGGACAGCAATTTTCTCCAGTCCTCTATGTGGATTTTTGACCTGATGTAGCTTCTGTTTATGTTGCAGGTAAGAGGTGGCTCCTTGTAAGATAGACTTCCAACAAATGTTGGATGTCTAACAAATGTTGGATTTGTCTTCCAATAAAAGAAAGAATGTCAGGTTTACCAACCCTTTTTAGCAGAATAGAGGAGAGAGATTTCTTTGAAGGAGTTTGTGTTTTGTTTTCTAATAATTACTAGATTCATATTCTGTCTGACCCATAGATTCTGAAGAAGGATGGATTGTTAAATTCAACAACTCCCTTCCGCCTGCCATTTATTTAAACAGATTTATCATGACATTTATGTAGGCATTTGATTAGCAACTAGTTTGTTACTAAGAAGCAGAACTGGCACATGCCTATAATCCCAGCTACTCGGGAGACTGAGGCAGGAGAATCGCTTGAACCCAGGAGGTGGAGGTTGCAGTGAGCCAAGATCATGCCACTGCACTCTAGCCTGGGCGACAGAGTGAGACTCTGTCTCAAAAAAAAAAAAAAAAAAAAAAAAAAGTAGCACTCAAGCTCAGTAAAACCTGGAGCTGAGGTTTTACTGTTTAGATTAGATGGATATAACAAGTTGTTAGGTTTGGTTGTTGAAACCTATTGTTGAAAACTTTAAAGTGGCTGTTAAATTGTGTTGCCTGTCCACGTATTAAACGACTATATTTCTCTTAGGTTAATGATGAACGCAGACACAGGACTCAAAGTACAGCTATTTTCCCCTTTGATTTGTTAAATCAACTTGGAGTGTGTATGTGGCTTGTTAGTTCCTTGCATAGGCAACGAAGCCACTGTCTCAGCTTTCTTAAAGTTCAGCCTTCCTGGATTCACACTTTTGTCAGTTCCCCAATTATTTCCCACTCTCTCACCCGAGGAAAGCCAGCCAGCTCAGTGTGACATTCAAGTCTCTCTGTGAGTGAGCCCTCACCTGCCTTCCTAGCATTATTTCTTATTGTTGCATGTATAAGTCATGCGTAAATCATGTGCTCCAGGCAAACTAGCTCCTTGCTTTCACTTGATGGAGGCACAGCACAAATTCTTAGTCAGAGGACAGCCAGCTAGTAGACCTTACTCATACTGATCCTTTGCCTGGCATGCCTTTCTCTCATTTCTACTTGATAAAATTGTGCCCATTTCACAAGTTCCGACACACGTGTGACATTCTTTATGACCTTTCCAGAGGAAGAAGGCTTTCTTCATATTTGAACTGCCACAGCATATTACAACTCCCTCATCTCACCTAACACTTTCACTATTGTTCTTTATTTATTTATATATCCCATTTCCCCTATTTCATTTTTCTTTTTAAGAGACAGGGTATTCTTCTGTTACCCAGGCTGTAATACAGTGGCGTGATCATAGCTCACTGCAGCCTTGAACCCCTGGGCTCAAATGATCCTCCTCCCTCAGTCTCTCAACTATCTGGGATCATAGGCACATGCCACCACACCAGGCTCTATTTCCTCTATTTCTTAAGAGCTGGATTTTTATCTGACTTACGGTATCAGTATCTGCCACAGTACATAATAGGCACTCCACAGATAATTGTTGAATAAATATTTCATTTTCCTCCAATTCATTCATTCTGTTAATCATCAGGTATTTCTTGAATACACACTATATGCTAGGCACATGTAGCTAGCAAAATCTAGGTTTGAAGCTTATCTGTGGATTTTAATGACCTATGCTATTTCAAACCTTTGCTCGCATGAGGAAAAATTTGTTCTTATCATGCAGAAGTGCTTGTTCTTGTCATTGCCAGCGATTCCATTATTTTTCATGGTGCCCCTCATCGGCAAATTTAGTAAAGCATATCAGGGTTCTGCATTTATGCACTAAATATACATCTAGTTTTGTCTAATCCTTTCTGTTTCTATTTTTATTTGCCCTGAGTTTCTCACTTAATTTTTGTTTTGTATTATATATATTTTAGTAACTGCCTCAAATCCTTTTGAAATGAAGCAGAGTACCAACAAATAAGTAGAATAAAATCTGAAAAAATAAAGTAATTGGCTCCAAACCACAAATCCACACAATGAAATCTCACTCAGAGAGCTTTTGCTATTCAAAATTCAATAAAGTGTAGGTCTTCCTTGGACTCCCTTCAAGGGGCGAAGTTTCTAAGATAGTTATAAGGTGATCTCACTTTTAATGTGGTCCCACAAATACATCGTTTAGAAACCTGTTAGGAAAATAATAATATTGTCATTCTAGTGATTGATGATATTTGAAAGTTACATTGTGAAATCTGGGACTGTTTTACAGAAGTTGGTAAACCCGAGGACAAACATGTCTATGTACCTGAAAAAACTTTTTCTATCTTAGTGATTTTCTTTTTTTAAACTAAGGTTTCTAGGGAGGTGATCTATCAACTTCAGAAAAATAAAGAGAGTTAAGCTTAAAGTATACAAATATACTATTCAGAAAAAATGGCTCCTGAAATGAGAGTGGTTCATAGAATCTGCACAAAATCAATAGCAATGGTGTTAACCAAAGCATACATTTTCCATTCCCATCCTATAGAAATTGAATTCATCTGCCACCAGGCTATTGTTACTTTAATACTTAAACCTCACTAATAAAAGGAAGCTCTTTCACCTGCATTAAGAGTTTGCTATTTTGCACTCCTAATTCACTATTCTCATATTTAATGAATACAACCCGATCTCATCTCTCTAGATGTGTATCAAGCTTAACAGACTGTATTTAAACCAGGCAGATTTGTTGAGTTCTATAGCCAATTCAAAACTTTGTTTTCAAAAGATGACTGATAATTAGTTTACAATTAATTCCCAATGATGTAGTTCACAGAGTAAGCACTGTATCTTTATGGTTAACTCTAGGGAAGAGAAAACACAGCATTGTCAAGCATGACATTAAAATGATAAAATGACCTCAGGAAACCAGAGTTCTAAACAATGACTACAGAAGAATAAAAAATATCTAGAAAATTTCAGTTATTTAATTTAATGGTGTACACTGGCTATGATTACGATATGTAATTTATGTAAAGCATATTTTTAAAAAACTAGTTTCAATTGATCTTTATATGTATGTTAAAACTGAGTGCATCAGCCTGGAGACTTGTCAAGTTTGTTATTTTATCTGCATTTACCAGGCTCCGGTGCTGCTCATCCATGGACTGTAGCCCCCAAGGGCAGATGCCATGCTTCTATTCATTCCTGTCACTTAGCATTTGGTCTATTCTCAACCAGTGTTAGTTGAATGAAAAAATGGACTTTTACCTCCTTGCCATAATCCTAAAGCATGCCAAGAGGGCATGAGCCTCAGCCTTTCAGAAAGAACAGACTTGAGTGTTAGCGAATATGTTCTGGAAAACGTTTGGCATACTGATACATCCAGAAGAGAAAGGACAAAGAATTTCTTCTTTTGTCCCTCTTTCAGGAAATCCTCACAGAGATTTTATTAATACCTTGATTACTTTTAATAGCTTGGTTAATTTTATGATAACTCGATTCAAATTGTGCCTTCACATACATTTGTATACATCTCAGTGCAGCCACAGGAATCGTTGTAACCTGAGAGTAGAATTTATATTATAGCCCACGTGTATTTTCTTCCTTTGCAAATTCTCTCATCTATTCTGTTTCTGAGAAAATTCTTTTAGTAGCCCCTTCTATGGCCCAAATTTACATCTTACCAGGTAGATATTTCTTTGGGCTTTAGTGAAACTCATCTGGGAAATAACAGGAAAAAAATATACCTCTGAAAGTGAGCTACCCCCAAGGAATAAGGTTCAGAAGTGAAATGTGATCTCATGGAATGCAACTACCTAAGTAGCTGTACTTCAACCTATTTTGTTTTCAGAGTAGCACACACCAATCAAGTGGTTTCATATCTCAAAAAACTACAGAATTTATAATTTTAGAAATACGAAAGAGAATTTGCAATGTGATCTCAGTGGCTGGGTCACTTCTCCTTGTAAAGATTTTTATCTGATTATAAAACAAACAACCTACTTCTTCAAGGCGTATCAGTGCCATGAAATCATGCTCCACCTTTGCCCTCTTTCATCATGTCACCAGAAGTCTGGTATAAGAGAGGCCATGACAGAGAGTTAATTTCTGCCAATGCTCTCTGGCCTTCACTGCAAGAGATGGTTATTTAATTTTCTTCTGGGCATTTACGTAGAACTTTGATGGTGCTTCTTACCATATTACTGGGTCTGCATGACCGCTTTACGGTGAACCTGAAACCATTGGGAAAATGGTCTCAGAGTCCCTGACCTTTGCTGGATCCTAAAATTCTAGTTTGGAAGCTGTGAGAATGTTGGTGAATAAAAAGAAGCATGTGTCTTTTCCATGAATTAATTTTGGGTGAGATGGCAGGATAAAATGATGCTTGCTCAGGAAGTGCCAGTGCCCACCTACCCACCCTGACCTTGGGGAGCAGCGCTCAGCCTGACATGCCAAGAACAGAGCTTTGTTCCCGTGTCTCAGGTGACTGAAATTCTGCCTTCTGCCCAGAGCCCCTGCTTGGGCTTCAACCAGCAAAGCAAAGGCCTAGGAAACATTTGCTACCATCAGCCCTGATGGTTGTACCTAAGATGGAATTTCAGATAGCCTCTTGTTTATTTATTTATTTATTTTAACAAGGCGACCAGCTAGGGGACCCAGGTTAAGCCCTTCAACAGAACTATCCTGAAGAGCAAAAGTGGCAAATGACAGGCTATGACTAGGGATTGAATCTGGGGAAGGCTGGATTTGTGAAATGAGAGCCAAAAAAGTTTTCACCTTCTAGCCCACAGGTTAAGTTACTGAAAATCAATCATCACCATTTCTACCCACTTGTGTGTTTCTCCTACTCTGGAGAGTAATCTAACTCATCATTTGCAATCAGGGCCTCTGAGTTCTGTTTGTGTTTGCTTTTGCTCTTCGCTTTGCTACTTGTCCGGCCGTTTGCCTTCACATCTGACATCTGTTGGTAATAGAAGCCTTTGTCTTCGGTGGGTCCGCCCCAGTCCTCTTGGCTCTCACCCTCTGTGGCGTAGGAGAAACCCTCCTCCACTGAGAAGGGGTCATCCACGTCGTAGCGTTGGTACGTGCTTTGGTGCAGGGCCTCTTCTCGAGCGCTGATTTCCAGGGTGCTGTTCCAGATGCCATATCCAAAATAAATGAGCAGACCTGTTGGGCGAGGGGAAAGGTACAGGTGAATAAGCAATTGCTTTGGGATCCTGGGACTAGCAGAGAGATCACCTTCAAGGATGAAATCAAACTGGGGGTAGGGGGGATGTATTTTCTTTGGTTTACGTGGTGTTTTGAAAATACTTGAATTAGATACCTTTTAAAAATTGGGAGATCTTGCATTAAGCAACCCATATTAACAGTTTTTCCTAAAAAAGTCAAAAGGTTTGACAACACTGCATCCACATTTCTACATGGTGATTTTTGGCTGGTGGTGAGAACTAGCTGCCTCTTTAGACAGGACATGGGGTCTCTAGGTTACCTCAGTCCCCACCTCCCCTGCTGACATCCAGCTCATTATACTCATATAGCTGCCAGCTAGGAATTTGCATTTTCTACCCCGGGTGCAATATTTATGGATCAGCAACAGTATTCCCAGCCTTCTTATAAGATTTTGTTGCACAAGTATACATATGTAACAAACCTGCACGTTATGCACATGTACCCTAGAACTTAAAGTATAATTATAATAATAAATAAATAAAAAGATTTTGTTATTCTCTGCCTCCACTTAGGGACTCCATCTCTTGTTTCACCTCTTAGCAGCATGCATATATTATCCTGTGCTTTACCTTGCCGTTTTACACTCACTAAAGGCGTAATATATCATGGCCACTTCAAGCTCCCTGCTTTCTTCTGTGTGATCTTAGAGTGTCTGGTGCATGCTACTATTATGTCCCTTAGAACATCTGTTGTGTGATTATCTGCACAGGGTCATTTCTATTTTATAGACTCTGCAGAAAATTAGCACTTAATGTTTGTTGAATGAATGTGTGAGAACTCCTGATAAGCATGAAATGTCCAGTGCAACCTCTGTGTTGATGTCATCCCAATCAAGGGAAAGAAACTTTCCCCCTTGTTAATATGTAGCATTCATACATGCTAATGTTTCATTTCTATGATTTAAAAAACATACATAAAAGTCATTTATGAGTCCCCATTTTCTTTTCCTTTTCTTTTTTTTTTTGAGACAGGGTCTCACTGTTGTCCAGGCTGGAGTGCAGTGGCATGATCTCAGCTCACTACAATCTCTGCCTCCTGGGCTCAAGCCATTCTCCTGCCTTGGCCTCTTGAGTAGTTGGGACCACAGGCATGTGCCACCACGCCCAGCTAATTTTTGTATTTTTGTAGAGATGGGGTTTCACCATGTTGCCCAGGCTGGTCTCAAACTTTTGGACTCAAGTGATCCGCTTCCACTTCCCAATGTGCTGGGATTACAGGCATGAGCCATCAGGCCTGGCTTGAGTCCCCATTTTCTGTCTTGAATAGACTCTGAAGGTTCAGGGCCTGGAAGTCTGAGAATCATAACCTTGGAGTCCAAAGAACATGATAAGTAAGAGTGTGGGCTCTGTGTTCAAATCCTGCCTTCATCACTATTAGCTGTATAACCCTGGTCCCATTAGCCTCTCTGTTCCTCAGCATTCTCTGTAAAACTTTGAGAGCTATAGCAACCTTCTTAACATGGGAGTGCCTGAGGATGAAATGAGGTACTTCTCAGGTGGTTCTCAACCCTTGCTGACTGCACTTGAAAGCCACCCAGGGGCATTTTTTGAACCACTCTGATACCCTAACCCATCCTGGAGATTCTGATTTAATTAGTCTGCAGTGTAACCCAAGCATAGGTATGTTTTTAAAACTCCACAGGTGATTCCAATGGTCAGCGTGTCCCTGAGATAATGAACTGTGCCTGATGCATGTGTTCCACTGCCCACTCAGCCCACATTATGGCCCAGCCACTGGGTTCCACACAGTATGCAACCTCCTTCCCAGGCCCTAACGTCCTCCTCTGAGTAGCACCAGTCTCTTTGACTTTGCTAACCCTGCAGGCATCTGCTGGGCTGGTTTGTTTAGAACCGCAAGTCAAGCCTGCTTTGCTGCTGTGGTGCTTGAGAAATCTTGCTCTCTTTTGAATTTGAAGTGTGCCTTTTTAAGCTTGGATTTCTCCCTCCTTGTCTCAAATGACTTTGTCCCCACTCCCTCCCACACTCCCCAGTGAAATCAACTTTCCAGGTGCCAAAGTAAGCAGAGATTTATAGTCCTAATTGGTAATAAATCCTGGAGTTAATTATTTGCAGCTGTAGCTATTAGTGCTCAAATAGTGATTTCATCTTTTAAAAGCAAGGTATTTACTCTTTCTTGTCTGTAGGTGGGGTGGCCATGGGGATAGTTATTATCCTTGTGTAGAACAGGGTATCACATTAAGGCCTCTTCTAAGAGTGCCAGTGTGCTTGTTCTTGGAGAATGCCTCTGTCTGAAGCATGTTTGGGATCTGAGAATGGATTTCAGGCGACCAAGCAGGACCTGTGCACACCTCCTTTTGCACAGCTTTGCTTTTTTTTGCCATATTTTCTTCTAGACATCCAGGCAGATGCCAAATATTGCCTCCTACTCCTGCTTGGTACCTATTTTGCCAGTTATTTCCTTTCTGATGCCTTTCTCTGCCTTTACTTATAGATGAGTCATTTCCCTACTGAACTTAATACAATCTTTTTCTTTTCCCTTTGCCCCAAACGTTTCTCCTCTGCCACCACACAGGTCATTGCTCAGTCACTGGTTTGATGTCACTCATCACTGGTTTGTTGATTCCAACAGACCTGTATGTTGATTCCAACATACCCTGCCCCCACGAGGTATTTGGGTGTCAGGTAGACTCATATTATGGGAATTCTCTAAAACCTTGAATC
>NW_016813639.1:771420-783183 GCF_001698545.2 Rhinopithecus bieti
AAAACACACACACACACACACACACACACACACACACAAATTAGCCTGGCATGGCAGCAGGCACCAGTAATCCCAGCTATGTGGGAGGCTGAGGCAGGAGAATTGCTTGAACCCAGGAGGTGGAGGTTGCAGTGAGCTGAGATCGTGCTATTGCACTCCGGCCGGGGCGACACAGCGAGACTCCATTTCCAAAAACAACAACAATAACAACAACAACAACAACAACAAATGTTTCAATATTTTAACAAGAGACATGGTCGGACTGGGGCACATGGGCTGCGTGCTTGCCCTCGTCAAAGGTAATGGTGGTTAGTCTTGTGAAAGTCTGTTTGCAGTGATGGGAAATGTTCAAAGGGAGGCTTTGGCTTCTTTTCTAGACAGAAGTTCCCCGGTGGAATATGTGCCTATGAGAAGTTCAGGCTAGACAAGATCAAGAATCATGCCTTTAGCAATCGAATGGGCTTTCTTTATGATAGTAAACACTTTGTGGTTGTAATGCACTTTCCAAAAAGAAAAAGCACTTTCTCATCCATCATTCCAGGGAAGTTAAGAACTGCGTGATAAATCAGTAATTGAAACAGCAATGGGACTCATATCTCTTAACTAACCTGAGGGCTGTTCCTGTCCCACCCAGGTGCCTCCAGGGAAGGTTTACAAAAGCTAAGCTTGCCTTCATATACTAGCATACCTTGGCATCAGCAGATGACATCACTGCTCACCTACCTGTGCTTATCTATCCTGTGCAAATTAAGCAAATGACCCCAAACCTACCAGTAAGAGAGGTGGGAAGCGGGGGGGTCTTGATCACATAGGAGAAATCCTAGAACAAAAACTCAACTCTGAAGAGACTGGATAATGCAAACAATAACAGCATATTTCCAACTCTGAGGGCACACACTTTGGTTGCAGACCAGGTCCCCTATCTCCAGAGTCCCTGGGAATTCTCTGTCCTCTCCATGAAGCTCCATACTCAGGACCAAGAGAGGTGGGCCACCTGACCTCAGGCTGGGTGGAGCTGCCTCTTCCTGGGGTGCACTTTCCAGCAGGAAGCTCTGCCCATTGCAGATAGCTGAGGCACTTTGTTATACCCAGAGTGCTTTTATTTTGACTGCTCTGGGATCAACCTTCCAAAAAAGACATTTGCCAAAGCAGAAAGGGAGACTGGATGGTAATGAGAAGGCATCCTTCCCACCCACCTCAATCCCCACCAACTCCCACTATTGCTGATTATTTTTTAAAATACCACCACGAGCCTGTTGACTATAATAACAACAGGGCTTGTTTAATATGGTGTGGCCAGGAAGAGCAGGCTTAGGATGACGCTGGGCGGAGATTCTCTCCATGACCCTGCCGCTGATCTAATGGAAAGTCATGCTACTTTATGTCTCAGTTTCCCATCTGCAAAATGGGGTTGGGGATGCTTGTTTTATTTGAGGTATGTAAGGGCCATGAGAAGTAATGCAATCTTGTTAAAGAATATGAAAAAAATCTAGTAGTCTGAGCCAGTAGTTCTAACTCAACAGAAACCCAAGAGATACGTGTCCACGTGTCCACCAAAAACATGTACAAGAATGTTCACAGCAGCTCTGTTTGTAACAGCCCTAAACTAGAAACAACCCAAATGTCCCTGGACACTAGAATGAATAATATATTGTGGTATATTAACACAGTGAGAGACTAGACAGCCACAAGAACGAACAAACTGAATCTACAAGCAGCAATGGGTGTGAATCTCACAAACATAATGTTGAGGGAAAGAAGGCAAACATCCCCTCTGTTGTGGCTTGAATTCTGTTCCAGGTAAGCTGCGCATGCCAGCTCCGTGCCCTCCACCTCTTCATTCTTTGGGCTCACAGGAGAGCCAGTGTCTCAGCTGCCACTGGTTGCAGAGCCGTGTGAGTGCTCTGCCCCCTCTGTGTCCGGCAGCGCACCTCTGCCAGCAGACAGCATGACCCACCTCCACACTCTACCTTCACCCTCCCTCCTTGGAATCCCACCAGCCCTGGTGCCATCCTCTTCCTGGCCTTCAGGATTATTCTTGCTCGTCTGAGCAAAATTTTGACATTGAAAGAGCCAGTCGTTTTTTCCTCTGCCTCCAAGGAGAATTTCAAGCTTATTTATGGGACATGTCATCAAGAATTTAGCTATCAGGTCCCAATTCATCGCTCTTTCCTTCCTTCCTCTTCTCTTTCTCACATGGCTGCTTTGGGTCAATTTCCAGTTGGATTTCAGATAATAGCTCAGGTATAGACCATAAGGTGTGTCTTCTCTTTGGGATATTTCTATTCTGAGATAGGATTCATGAGGTCCATTGTCCGTATCACAAGTCCTGTCCTCTAAATCTGTAGACAAGAATTTGTTTTCCTCAGAGAGACTGAAAAAATTCTTACATGACAACATGGCAACTCCCACGGTAAGGGCAAGCTATTCTAACAGGTGATTACTTTATAATAAAAACCCACAGGGAACAGCAGGCCCGAAGATGCCCTGGAGGATACTGTGGCCGCATTCTCACTGAGCCACTGCTAGTTCCGTGTTCCCTGAGACTCTGCCCGACCCCTTGAGAGGTTCTTTCACAAAACTGCATCAGCTAAAAGGAAGATGAAGGCTGCTTTGTGCTCACTTTGCTGGGATTAATACACATTTGCTGTTTGTATTCCTTTTCTTGTCTGAAGGAAAAGAAACATGTGCTGGATAATCTTGTTGGGGCTTGTGCCTCGTTTTACTCTCTGAGTTGTGCTCTTCTGAAGTTCAAAAGCTTAGCAAAACATTGTTACAAAAATGCCGTAATTAAGATTCGTTTAGAAAAGCTTGGATAAAAAAATGTGTCTAAGAAGATTATCAAGTTATGACTCAGCCTAATCATGTAAATCTTCAGTTTCATAAGAGACTCCATTTAAAAATATCTCTCCTGTTCTCCCCCAGAAAGTTACACTATGCATAGAGAGATTAAGAAAAATCTGATATCTTGGAGGCTCCGAAGTTCAGAGGTGACATATTTATCTTATAAGACCATTAAGGATTTTATAGCCAATTTGGGATTGTGAGTTGGATATATTTTATATATGCAAAAAATGGTTTTTGGAAAACAAGTCTTTGTAATTTAATTAAATTATCTGCCCTGCTTGATAAAACTATTCTCCCCTTAGAGTAGTGGCATGCATTCAAGTCAGCTGGAGGGCTTGCTAAACCCTAAATTGCTCTCAGAGATTCTGATTCAGTAGACCTGGGATAGAGTTCAAAATCACATTTCTTTTTTTTTTTTTTTTTTGAGACAGAGTCTTGTTCTATTGCCCAGGCTGGAGTGCAGTGGCATGATCTTGGCTCACTGTAACCTCCGCCTCCCGGGTTCAAGAGATTCTCCTGCCTCAGCCTCCTGAGTAGCTGGGACTACAGGTGCCAGCCACCACACCCAGCTAATTTTTGTATTTTTGGCAGAGACGGAGTTTCACCATGTTGGCCAGGCTGGTCTCGAACTCCTGACCTCAGGTGATCTGCCTGCCTTGGCCTCCCAAAGTGCTGGGATTACAGGCATAAGCCACCGCGCCCAGCCTCAAAATCACATTTCTAACTAGTTCCCCGATGACATTGGTGCTGCTGGTCTGGGGTCACACTTTGAGGACCATTGATCTAGATCATTGTCAACTTGGCTGCCTATTAAAATTACCTGGGGAACTTAAAAAAAAATTCCTCAACACTTGGCCACCAGATCAATTGAATCAGAAAATCTCTGTTGTGGGAGCCTGGGCTTAGAATGTTTCAGAAGCAACCCAGGGTGATACTGATGTGTAGCTAGAGTTGAGAATCTTTGTTCTGGGTGAAACTTAGTCATATGACAGCCTTCACAAATCATGATACTAAAGCAGTTAGCAGCAGGTGCCCAGAAATACTAGCAGTCCTTCCCAAATGTGGTTTGCGGGCTGTGCATCGCAATCACCGGGTGCTTGTTGAACTGCAGACTTCTCTGCCCTCTGGCTAGCCAGCGCCACTCTGCAGGGTGGCATTCTTCTGAGTCGGTGAGTAGCAGTTTCTGGAGGGAGTTTGGAGTTTGTGCTATCAGCAAGATTACAAAAGGCGCTCAGGGAGTTTTCCTCTGCCTGATAGCTGGAAGGGCAGCCTGAGTCGCTGCAGGTTCACATCGTGCTTTGGCATATGATAGCCAGTCTGTCCATACTTGTGGACAATGAATCATTTTAGATTTTTAAAAGAAAGGCAGGAAATACATGTTTCTTATTGCTTTTCTCGACATTTTCTCATTTAAGCCCCAAAGAATAACCAGGTCAAGGCTGATAAAATTATCTGCTTTTTTACAGATAAGTAAACTGAGGCCCAAAGAAGTTAAGTAAATTTCTCAAAGTTACAAGACAAAGGAGGGGCGGAGCTGTGATTTGAAGTTGGTGTCCTTTGACTCCAAAGGTGAGGGCCTCTGCCACCTGACTGTTTTTGCAAAATGCCTCTGGTGCTTCAGGAGCCATAAATATTCTGCAGAACTGGGTATAGAGTTTTCTTTTCTTTTTTTTTATTTTTTTATTATACTTTAAGTTCTAGGGTACATGTGCATAACGTGCAGGTTTGTTACATATGTATACTTATGCCATGTTGGTGTGCTGCACCCATCAACTCGTCAGCACCCATCAATTCATCATTTATATCATGTATAACTCCCCAATGCAATCCCTCCCTCCTCCCCCCTCCCCATGATAGGCCCCAGTGTGTGATGTTCCCCTTCCCGAGTCCAAGTGATCTCATTGTTCAGTTCCCACCTATGAGTGAGAACATGCGGTGTTTGGTTTTCTGTTCTTGTGATAGTTTGCTAAGAATGATGGTTTCCAGCTGCATCCATGTCCCTACAAAGGACGCAAACTCATCCTTTTTTATGGCTGCATAGTATTCCATGGTGTATATGTGCCACATTTTCTTAATCCAGTCTGTCACAGATGGACATTTGGGTTGATTCCAAGTCTTTGCTATTGTGAATAGTGCCGCAATAAACATACGTGTGCATGTGTCTTTGTAGTAGAATAATTTATAATCCTTTGGGTATATACCCAGTAGTGGGATGGCTGGGTCATATGGTACATCTAGTTCTAGATCCTTGAGGAATTGCCATACTGTTTTCCATAATGGTTGAACTAGTTTACAATCCCACCAACAGTGTAAAAGTGTTCCTATTTCTCCACATCCTCTCCAGCACCTGTTGTTTCCTGACTTCTTAATGATTGCCATTCTAACTGGTGTGAGATGGTATCTCATTGTGGTTTTGATTTGCATTTCTCTGATGGCGAGTGATGATGAGCATTTTTTCATGTGTCTGTTGGCTGTATGAATGTCTTCTTTTGAGAAATGTCTGTTCATATCCTTTGCCCACTTTTTGATGGGGTTGTTTGTTTTTTTCTTGTATATTTGTTTGAGTTCTTTGTAGATTCTGGATATTAGCCCTTTGTCAGATGAGTAGGTTGCAAAAATTTTCTCCCATTCTGTAGGTTGCCTGTTCACTCTGATGGTAGTGTCTTTTGCTGTGCAAAAGCTCTTTAGTTTAATTAGATCCCATTTGTCAATTTTGGCTTTTGCTGCCGTTGCTTTTGGTGTTTTAGACATGAAGTCCTTTCAATGCAAAATGAAAACCTGGGTCCTCTTGTTCAGAAATTTTTAAGAATTCAAGATGGCAACAGCAGAGCATTAAACCAAGCATGGGATCCTGTGCACAGCTGTGTGTCCATGAGGCCAGTTCTGATGCTATGTGTTAGGCTCTATTGAATGTTCTAATGAAATGAGTCTGCTCAGAGGCAACCTGGTGGGGTAGTCGGAGCCCCAGATTTGAGCATGGGTATGCTGAGTTTTAGTAATAGCTCTTTGAATAACTTCCTGTTGACTTTGAGCATGTTATTTAACTTCTTGGAGGTTCAGTGTAGTCATCCATAAAATGGAGAGGGGGAGAAGTGGGAAGGTGGTGGACTACATCCATATTTCTCCAACTCCAGTTATTTATATACCATATTTTTAGTATATAACCATTTAGGCTATAACCATGGCCTCTGGCCCCACACTTCCTGAGTTCTAATCTTGGCTCTGCTATATTCTAGCTATGTAACCTCAGGCAAGTGCCTCAGTTTCCTCATCTGTCAAATAGAGATTGTTGTGAGGATTAAATAAGTAAAATAAGTAAATAAAGTAAAGCCCTAAATGGCTGATATGTGATGAGTGCGATGCAAGCACTAATTACTACTATTCCTATGAGTCATATGGTACTTATACTAGTAGTACTAATGTTTTTCCTTTAATATGACTCACATTTTAAATTTAAAAAGTCATCTATCATCTCTTTCCAAGTATTTGTGAAATCACCAGATTAATGTGTATGTGTGGTTTTTCTAACCCAGGTGAAAATGTATAATAACTACAATATTTTAAGAACTCATTCAAATTCTTTTAATATCAGCTGAAAATATTACCAGTGGAATTGGCACCACACTGTGGGTAGCATTGTACTAGACAATGAAGGCCCTTTTCAGCTTTAATAGTCTATGAATAAATAAGTCTGTGTGTATTTGTGTCTGTGTCTTGAATAATTTGACAAATACACGACTAAAATATTTCTACCCACTTCCATCACTTCTATCCAGAGTAGAATCTGCATTGGCTAGGTACATGTTCCAGTGGGAAAATGTTTAGAGATAAGAGATTGTATTTTTTTAAATTTTTTTAAAAATTAAAAATTTATTTTTTATTTTTTTGAAATAGAGTCTCGCTCTGTCTCCCAGGCTGGAGTGCAGTGGCACGATCTCATCTCACTACAACCTCCACCTCCTGGGTTCAAGTGATTTTCCTGTCTCAGTCTCCTGAGTAGCTGGGATTACAGGCGCTCGCCACCATGCCCAGCTAATTTTTGTATTTTTAGTAGAGATGGGGTTTCACCATGTTGGCCAGGCTAACCTTGAACTCCTAAACTCAGGTGATCTGCCCTCCTCGGCCTCCCAAAATTCTGGGATTACAGGCGTGAGCCACCATGCCTGGCCAAGAGATTGTAAATAGGTTATAAAAAATGGTTAAAATCTTGATGAGTCAGTGCGGTCCTCTCAAGAAATCCTCCTAAAGTCTAACCAGGGGGACTTAGAATAGTGAAAAATTGGGACAAAATGCTTACAGGAAGCCATAGATCAGCCTTCAGAAGCGAGGAGTCAGGCCTCTGGGAAAGATACATGCCCTTTCCATTGGTTGCTATGTTTTTCCCCACTTCTTTCTATCTATATCTTCACTTCTTTCTATCTATATCTTAACTTATAGGGCTACTTTGAATTCTAACCCCTCCAAGTTTTTTTCCTTGACTGAAAGTTCTGACTGGAAGTTTTCCTTTTTCCCCTTTGAAGAGTACTTTGTAATCATTTAAGAAGTATTTTTGAGCACATACTGTGGGCACCCTGCTCCAGGCACAGAGGACACACATTGAACAACTGTATTCCTGACCTCTAAGAGCGGATGCACCACCGCTCATCACTAAGAGTCTCTGTGGGCTGGACGCAGTGGCTCATGCCTGTAATCCCAGCGCTTTGGGAGGCCGAGGCGGGCGGATCACGAGGTTGAGAGTTCGAAACCAGCCTGGCAAACATGGTGAAACCCCGTCTCTACTAAAAATACAAAAATTAGCCAGGTATGGTGGTGTTCGCCTGTAATCCCAGCTACTCGGAGGCTGAGGTAGGAGAATTCCTTGAACCCGGGAGGCAGAGGTTGCAGTGGGCCATGATCAAACCACTGTACTCCAGCCTGGGTGACACAGCAAGACTCCATCTCAACAACAACAACAAAAAAAGAGTCTCTGTGGCCTTGCTCGGGCTAAGTGACTCATGTGTGTTTATCTTCCTTCTCCTTTAGGCAGGGTTTATTCTTCTATTCCCCAGAGCTTCTAAAGATCCTCTTTAGCTAAGAATTTGTTATCCAAAACCTCCAGGGTTACCAAGTTGTACAGGGGACATACAAATAGTGACTAAGGAACTTTAAAATGAGTCTCCCCTTACACTTCTCAAGTTATTACTAGCATCAATCCCCAGCCACCTCATGAACATCAGAGATTGACCTAGATGATAAACATGTACTGCAAATACAATAGAAATGGATCACAAAGTAAAATCAGAAATCTTAGAAAAGGTACAGGACTTCTTGAAGTCCATGAAAGTGAGTTTATAGAAAAATTTGAATTCGCACCCAAAATTGTGGACAATTGAGGACCTAACAGAGTCATATTCGTTATTAACAGCAGGAGAGAGAAAATCAGTAAGGATGGTGGCATGATGGGTACTTCCCAAGTGAATGATCTGAATGTCAAGGGATGAAGAAAGGACCTTGGGAAATAAGAAAAACTTTTGAATATTTTACAAAAGTCAGTATGAAGTGAGAGATGTTAAATGATGCCATGATTCAATTTTGTCAGAAAAATGATGCCAAAAAATCCACACTTAATTCACACTTTGTTCATTTAAAAATGAGAGTGTAATTGCTATTTTAATTTAATTTTGTGAAATCTAAGATAAATACTTTTGTATTTTCATTTTACAATTCTTAGTTTCTACGATAAAATTCCAGTCAAATGCCCTGACCCCAATTATACTGTGCTATTTTGTCCCCTTAAAATGTGAATTCACTTTAAGTGGACTTTTTCTGGTATTAAGTATCCTAATATAGGAAGAACTTTCAGTAATTCAGTAAGGTGATGAATGAGTCAGCATCATTTTTCCAGAACCGATGACCAAGACCATTACAGGCAGAAAGGGGACAACTGGCTTTATTGACTCTCAGGCAGAACACAAAGGTCCATAGAACCAGCCAGATTTCTCTAGGAATGGAGTTGCCTAGTCCAGCTAGGAGGTAATTTTGGGATAAGCATGCTTAAGACCTTAAAAGGGAGCTCTCAAGGCTGCAAAGGAAGTTGCTTACCCACAAAGCACCAGACCGCAAACCGGATCCATGTGATGGTGGAGAGCTTTAGCATGAGATAGATGTTCACCAGCATGGCAAAGGCAGGCACAAAGGGGAGGCAAGGGGCCATGTAGGGCAGCTTCTTGGGGTTCTCTGGCTGCTGCAGGATCACAAACACCAGGGTGCTGATCAGCAGCACCATCAGAACAACCAGAAGGATGGCCCACCAGCTCTGCTCTGAGATGTAGTCAGAACCAAAGATGATGAAGGAGCAGAAGATGAACATGAGGATGAAGAGCAGGAGCACGCAGATGGTCACTGTGTGCCCCGTTGCTGCTGTGGGCCGGTCCATTTTGCCTGGAAGGCCCAGCCGGATTCTCAAGGTATAATAATGAGGCCCGATCAGCTTCTTTAACTTGATAAGATAAATATTTTCGGATTCATCAGCTTCTATGCCTGTGGTCATGTCCACGGTGCCGTAATTGGGGTGGTTGACGTTGTAGGTTGACTTGTCTGATTTCCCTATGAGCATCTCATTGTCTCCCAAGGATGGTAAGTTCTTGGCCCCACATGTGTTGGTGGCTGGGCCAGAAAACTCATCCCCTTCACTCACAGGAGAACAAGCTTCCTTCTCACAGTCAGCCAGAATGCCCTCCTTCTTCTTGGTGTGCTCCTCAGACAAGAACTTGACAAAACCATCAATGTCACTCTCGGGTTGGTATCGAAGGAGCAAGACACAAACAGAGACCAAAGTGTAGGCCAGGAGCGTGCCAATAGACATCATCTCTATCAGGTCTCTCAAGCTGACCAACAGTGCAAGGAGCGCCGCCAGGAACCCTGACACGATGCAGGCCACAACTGGCGTCTCTGTGTAGGAGCTGACGTGAGCCAGGAACCTGGAGGGGCCGTGCAAACAGAGGGTTAATGGTGGGCTACAGTGACCGATTCCAGTGCAGCCAACACAGGGAGCTAGAACTATCAATAGGCTGGTGTGATTAACTCCTCCTGGTCCTGCTCCACCAATTTACTTCTGCATTCACTACTTTAAACCCAGCTGCTATTCCTACCCCAGGATTTAGTGTATAATTAAAAGAGAATTCATTTTATTTTATTATTATTATTATTTTTTTTTTGGTGAGATGGAGTCTCACTCTGTCCCCCAGGCTGGAGTGCAGTGGCATGATCTCAGCTCACTGCAACCTCTGCCTCCCGGGTTCAAGCGATTCTCCTGCCTCAGCCTCCTGAGTAGCTGGGATTACAGGTGTGCACCACTACGCCTGGCTAATTTTTGTATTTTTAGTAGAGATGGAGTTTCACTATTTGGCCAGGCTGGTCTCGAACTCCTGACCTCATGATTCACCCAACTTGGCCTCCCAAGTGTTGGGATTACAGGCGTGAGCCACCGCACCTGGCCTAATTCTTTGATTTTAAGGCAAACTTCGTTAGTAAAGTTCCTAATTATTATGTAATGGCGGGGTTGATTGAACCTAGGAGGTCTGTCTTTCAGAAATCTAGATTGAAGCCCAGGCTCTGCGTGAAAAAGTGATGGTTGGAGGAAGTCATGGACCTGCTTGGGGGTCCTCCTGACCTGTGAACTAGCATCTTAGCATCCTCTTGGAGCTTGTTAGAAATGTGTATTCTCAGATTTCACCCAAGACCTGCTATACTAGAATCATAGTGGGGTGAGGCCTGGCAAACTGCTTTAAAAGACCTCCAGAGGATTCTGATTTATGCCAAAGCTCTAGACACCACCTATGACAAAAGTTCATGGATTTAGTTGGCAAAATAGCACAGTAATTGAGAAACTGTGCTCACAGATACAGGTTTATGTCCAGCTAGTTACTGACTGAAGAAGAGACCAAGAAGAGCAACTGAATGGCACATGTGGTAGGCTCCCTCTCCCCTCCTCTCTCCTTGTGGTCCCTTATTTTTATGATTCACACAAGACTGTAAATGTGCTTGAAGCCCCAGTATCTTTCCTCTTAGTTTCTTTGACAGCAGAAAAACCTTTTGGATGTGTGAAGTTGCCACACCTCCATCACCCTAGGGCCCTCTTGATCTGTTCAGCAACCTAAACATAGCAGCTCTGACCTGGTGATGGCTTCAGAGGGGATGCAGGGGAAATGAGTCAGAAGATGATGGCTGCAGAGACAAAGTCCCTGAACCAGCCCCCTCTGCACACCTGAGAGCTCCTTGGCCTCCATGGTTTACTCCTTGCTTTGTGCACTTGAAGAATGCCTTCTCAAGCAGGCCCCTCATGCTGGAAACAAAGGGCTGAGGCCACATCCCCTTTGTACCATGGGCAGATGAGCCACTTCATGGCCAATGTAGGGGGCAAGAACTGCCAATATACTGGTGTGGTGAAAAGTCTGGCTTGTGCACATGTACCCTAGAACTTAAAGTATATAAAAAAGAAAAAAAAAAGTCTGGTTTTTGGAGTTGGATGTTCTGGGATCAAATCCTGACCTGCCACTCAGTAGCTGAGGGATTTGTGGCAATTTTGTTTCACCTCTCTGAGTCCTAGTAGACTTCTTCATATGCGAAATAGAGTTATTGTGAGGACTAAATGGGATACTATATACACAGCACCCAGGATACACAAATGTTCAATAAATGGCTGCTGGTGTTGCTGCTATTGTTAGGTTCTGTTCAGATGGTCTTATCTACTCTTCCTTGATTTTTTTTTTTTTTTTTTGATTTCAGAGGGGCTGTGGAAAGAGGGGCAGTTACCAGGCCTCAATGTGAGGGCAAGCCTAAGATGTCCCTGGTATGGTTCTTCCTTCTGGAAGCCACCCAGTACAGCAATTTGGCACCCATCATCTTCACAAAGGAGCAAGCAATGTCAACTGGAAA
>NW_016813639.1:783427-798508 GCF_001698545.2 Rhinopithecus bieti
GGGGGGGCGGGGGGCGGGCACACATCAGCTTGTGCTGGATTGAGGGACCACAGAGTTAAACTGAGGGGCTGCTTCAGGGCCTGAGCTCTGTTCACTCCCTTTTTCTCCAGGATACATGACAAGGTATCACAGTCCATGTGAAAGGCACTGACATAAAAATCACAGTCAGGCTGACAGTGGGTAGACCTTCTCCCTGGATAGACATGGCACAGCAGGATAAATTTCACGGAGGGTAGCCCTTACCTGAAAAGGAGCCCATCACCAGCCATGGCATAAATGACCCTCGGCATCGGGAAGAGGGACCCCAGCAAACTGACTGTCAGTCCTGCAACTGACCCAATGGCCACTACGAATTTTGCAGCATAGAATCCGTGAGCCACAAACATCTCCATGAGTGGGGATTCCGTGTCAATGGCGTAATATGGCACCATCAGAGTCAAGATCATGCTCACCTGTTAAAACAAGAGAAGACAGGGCTGGAGGTACAGGGGAAGAACGCATGGCTGGAGGCCCCACGGGAGAGGAAAGAGCCCTGTCCCTGGAGGCAGAGGCTTGCATGGCAGTTTGGATCCACCACTTGCTGGCATGTGCCTTTACTGTAGACCAGTCATCTGGCCTCTAGGCCTTTCTCAATATTTTCTCTCCACATGTGAATTTAGTGGACTGGGCCAGAAACTCTCTATCTCTCTGGTCCTTTGATATCTGAGGAGTAAGACGGCAGGTATTTCAGCCCCATGAGAGCAGAGCTATGCTGACAGTTCCGTGGAGAGCAGATATTTCCAGAAGGAAGGAGCTGCAGCCAATGCCCTGCAACCAGGCCTGGCAGGGACCATGGGCACCCTGCCCACGTGGATAAGGCTCTCATTTCTTTTATGGTTTCTGGTCCTCAGGGTCTTATCCATGCTCCCTCTCACTGTGAAACACCAGAGATAAAATCTCCAAAGATAAGTGATGAAGAGGCCTATTGCCTGTTAACTATTGGGACCCAGATAAGGACTCATATTTCTATTTCTTCTCTCTAGCTTAGTCCTAGGAGCCAGGCAGGCCAACAAACAAATGATGGCATCAGGACAGAATCAATCCTACTGATTATATGGCTGTCAGGCAACTATGGCTTTGCTTAATCAAGAATCATTTACTGTGTGTGCTATAAGGGTCCACCCCCGGAGAAGAGGGAGATGTGAGAGAGGAGCAGAAGAGGAAGTAGAGAGCAGAATGTCTTTGCTGTTCCCTCTACCCTACCACCCCTCCCTCAACACTCTACCTATGGGGAGAAATCGGGCTATGGACAGGACAAAGCCACTGGTATGCATGTGCATCAGGGAGGCAATAAGCACTTAACTGGGGGCTCCCAGGACCTACTCCCCTCACATATTATTGATCTGCCCAACAACCCTGCCTTCAGAATTGGCCATAGGCAATGGAGCCACCAGTCATATGACCAGATATGTCCCCTGTCCCCTCCCCCTCTCCGCCCAGGCTATGAAGGCCAAATTGACATCAAGTAAGGAATTCAAAGCCTGAAGAAAGAGGGTGGTCATATGTAGACCATTTCTTTGCCTATTCCTTTGGAGCCAAGATCCTCCAGCAGAGCCAAGGGCCACCAGGGAGGACAGGATGTCCTAGCAGAGCCCAGAAACCTTGTTCTTCTCATGGTGGTAGAGGGGCTTGCCTGCTGACCAGTACAAGACCAAACAACTCCTAGGGCATGTTTAAGGCCCGTGCAGTATGAAAGAGAATGTTTCTCAGTAATATAACCACTTGCAATATCCCCTTTGGGGATGCGGCAGGGTAGGCTGGAGGAGAGTGGGACTGAGCCTCCTCCAGCCTCAGGGAGTCTCCTGAGTTAGATCAGGATGGGTAAAAAGTTGGCGGATGCATAGAAGTATTCTGTGGTCTATAAAGTGCTATTCTAAGGCAGGCACTGCAATGATTGACTTTATTGTATGTGTTGTAAAGGCCCACTCCTGGAGGAAGGGCAGGAATGAAGGAGGAGTAGAAGGAGAAACACAGAGTGTCCTTGCTGTTCCTGCTGCCCCGCAACCCCTCCCTCAACATTCTGCCCACAGGGATAATCATGGTATGGATACGATGAAGCCCCTTGCGTGTGTGTGCATAGCTGGAGGCGATAATTGAGGCAACTGTAAAACCTTTGGGTAGGCAGCTGAATGTCTGTAAACGACCCCCAAGTTTGCTCTGTGTTTTTCTCTGGCTTCTAGAACAATCCTGTTTTGCAACTTGCCTTAATGATCAGTCAGTCTGGCTTCCTTAGCCAGTTGCTAAAGATGTCTTTTTGGGAAAGAGAAACAGCAAGGCTGATCAGTGGCAGCAACCCCCCTACTCCCCCCCACCCCCCGCTGGCTCTTTGCTAATTGTGGTGACCCAAGTGAGTCCACCCCTCAGGACCTGAGAATGTTTGTGGAACCACACACTGATTGGCCTGTGAGCCACTTCTCTCCATTGCCAGGGGCAGAGGGGGATGTTGGATGCAGCTGGCCCATTTCTGTGATAGAAATTCTGGGATGGGAGCTGAGAGAGCAAGCATCAAAGCGTGAGGAGTGTCGCAGGGGCGTGATCCTGAAAAAGACAAGCCCCTTTATTCTGGGGCTCCCCTAGTTAGGGAAACCTGAAGGTGAGTTTGAGCTGGTGTAACAAGAGAGAGCAACGGCTGAAAGAAATGACACTTTCCTCCCCAGATTTAAAGGGAAGAGAGTTTGTAGAGGACAATGTATTCTCTCTCCCCGCTGTGCAGGGAGCCTCGCCTCTTTGCTGCTGGGAAGCTCCCAGAAGACAGAAGAGCATTGAGGAAAGTGCACAGAGGCCCACAATGCCTTTGCTCGCACACCCACCCGTTACTGCCAGCCTATGACCTGAGCTCCTTGGACGGCAGCCTATTCCCTGCACACCAGCCCCTGGGGCAGCAGCAGACACCGAGAGCTTGTGAGGATGGAGGGGTGGGAATGAAGGCCAAGGCTGAAGTGAAGGCCTGGGGCTTCTCCTCTTCTTCAGTTTGGAATCCTAATTTTTTTCTTGTCATAGGGAGTGGGGAATGGGACTACAGGGGATGAAAGACAGGCACACAGACACCAAGAAGACATAGGAAAGGACTCCTTCCTGACAGAGAAGGGAGTTCAGTGCCAGAGCCACATCATGAGGAGGGTCCCGCAAGCATCTGGTACTTACAGACACATATGCTGTCAGGCAGATGACCAGGGAGGCGGTGATAGCATAAGGGATGGACGTGTTGGGATTCTTGGCTTCCTCTCCAGTGGTGGCGATGATGTCAAAGCCAATGAAAGCGTAGAAGCATGTTGCTGCTCCTTGCAGCACCTGTGTGGAAGATGGCATTTGTCAGACTCAGAAGGTCAGGGTGGCACCAGGCCTTAAATGTGGAAACTGCCCTATGCTCTATGCCCTGCAGACATGACTGAGTGGCTGAGGGAGTAACATGGTGGAACTCGTGCTAAACATGCAAGTTCTGATCTCCTCTACTTTCTAGCTGTGTGGCTTTGGTCGATTATCTTATGCTGTGTAAATAGAGACAAGAAGAATTGGCAGGTGTGGTGGCTCACACCTGTAATCCCAGCACTTTGAGAGGCCGAGGTGGGTGGATCATGAGGTCGGGAGTTCGAGACCACCTTACCAACATGGTGAAACCCCGTCTCTACTAAAAATACAAAAATTAGCTGGGCATGGTGACACGCACCTGTAATCTAAGCTATTCAGGAGGCTGAGGCAGGAGAGTTGCTTGAACCTGGGAGGCAGAGGTTGTAGTGAGCCGAGATCTCACCATTGCACTCCAGCCTTGGTAACAGAGGGAGACTCCATCTCAAAAAAAAAAAAAAAAAAGGCTTCTGCCTTTTAATGTAGGGGATTCAGACACTTCTGCATAAGGAAGAGTTATCTTACCTAAATTACTGTTAGTACCCCTGACAGATCAGCTCTATGGTAACTTCCAGATCTGAAATGATATAAAAGATTTTCAGATCTTCAGATATTCTATTGTCTTCACTGGGAAGACAGGGTAAAGACAGTTTATTTGTTGCTCCTTTTAGGACTTGAATGACCTAGTTGGGCATGAGGCAGGAGGTCAGAGTAAAGCTAGGGGATAGTATCCAGTCACGTCTGCTGGCAGTCTGTCTGCCAGGAGTCCACATGGCTCCAGGGGTGTTTGGGAATGTATTGTATATGTCAAAATGTCAGTGAAAACCTTCCATTGAAGAGTGGCTACTTTCTTTGAAAGAACCTATTGAAGTTTGAATGAGGGTTACCCACCTTGGTATTTTCATTGTTAGCTTTAAGTAAAAAAAGGACCCTCTTTACAAATATACAAGAAAAAAGCAAAACAACCCATCAAAAAGTGTGGCAAAGGATATGAAAGACATTTCTCAAAAGAAACATTCATACAAGCAACAGACACATGAAAAATGTCATCCTTCACTCGCCATCATAAAATGCCAAATCAAAACCACAATGAGATACCATCTCATACCAGTTAGAAATGGCAATCATTAAAAAGTCAGGAAACAACAGGTGTTGGAGAGATATGGAGAAATAGGAACCACTTACACTGTTGCGTGGGGATTGTTAAACTAGTTCAACCCATTATGGAAAAACAGTATGGCAATTCCTCAAGTGATCTAGAACTAGATGTACATATGGACCCAGCCATCCCACTACTGGGTATATACCCAAAGGATATAAATCATGCGCTATAAAGACACATGCACCACGTATGTTTATTGCGGCACTATTCACATAGCAAAAGACTTGGAATCACCCCAAATGTCCCATCTGTGACAGAGTGGATAGAAAAATGTGGCACATATGACACCATGGAAATTATGCAGCCATAAAAAAGGATGAGTTTGCGTCCTTTGTAGGGACATGGATAGCAGCTGGAAACCATCATTCTAGCAAACTATTCTCACAAGAAACAGGAAAACCAACACCGCATGTTCTCACTCATAGGTGGGAACTGAACAATGAGGATCACTTGACTCGGAAGGGGAACATCACACACTGGGGCCTATTCATGGGGAGGGGAGGAGGGTATTTCATGGGAGTTATACCTGATATAAATGACGAATTGAGGGTGCTGACGAGTTGATGGGTGCAGCACACCAACATGGCACCAAGTATACGATATTGTAGAAACTGCACGTTATGCACATGACCCTAGAACTTAAATATATAATAAAAAAAAAAGAAAAACAATTAAAAAAAAAAAAAAGGACCTCTTTGAATGCTGGAGCTTTTAGCAGGTGAGAGATGTTTTGGACTTGTGTGTATGCGATGAGGGAAAAAAATGCAAGCCCTAGTCAGTGGTCCAGGAGGTGAGACCCATTGTAGACTGGACCATTTTATTTTTCTTTTCTCCGCATTCAGTTTATAAATGATGAAAATCAAAATGTGTGCCAAGCTGACACTTGTCCAAAATTTTCACTCTTAACTTCCTCATTGACTTCTCAATAAGACAAAATACGAAATACCAGAACCTGTAAGGTACACCACAGAATCAAAGATCTTCTCAAACCTTCAGAAGCAAACTTTGTTTGTCTATAAAATGAGCTGGTGTTTCCTACAGTGTCTCTCAGCTAGGATTCTAATGTTTCAACCCTCTACTCCCAGGTTCTTATCCTGGAGGCCATGGAATTCAGGGCATCTATAAATTTTGCTGGGAAAGAATTACATATGTTTTTTCACTACCTTCTAGTTGAATTAGCATTTCTTTCTCTTATGAATGTGGGTGTCAAACTAGCAATACCTGTGCCTGTGTCACCAATAGCAATCAGATATTTTCATTTCATATGAGAATTGTTGTAGAGATTTTGAAGTATCACTTATGCTTATTACTACCTTCAAATTATGATAGCTATTAGACATAGATGTTAACATATAAATCCCAATAGAGAAGCACATTGTTACTAGATTATAATTTAAAAGTAAAATAAAATTAAAAATACTTACTACAACATTTCAACATAATTGATTTCCTTTGAATTCCTATGTAATTAGGCTATTCCTTTAAAAACACAATTCTCATAAGGGATCTACAGGCTTCATCAGACATCCAGGTGGTCCATGGCACAAGAAAATTTAGGAACTCCTGGTCTGTTCTAATAAACCAGGTAGAAAGAACTTCTCAAATATAATTGGTTCCATCTCTAGATGGCTACTTTCCAGAAGAGAAGAGACCTCCTGCTTTCCCTACAGCAAATTTTTTCATACAAGGGTGTGGAAAATGTCTTTGGCCTCCAGACAAGGAGAGAAAATAGATCTCACTTCATCATACATGGAGGTTCACAGGCTTGGAAATGTGCTTGTTTTCACTTATCTAGAAAATATTACTGGTCTTCAAGGATGAATGGATGCTAGACTGCAGGCTCACTAAGTAGTCCTGATCAAGAAAAGCCTCACTTTAAGATAGGTCCTTCATTTTTGACAAAGGTGCCAAGAACATACACTGGGGGAAAGACAGTCTCTTCAGTAGATAGTGCTGAGAAAACTGGATATCCATATACAGAAGAATGAAACTAGACCTTTATCTCTCATCATCTACAAATATCAAATCAAAATGGATGGCAGACTTAAATCTAAGACCTCAAACTATGAAACTACCACAAGAAAACATTGGGGGAAAATCTTCAGGACATTGGTCTGGGCAAAAATTTCTTGAGCAATACCCCACAAGCACAGGCAACCCAATAAAAACAGAGTTATTCTACACGTTCAAGTCCTCTGTGGAAATAAGCGGGGTTATAAATAAATCAATATATTGGCTATCTCTATGTCTTAGGGAACTCATTTACCTTTTTGTACTTTGTTTTCATCCAGCATTTTCAACTGTAAGACTACCCCTAGGGGATGTTTGGAAAGATGTTTGGAAAATCTCTTTCATAGGCTGTAAGACTACCCTTAGGGGATGTTTGGAAAGATGTTTGGAGAATCTCCAGGACATTAGTCTGGGCAAAAATTTCTTGAGCAATACCCCACAAGCACAGGCAACCAAAGCAAAAATGGACAAATGGGATCACATCAAGTTAAAAAGCTTCTGCACAGCCAAGGATACAATCAACAAAGTGAAGAGACAACCCACAGACTAGGAGAAAATATCTGTAAACTACCCATCTGACAAGGAATTAATAACCAGAATATATAAGGAGCTCAAACAACTCTATAGCAAAAAATCTAGTAATCTGATAAAAAAAATGGGCAAAAGATTTGAATAGACATTTCTTAAAAGAAGACATACAGATGGCAAACAGGCATTGACAATCAGATAAATGAAAATCACAACTACAATCAGATATTATCTCACCTCACTTAAAATGGTTTATATCCAAAAGACAGGCAATAATAAATGCTGGCAAGGATGTGGAGAAAGGGGAACATTTGTACACTGTTTTTGGGAATGTAAATTAGTACAGACACTATGGAGAAGAGTTTAGAGTTTCCTCAAAAAACTAAAAATTGGGCTACCATATGATCCAGCAATCCCACTGCTGGGTATATACCCAAAAGAAAGTAAATCAGCATATTGAAGAGATAGCTGCATTCCTATGTTTGTTGCAACACTGTTTACAATAGCTAAGATTTGGAAGCAACCTAAGTGTCCATCAACAGATGAATGGATAAAGAAAATGTGGCACATAAACACAATGGAGTATATGCAGCCATAAAAAAGAATGAGATCCAGTCATTTCCAGCAACATACATGGAACTGAAGATCATTATGTTAAGCAAAATAAGCCAGGCATGGAAAGACAAACATTGCATGTTCTCACTTATTTGTTGGATCTAAAAATAAAAACAATTGAACTCAGACATAGAGAGTAGAAGGATGATTACCAGAGGCTGGGAAGGATAGTTGGGGGCTGGAGTGGGGAGGTGGGGATGGTTAATGGGTACAAAAAAAGTAGAAAGAATGAGTAAGACCTACTGTTAGATAACACAACGGGGTGACTATAGTCAATAATAATTGTACATTTTAAAATAAAGAGTGTAATTGGATTGTTTGTAACTCGAAGAATAAATGCTTGAGGAGATGGACACCCCATTCTCCATGATGTGCTTATTTCACATTGCATGCCTGCATCAAAACATCTCATGTACCCCATAAATACACCTACTAAGTACCCACAAGAAAACCAGAAAGACAGGTCCTGCTTTCTCTTCCTTTAACATCCATTCTTCCCTTCTACACACACAGACACATATATGTACATACACAAACATGCACACACATACACAAATACATATAAACACACATACACATGCAAACACATCTACATACATATACATGCATTACATACACTCCTCTTGTAAATCATTTAGTGACCTGGCACAACAACCATATAAATTTGGGCAAAGCAATCTTAGAAAAAGGTGAGAGGTTTGTGAACCATGCCATGTAAGGAAGAACTGGGGACCTGGGGATGTTTAATTTGAAGAGCAGAAGACTCAGTGGAAGATGCAGAGGACACCGTTAAATATGTGCAGTACTGGCAGTTGGAGTCAATGTGATGTCCACTGTAAGCTTCAGAAGAAATCCTAGAGCCACGCACATGGGCGTGATTGGCTTTGGTTAGGAGCATAGACTTTGTAGATTGTCAGGCCCAGGTTGATTCTGCCACATATTAGTTTGGTGACCTAGAATAAGTTCTTAACTTCTTGGAGCCTAAGTTTCATTGTTACTTAAATGGAGATAATAATAGCACTTGGCTCATAGTGTTGTTACAAGGATAAAATGAGATAATAGAGTAAACTGCAGTCCATAATAGAGTAGGTGCTCAATAAATATTAGCTCTTACCACCAGTATTATTATGACAATTCTAAGTTTTTCTAGAGCAGTTGACACCCAAGGGCACAAACTCCTCCTCCTTCTCCTTCTCTCCTCCTTCTACTCCCCCACCTTCCTCCTTTTAGAACTTGACTTGTGTATACTAAGTGCTACCATGTGCCAGGCACTGTGCTTAGTGATGGGATATAGTCATGAGCAAACAGTACCCAGCTTGATTTTACGGAGATTGAGTCTAGAGGATACTGCAAGATCCAAATGCAATCTTGATTATGGTAACAAACTGAACAAGATTAATAAGCATCTATATTATTCATAAAATACAAATGCTACTTTCCTCTAAATGAACGAGAGAAGGGATGGCAATTACTGAAAATGATTAGCTATCAGAAAGTTAACTATGACCAAGTAGGGAAAAGAGGAAGTAAACTTGCAAAGAGGATGTCTCTTAGCCTGCATTTGCATATGTAGAACTAGAAAGCAAGTATCATTGAAGAAAGACTGGACAGATCAAAGGCAGAACATGTGGAGGTTCTACCACATTAGGCAGTCAAGAGAATTTATTAATAACTCAGATGATTCAAACAAAATTTCAGTGAGGGACTATAGGCAGGTCTGGGGAGTATTTAGGTGGGGTTAAGGGAGCTGACTAGGGATGTTGAAGTATCAGAGACTTAGCAACACTGAGAAGTTGTCATCCCGAGGCCTAAGTGTAGGGAGTGGAATGGTGTCCTGGAGTCCGGCAGGAGCCGGAGCTAGGGGTCAGAGACTCCTAGAAGGAGCTGCCTTGTGGAGGCACAGCCAGTGTGGTGCCAAGGCTAGGAGGCAGCAAGGAAGAAATACTCTGGCCTTGCTTTCTTCTCACCTTCTGACCTGATAATATTTCCCATTGGCTAAATTCAACAGGAAGCAACCTGCAGCAGAGAACAGGTCATGAAGGGTGGAGAATAGGTCTGGGGAGTGGAGGCAAATGGAGAAGAAAGACCAGCACACCCACCAAGGTCAAACCGAACTTGGCCTAAAAGACATAGATGAAATAAACAATTATTAAAGAGAAGATAATAAAATTAGCAAAAGGGTCATCTTTTACTTGAGTTAGTTTGAATCAACTTTTCTTCCTTGCAAGCAAACGGTCCCTGATTGGTAAATGCAAAGACTCATGAAATGAAATTGTATGTGGGTGCCACTGAAACTGTTTTCCATGTCACTCTGTCCAGATCTCAGATCTGACCACTGGTGTTTATAATTAGGATAGACTTCCATGCATAAAAGCCCGTGTGCGGTACCTGGGGGTGAGCATCTGTGAATAAAATTGGTGGGCGAAATATGTGTATGTGTGTTTGTGTGCAAGTGTATGTGTATTTCTGGGTTTATTGGTATGTTATCCTAACTCTTTGCTTTAATGTTTTACAAAATTAAAAAATAGTATTGAAAAAAATTAGCTGGGTGTGGTTGTGTGCACCTGTAGTTCCAGTTGGGAGGCTGAGGTGGGAAGATTAGTGAGGCTGAGGTGGGAAGCCAGGGAGGTTGAGGCTGCAGTGAGCTGTCATGGCGCCACTGCACTCCAGCCTGGGTGACAGAGTGAGACTTTGTCTAAAAAAAAAGTATTGACCTTTTTATTTGATGATATAGCTGAGATTGTTGTTCGAAGTCAACCTGATATAAAAACTCAGCCAGCTGATCCAGAACAGAGTTCATCCCTCTAGAATGGGGTTGTGGGAAAGCAGCACGTGCCTCAGTTGCTGGAGGGCTTCTGCTTAGTTAGTTGTCAAAAGTAATGTCATTAGTGGCCTGCTACTCAGTGTGTGAGGTCCGTAAAAACTGGCACCCTGCGTGTTGCTGATATTTGAGAGGCATTCAGATGAGGCAGCCTTCACACGTTCTGCCTCGGCCAGTCTCCAGATGCCTGGGAGATAATTAGTCGCCTTTATATTATTCACTCTCTAGGCAACAAGATGAAATTCCAACTTTTCATAGCATTTTCTCCACCCTCATGCCCCAGCTCTATTAGCAGCCTGTCCCCAGTGACAGTGGAATGTACTAATAGGTTCCCACAGATGGATTCAGATGTGGAGAACATGAAAGACAACTTTTCCTTTGTTTGGAGGCTGTCAGGATTCCCCACAAATGATTGCTATGGACCATTTTCGTGGGAGCTATTTGTGCCGTTAGAGTGTCTTATTTGCTTAAAGAAAAACCATAAGATACTATCAAGAACAAATAACATGAAGGGAACACACATCCAACAATGTTCAAGGGCTGACGAACTGCAGATGGAAGCAGGGGTTCAGCTGAAGGCCAGAGTTACTTGATACAGGGAAAAATGTTTGTTGTTCTTAAACTCTTCAAGACCAAAGAAGCATTTGACCCAGAACCTGTAAGTGAGTAAACCATTCCTTAAACTATTTTCTTTGGAAGGAAGTGTTTGGAGCAGGGGAAAGAGTAGGTTTATAAGGGGTCCATGGTTAGAGGATAGATTGATTGTTCATTAACTCTTTCAAAGTCTTTGAGAATTGTGTGGAAAGTCATGTCATGCTATTCTTATACATCATCTCCTACACAATGGTTTCCTCCATTCCATCCTACCTAAAGCAATTGAAGAATAAAGTGGGTTGGACCTCTGCACTAGTCCCCAGTCAGGGGTAGAGGTAAGGGTTTTGCTAAGGAGTGAAGAAGTTCATGTATCTGTTGATGAGGAAACACACTTTTGTAGACAATTGTTAGGTAACAGAGTAAGGAGTATGTGTATTACCTTGGTGTATGACATGCTCATGAGACCATGTCAGACCTTAAAAAATAGGGTCTAAATTCAAAATGACTTTGCTGGACTTCGGAAAAATGACCTGAAACCAATGGTGAGAAATAACAGGTACAGGCCCATTCACTAGGAAGGAAATGTACTACGTAGAAATCCAAGGCCAGGCAGAGTGCGGAGAGGATGAATCAGCAACATCTTCATACTGGGCTGTCCTTTGTTCTCAGATGATACTTTTAGGCACATTCACTAGGACATACATCATCCCCAAGTTTCCTTTAGGGATAATGGAATTGCAGCAAAACATTCACAATCCCAGCCAAGCTTTTTTCTTGACCAATGACAAAACTACTCAAGGCAGTAAGCTTGGATTGGAATGAGGACAGTGAACAGAAGTGCAAAAGAAGATAACCAGTTCCATGGCCCCAAACCCAGGTGGCAGTGGGGTAAATAAGTACTTTGGCCCATCCAGGACTGGGATCTAATTTCAGCTCTATTACTTACTGTCTAGATCTGTGACTTTAACTTTTCTAAGCTTCAGTTATTTGTATGTAAAAGTGGAGATCTCTGTACTTATTTTGCAGGGCTGTTGTGAAGATTAAATTTAAAGTGTGCATGAAAGAGTTTGTCATAAAGAAAATGTTCAATGTTAGGAAAAGCATCCTTCATTTCCCTCTTATGCCTGACTTCTGATCGTCTGTTAGGAAAGTTAGTCAGAACCCAGGATGTATAAGTGGGGAACCCCAAGGCTGGCATGATGAGCTCCTTCCTTGATGAGGCGGGCTCCTGATTGAGGAAGGATGTGGAGCCCCTGAGAAGGAAAGGGAGACCCCCAAAGGGAGTAAACGCCCCAGAACAAAACACAAGGCTAAAGGCAATGCTAAAATGTGCCTCCATCTTCTTCAGGATGGGTAAAGAACATTTACACAGAGGATATTAACTCTTTCCAGTCTTTAAGTGGGGCCTAAACTAGAGGGTGTGCCATTTGGGTGAGCTAATAGGAGGATTTTGAAAATTAAATATCAATCAAGTAATTAAGAAGAGTTTTAGAATTGCATTGACAGGATGTCTTCATAAACAATGCATATGCAGCCTGGGTCAGTTGAACTATATTCCATCTGAAGATAAGAAAAGAAACTAGACTATCTCTCAATGTTCCTCCAAGATTCTATGACTTCATGAGAGTTTAAAGGAAATATAACATGTCAGATTTATTACCTTACTACTCACTAAAGAAAGTTCAGAGAGAATGATAATGATACACAAGGTACTCCGTTGGTAGAAAGGGCTTTGGAGTCACACAGATCTGTGCAGAAACCCCAGCCCTAGAACTGACTAGCTAAGTGAGGTCAGGTCAGTTTCCCAGCCTCTACGAAGATTCTCCACTTTTAAGTTAGGGATAACAGCACCGCTTAAAAGTTTTGTTTTAAGAGTGAGATACTATTCATGAAATCCGATGCCAGGAACTTAACAGGTAGTCAATAAATACTAGTTCCTTCCTCGTGTAGTTTTAACTATTGCCAACCATAACAAGCTGCATATAAAAACATCTAAGATTTTGCTGTTTTTTGCAAACATGTGGTGCAATTAGTTTTGCCACATAACAGATGAGAAAAACTGAAAGCACAGAAGTTAATTGATGGCCAAAGTCTTACAGTAAGTCCATGACCCAATAATTTCTTGTATTGTCAAGAAAATGCTGAGGACATTTTCCTGCTATAATGAAAATGCAGTTGAGGACCAAGAAGCAGCTTCTTAGCTCCTTCTGGCATCTCTGCCTGGTCCAGCCCACCTGCCTCCACTCCTGCCTCCACCATGTCCATCAGGGTGACCCAGAAGTCCTACCAGGTGTCCACCTCTGGCCCCCAGGCCTTCAGCAACTGCTTCTACATGAGTGGGCCTGGTGCCTGCATCAGCTCCTCAAGCCTCTCCCGAGTGGGCAGCAGCAGCTTCTGGGGTGGCCTGGGCGGAGGCTATGGTGGGGCCAGCGGCATAGGAGGCATCACCGCTGTCACGTTCAACCAGAGCCTGCTGAGCCCTGTTAACCTGGAGGTGGACCTCAATATCCAGGCCATGCACACCTAGGAGAAGGAGCAGATCAAGACCCTCAACAAGTTTGCCTCCTTCATCGACGAGATACAGTTCCCGGAACAGCAGAACAAGATGCTGGGGACCAAGTGGAGCTTCCTGCAGCAGCAGAAGACAGCTGGGATCAACATGGACAACATGTTTGAGAGCTACATCAACAACCTTAGGTGGCACCTGGAGACTCTGAGTCAGGAGAAGCTGAAGCTGGAGGCGGAGCTTGGCAACATGCAGGGGCTGGTGGAGGACTTCAAGAACAAATATGAGGATGAGATCAATAAACGTACAGAGATGGAGAATGAATTTGTCCTCATCAAGAAGGATGTGGATGAAGCTTACATGAACAAGGTAGAGTTGGAGTCTCGCCTGGAAGGGCAGCTGTTTGAAGAGGAGATCCAGGAGCTGCAGTCCCAGATCTCGGACACGTCTGTGGTGCTGTCCATGGACAATAGCCACTTCCTGGACATGGACAGCATCATCGCTGAGGTCAAGGCGCAGTACGAGGAGATTGCCCACCACAGCCAGGCTGAGGCTGAGAGCATGCACCAGATCAAGTATGCGGAGCTGCAGAGGCTGGCTGGGAAGCACGGAGATGACCAGCGGTGTACAAAGACTGACATCTCTGAGATGAACTGGAACATCAGCTGGCTCCAGGCTGAGATTGAGGGCCTCAAAGGCCAGAGGGCTTCCCTGGAGGTCGCCTTCGCAGATGCCGAGCAGCGTGGGGAGCTGGCCATTAAGGATGGCAACGCCAAGCTGTCCGAGCTGGAGGCCGCCCTGCAGTGGGCCAAGCAGGACATGGCATGGCAGCTGCATGAGTACCAGGAGCTGATGAACGTCAAGCTGACCCTGGACATCGAGATCGCCACCTACAGGAAGCTGCTGGAGGGTGAGGAGAGCCGGCTGGAGTCTGGGATGCAGAACATGAGTATCCATATGAAGACCACCAGCGGCTATGCAAGTGGTCTGAGCTTGGTCTATGGGGGCCTCACAAGTCCTGGCCTCAGCTATGGCCTAGGCTCCAGCTCTGGCTCTGTCGCGGGCTCCAGCTCCTTCAGCTGCACCAGCTCCACCAGCTCCACCAGGGCCATGGTTGTGAAGGAGATCGAGACCCGCGATGGGAAGCTGGTGTCCGAGTCCTCTGACGTCCTGCCCAAGTGAAGAGCTGCCACAGCCCCTCCCAGCCTGCCCCTATTGTGGCTGCCCCAGAGCCTGGGAGGGAGGCTGCTGTGCAGAGGAGCACAGGGAACAGGGGACCCACCTGAGGCTCAGCCCCAGCTCTCAGCCCACCCGCGGAGGAGTTTACCGCTTGGGGACCCCTCTTGCCCATGCCTCCAGCTACAAAACAATTCAATTGCTTTATTTATAATGCCCAAAATAAAATCTCAGCTAACTCTGCCAAAAAAAAAAAAAAAAAAAAAAAAAAAAAAAAAAAAAAAA
>NW_016813639.1:800896-804559 GCF_001698545.2 Rhinopithecus bieti
AAAAAAAAAAAAAAAAAAAAAAAAAAAAAGAAAAGAAAATGCAACTGAGTTCCAGGAAAACATTCCTTCTTTTCACTCTTGTAATTTATTGTTTCTGTTATATGATAGGAAAGGAACAGTTTGTATCGTAAGATAATATAGATCTGGGGATCCAGAATGGGGCCAACAGTGTTTCTTTGTCTCTTCTTTTGGATTTAAGCAGTTTCAGTATTTCTTCATTTCAAAGAGGAGGGATGAACTTTGCAGTTCTGTGGAATTCTTATAGATAAGGAGAAGACTAGGAATCTTGGCTTAAATTGCTTCCTTGCTTATTTCTCTGCATTGAACGGCATAGCATGGTTCAGAATAAACAGAAGTGATTTTGAGTGCTCTCCAAGAAACATTTCTGATCCCTGGACATGTTGGAGAAAAACCAGTCTAAGCAAAATCTACAAAAGCAAAGTGGGTGGAATCCTGGACTTACTTTCTGTCATCAGTTCTAGGCAGATTTGCCTCTCTCGACCTTAGATTGTTCATCTGTTAACTGAACGGATAGGACCAGGTAACCTCTCAGGTCCCTGACAGCTCAAAATTCTCTGATTTATGTTCTTCCATGAAAAAAAGGTGGGCTAGTGAATTTCACCAATAAATCCACAACGTAAGTATTTTTAGTCATCCTAGAGAAAGAAACCAGGTGCAACTCACAGCCACTTGTTAGTATAAAGAATTTGCCACTCTGACCTTCCTATTTTTCTCTAGCATAAACCACACTAGCCAGATCATGGAATGAGATCTGAAAATGTCCTTTTGGTCCGGTCCACCCTCTTGCTAACCTCTAGACCACACCAGGTAAACCCGTCTGTCATGAACTATGCCTTTGGAATGGGATTTATAGCACAGCCCTCCATTAGGCCAGCTCAGCTGTCCTCTGACCCCAGTGGGACTCTCCTCCTAGAGTCAAATGTTGACATTTCAATTAAAAACTGTTATTTTCCTAGTTTCATACCCAGGCAAAACTCATCCCTTCCCTACTCTCCCCTTTCCCTGGCCTCCTTTATTGCCTTGTGTATTTATGTTCTTGTTATCTCCCTTAGTAGACTGTAGAGATAATTCTATAGAACTGAGCTGTTCTTGCACAGACTTTGGAGTCAGGCAGTCCTGGCTTGACTGGGTTCTGCCACTTACATTGTGTGTTTAACAGCAAGCCATTTGAACTCTCTGAATGGGATTTTTTTTTTTTCATCTTTAAGAGCAGAATGTAAATATCTTCCTCACAAGATTATCAGGATGATTAAATGAGTTAGTACATGCAACGCCATTTAGCACAATTTTAGGCAATTGCAGGTTGCCAGAACATTGAATCTATTATTGTTATTTGTATAAAATAGGATCTTAACAAATGCTTGTGAAACAAAACAAAACAAACAAAAAAAACACACACAAGAACCACTTCTTCAGGATATTCCAACTAAATTCAGATCAAAAGGTGATAAAGAGGGTGCTGTGGTAATTATGGAACAGAATAGCATTTTCTTGAAAATATGTCTTAGGCTGGTCACAGGGTAGAAGGCAGAGTGTGTGACAGGCATACCAGGTGTTTGGAATAAACTTACCCCTGACCAGCCATGGGGCAAGAACTGGCCCTCCGCCCAGTATTTCCCATTGATGAAGAAGAGGCCTGCGATCATGATGAACACCCACACTGCCAGGTTCAGCACATTGAGAACATTGTTGAAGCCTACGGAATTTTTCACCCCCAGGGCAACAATGATGGTCACGATGACTGCGATCAACAGAGCCAGAAGGTCTGGGTATGATTCTTCACCTTTCCCTAGAGAGGAAAGACATGATTTGACATTGTCTGGAAGGAAGAAAGGGCCATGCAAACTCCTGGTCCTACCCCAGTGCATCCGCACTCAGCTTTAAGAAGGGCAGTAAGTCTGTAAAAAGAACTGTGTGTGTGTGTGTGTATGTGTGTGCACCTACACATGCCTATGCTGTAGTCCACAAGCAGATACAAGTGTCTATTTGCAAATGAGCAGAATTTGGTAGATAGGTAAGATGATCTGATATCCTGGACCAAAAATTGGGCTATGTGGTGTGACATTACAATAGCGCCTATGGAAGCATGGCACAGAACATTTGAAGTGGGAACCGACCTGGGATATTTGGGATGCATATTTAGGTCTAACATGTTATTTGAAAATTGTTTTTATCTTCATTATTGTTAACTTTACAATCAGTAAAATTTCCATCCCATTCCCAAACCTTTTCTTTATCAACAAATTTAAGAATGTGTGTCTTTGAAAATGATGGGAACAGGGGTTTTCTGTCCTTTTGTGTATATGTGGTTGCAGAGAAAAAAATAACCAGTGAACACGCCCTGCCTGCTTGGTTTTGCCCAATGGCCAGTGGACTCCTGCCCTCTATAGAGTGGAAAAGGCACTGACTCAGCTGTCAGGGGTCTTGAATTTCAGCTGTACTTTTGCCCATAGCCAGATGTGTGGCCTTGGGCAAGTTGACTTATCTCTCTGGACCTCATTTGTAAAGTGATGGACATGAATGACCTGATTTTGGAGGACTCTTTTAGACCTAAAATTCTACACAATCAGTACACTGAATAGGTTTGTTCTTTATATTTTTATCTTGTCATGGTACTTGGGTGCTCAGCATTTTTGTCAGTTCTTTTGAGATAGGAACATCGAAGTCAGATGACTTGACACAGCCACAGGATCATTCCTTGGAAGTTCTGAGGCAAGATTCCAAAGCTTTCTCAACTATTGTTCAGCTTTCCTCGAATTTGAGTTTATCAGGCATCAAGATGGAGAGTGGCTGGGTGCAGTGGCTCAGGCCTGTAATTCTAGCACTTTGGGAGGCCAAGGTGGGTGGATCACAAGATCAGGAGTTCGAGACCAGCCTGGCCAACATGGTGAAACCCCATCTCTCCTAAAAATACAAAAATTAGCTGAGCGTGGTGGCTGAGTAGTAATCTCAGCTACTTAGGAGGCTGAGGCAGGAGAATTGCTTGAACCAGGGAGATGGAGGCTGCAGTGAGCTGAGATCATGCCATTGCACTCCAGCCTGGGCAACAGAGCAAGACTCTGTCGCAAAAATAATAATAATAATAATAATAAAAAGAGTGGATGGCAAATGATGGATGGAGCCTGAGGTCTCATGGTATTTGTTACATGAGCTTCTGATGGTTTAGCATTCACTATTATATTACGCCTTCCTGACCTCTTCTAGGCTGGAACCCTTTTTATTCATTAATTTTTTTTTCATTGAAATTTGGAAAAAAAATCTGACGAAACCACTGGAGAAATTGCTGACAGTTCTTTTTTTTTCTGCATTGGTTTTATTTTTATATAGCTATTGACATGCACATGTATGGTTTGTATCCTTTGACATATGTCATTACATTAAAACATAATCCATGCTATTACAAGTTTCCCTAATCGTCCTTTTAATTGCTAACTACATAGTATTTGTCTGCAATTTACTTAGTCATTTGCCCGCTGTAGAATATTTAGGCTGTCTCTAACTTTTTGTTATTGTAAATAAGGATGTGATGAGCATCTTTTTGTATAATGCTTCCATGGACATTAAAATTATTTTTTAAGGATAGATAGATTCATAGAGAAAGGATTACTTTGCAAAAAAAAAAAAAAAAAAAAAAAAAAAAAA
>NW_016813639.1:804982-829353 GCF_001698545.2 Rhinopithecus bieti
AAAAAAAAAAAAAAAAAAAAAAAAAAAGATATACTTAAGGCTTTTGATACATTTTGCCAAATTGCTTTCTGAAAGGAGAACTCATTTATAGGGCTTGGTAAGTTTGCATGTTGAGGGTAAGAGGATGTGGCAGTCTCACCCAGGCCATTGAGGGTTCCCACGCTGTCCGCCATCCAGTGACTGATGGTGTGGTTGGCCAGTGAGTCAAACATGCTGCTCAGAGCACTGGCTCCGGCCGCAGTACCAATCAGGTACTCCAGGATCAGGTTCCAGCCAATGAAAAATGCCACAAATTCCCCGACAGTGACATAGCTGTAGGTGTAGGCAGATCCTGTGGTCTTGGGGACTCGAACTCCAAACTCTGCATAGCAGACGCCTGCAAGGGACAGACATACACAGATGGTGGACTTCAGGAGATAAGCTGACATCCTGTGGCTAACAATCTTGGGTAGAGAACATACTGAGACTCTCTAGGATCTCAGAACAAACACACAAAGTTTTATGTATATGAATCGATTCAAAGCCAACTCTTACCTCTTCCAACCTCACTTCTGAAAAATGCGAACTTGAATGACTAGCAAGGCGATAAGAACTAATTCTACCGAACTATTGTAAACCGATCTTTATTTAGAAAATATTCCACTTGTGTGTGTCTCTGTCGTGTTCCTTAGGTGTCAGATATCCGGTGTGAACATGGGCCCAACTCATTACGACCCCCACCCTTGATGGCACCAGGGTGATATTATGCACAAACTTCTTCTCTTTTGGTTTTTACATATTATAGAAAGTGCTCCTCATTTGACAGTGATACTTTGAGCAAGCTGTGAAAACAATGTACTATATCTAGGGGGTAGATAAAAGATGCAAATATAAATAAATTGCTAATTATTAACAACGAAATTTAGCACATGCACAAAAGGTAATTTAACAAACACTTCTAGAGTCCTACCATGTGCATGGCAGGGTGTGAAGCACTGGGTATAAAAAAGACAAGTGGCATATGCCCCTGCCCTTAAGGGGAGAGAGGCCATCAGTGCCCATTGTAGGCTGTGTAAGCTTGACAATCTAAAAATGTATAACAATGACAGGAGAGATGTGAGACATGTACTTAGAGGGTTTTGAGGCATATGTAGGGATTAATTGGATGAAGAAGGTGGAACATAAGGCAAAGACAGGGCAGAGAGAGACAGTATGAAGTATTTGAGTGGAGGGGAGTGTGCACCGAGGTACTGGGAGGAGACGAGGCTGGCCAGGTGAGCAGAGCCATGTGTTTTACAAAGTGGGTTCAGGGCCCACTTCCACCAGAATCATCTATTGAATCCTAATTTCAGGAGACAGGAATCAGGATGCTGCATTTTAACCAGCTCCCCAGGTAATGCATGTGCCCACTTGTATCTAAAATGCACTGGAATATTGCTTCATTCTTTGACATAATTAGAGAATAAATTAGAAAGAGGTTAAGAACATATCAAACTTCTGGGAGTTGGGAGTTTCCTATTTTGTGCTAGGAATTCTGGGTGTGGGCCAGTGGGTAGGGCAACGAGTTGGAGGACAGACATAGGACAGCTTGGAGGAAACATACCAGGGGTGGGATGTAGGAGGATGTAGGAGGGAACTCAAAGTCAACTTTACCTTCAGTCCCAATTTTGTTAAGGGCCAACCCTGAGGTTCTCTCATCACAAACCAGGGAACAATAGTTCACACTTTTGTGAATAAAGAGAGCAGGTTTCTTCTCCTTTGGAAGGGGATGAAATCAATGCAAAGAAGCAAAAACAGAGATGTCAAAAGCAATGGCATAATAAATGATTCCATGCGATGTACTATCTCTTCCTTCCCCTCCATTGCTTCAGTTGTCAGGGTGTCTACATGGAAGAAGCACTGGACCAGTTATGCTGGGCTCCTGTTTCTACTCCACCCCTATAGATTCAGCATCCTTGTTTCTAAAATAAAAGTACTACACCAAAGACTCTATTAAGGATCTCCTAATTCTGACACTCTAGGATTCCATCTGCTATATTGAATTTTGTAATATTTTGCTGCAAAATCTATTGAGCACAACTTAGCTTTTCTCTTATATCAGCTACAGTATTGTTCGGTGTTATGGAGATGCTCTCAGGGATAGTGAAGCTGTTTGTCTCTACATATAAACAGTCCAGGCTGTTATTTATTTTGAGTTCCTATGTCAGCTCTCCTCCCCTTGCTTTGTAAATATAGCTTTCCATCTCCTTCCTTGAGATCAGACTGTCAGTTGTTACTTCTTGTTGCTGTCCCAGTGCTTACCTGGAGCAGTCAGACCACCTCTTTTCTAAATTGCTACTTCCAACGCCTGATATTTAAATTGTTAGAGTGAGTCTAAAATTAAGAGGAAATGGTCTTTGAAGAAAGGCCTGAAGAACTCTTCCATGGGGAAAGTATAGAGTGTGCACGCATTAAATATAAGAACCTGATGATATTTTCTTGAATGCCGTGTGTTTTCAGGATTCTTGGGAGTTGAGTTTGCACGTACGGATTAGGTTGCTCTTTTAGTGCTGTGTGAGGAAGGAAGTGAGGAGGCAACTCACTTCTCTGCTTTGGTATTGGAGCCACAGCATTATCCAATAATTCCTGCATTCTACGAGCTTATTCTCATCACCCAACTTTACCACCTGATATTGTACAAGATTTATAAGTAAAATCTTTTCCAGATGATGCTTTTGAAGTAGGCATTGATTTGATTGCAAATTTAATTTGGAGAGCCAATATTGTGGAGTTTGTGCAATCAAACATTCTCTCCATAATATTAGATCAACAAATTAAATTTAAAAATAACCATTTTGCCACCAGAATATACTTGCCAAGGGTAATTAGCAAATAGCCAAGTCTTCATTAGGTTTTGTGAACGGACCAGTCCATTGCTGTCTGAATCAGAGAAAGAGGCCCTGGCTGTGCATGGTATAAGGAGCATTTGGAAACTTAGTCATTTCCCAAGGTCCTGCTGGGGTCCTGATGACTATAGTTTGGGGAGAACAGTGGGAAAATCAACCGGGCACTAACCATATAAGACAATTTCTGCTCCAAGAAATCATTGTTTTGGACACATTGTAAAAGATCTTATAGTATTTTAAAATCTTTTTGATTTGTTTGTATGGAGAAATTCAGACTTAGAGTGGGCACTAGAGAGCGTCTAGCCTGGCTTTGAAGTTCACTGGTGAGAACCGAATGTTTACAGCCTCATATATCCTGAGAAAAATGTTCTCATTCATTCAACTATTTTAAAATATCTGGTATGTAAGAGAAACACATTCAAGAGTATCTTTTTAATTTCACTAAGAAATTAAAAGCATGGAAACGGAAACCTTTTTTTTTTTTTTTTGAGATGGAGTTTCACTCTGTTGCCCAAGCTGGAGTGCAGTGGTGAGATCTTGGATCACTGCAACCTCCACCTGTTGAGTTCAGGCCATTCTCCTGCCTCAGCCTCCCAAGTAGCTGGGACTACAGGCATGCACCACTATGTCTGGCTAATTTTTGTATTTTTAGTAGAGATGGGGTTTCTCCATGTTGGCCAGGCTGGTCTTGAACTCCTGACCTCAAGTTATCTGCCTGCCTCAGCTTTCCAAAGTACTGGGATTACAGCATGAGCCACCGTGCCCGGGGAAACCTTGGTTTTTATCCTAGATTATCTAGGGTCCTAGGTTACTGAGTATTGAGGGGCAAGTTACCCTCCTATGGATGAAATGAGGCGGCCAATTAGATATGGTTTAGGATCCCTTCTGGTGCATCACTCTTTGGTTTTACAGCTAAAGTAAACTCTTAATCATCTATTTAGTGAGGGAAGCCCTGTAGAAAATACTGTATGAACCAATGGTTCTCAGTAAAGGTGATGTTGACTCCTAGGGGAATTTTGGAAATATGTGGGAGTGTCTATGGTTCTCATGATGAGTGTGGGCACTTGTGGCATTAAGTGGACAGGGGCCTGGGCTGTTCGTCATTCTGCAATGTGACTGACTCACAGAATGAAGCTCTGTCTTGTATCATATATGACTGCTGATGGCCCCAGTGGACATTCATTTAAGTACAAACCTGTTTATAATTTTTGAACTTGAATTTGTCTCCGTTTTACATATACACACAAAGCATTTTTTTTGCATGGCTTTTTAGACATTGAATTTTCCAGGACTGCAACAGCTGGGTAAATTGAGAGACAGTTGTCATTTGTTTGGTTTAGAATTTACTGAGTTGATCATCATTTTGGAAGACCATCATCAACAACAATGTATTCATGGTCTTTGAGCATCAAATGACAGACCTATATGAGTCTGCATTTGTGGCTATTGTACTCACAGTGGTTCTACAAATGACTGCAAACATCTGACGACTTCGTCGCATCTCCTAATGTACGTATGCCCCAGCATTCACATGTTGAAATAAATATTGATTTTATTCAAAATTACTTTCATTTGATTTATCTTTCATACTCAGGACATATTTATTTTTTAAAAAATTAAGTGCGTAGGAAGGTAACCATCTCTAGCTTTCATCCAGAATAGTAGAGGAAGCATTACAAAGTATTTATTACCAAAAATGAATCTGGGTGTACTAGGGTAGAGAATCACTGTTTTAAATGAGAGATCAATGGCCAGGCGCGGTAGCTCATGCCTGTAATCCCAGCACTTTGGAAGGGCGAGGCGGGTGGATCACCAGAGGTCAAGAGTTTGAGACCAGCCTGGTCAACATGGTGAAACCCTATTTCTACTAAAATTACAAAAAAAAAATGAGCCAGATGTGGTGGCGGATGCTTGTAGTCCCAGCTACTCTGGAGGCTGAGGCAGGAGAATCGCTGGAACCCGGGAGGCGGAGGTTGCAGTGAACTGAGATTGTGCCATTGCACTCCAGCGGGGACAACAGAGCAAGACTCTGTGTCAAAAAAAAAGAAAAAGAGATTAATGTATAAATAATATTTACTTAATTTGGTGAATCCATTAAAAAATTTTGCCCCTGAGTTACCTTTCTAATCATATTTGCCTTATGCTGTTATCAGAGTGATTTTACATTTTGTGGTCATCCACCAAGTGATTAGAGGGAGAGGCATATTGATTTCAAAAGTACTTATTCATATAGCTAGAGAGAATCAATATGAAATCCAATGTTTAGGTGCAGGCAGCCATCAATGAGTGGCAGAATGCTGCAGACCACATGATGGAGATTTTCCCTTAGTGTTGGTCAGAGATGGGAAGGAAGTCTAGGTCTTTGAGAAATGTAAAGGATTTATTTCAGCAGGACGAGAGGTAAGAAGCCTGCAAGTCTGACACCTTTTCAATTACCCACCATATAAATCTATTGTAAAATTATTCCTATTTATATTTTGTCCCATTTCTAGTGTTTTATATTTCTGTACCCAGAATTATTTGTGGTTAAATTCATAATTTGCCAGGCTAAAAATCAGTTAGACTTGGAGAGAACTTCCACATTGAAAAGTGGGTTGGGACAAGGCACCAGGAGATTCTCGATTTGCAATATTCCATTTAATCCTCTTATGTGTATCCCAGATGATGTGTGCTTTGGGGTTTCAGAAAAACATAGTCCTTTTCAATGTGATTTTGCTTTCAAGTTAGAGTCTATGGTTCTATCATATATATAAATGAAGAGCCAGCCTTAGGTTTAGTTCTTTCAGACAACCTACATACAATGTTGAGCTTTCCAAACTATGCTTAACATAGCACAACCGAACAGCAAAGAGAATCATGACATACTTCTCCCTCTCTAATTCTGTTGAGTCACTTGCAGCCTACCTGGATTCCCTATAACCCTTTTAGAACCAGGAGGCAAAGCTTCTCTTTCTTAAGAGGGTAAAGGAGAAAGACCCAGCTGGGAGTAGGCAAAAGGAGGGAAATCTATTTTTAAGTGGAGAAGTTTTTCCACTTAAGAGGGAAGTTATTGGAGGTACAGTTTCTGTAATATGATGAATTCAATGATTATCTTGCCTGATCATAAGTGGAGAAAGGCTTCTCCACTTAAGACATGAATTTCCCTCCGCATTCCAGCAAAGAAAGCCATTAGATAAATAAGTACTTTTAAATAAGTGTACTTTCACCTGGAAGGATTAAATCTAGGGGTTATTCACACTTGAATGCCAATTACTCTACTCAGATAGACAGATTTTCCCATTAATACATAGCTTATCTTACTTTGACTATTCCCTAACATACTTATCAGTTAATTTAACAGTTTCCCAAATAACTTTTGACTTTCTAATTTCCTTCCTTTATTCCACACATATTAAGTGTCTACAAAATGAGGCACTGTAATGAATGACAGAGACACAAACGGTAAGACAGATTTCCTGATCTTGAGGCATCTATATTTCAGTCAGGAAAGAGTTTAATAAACAGCTGGTTCCACGCAGCCAGCATTTCATACTATCGAGCATTTATGAGGTGTTCTTGGAGCCCAGTGCGGTGAGTGTGCTTCTTAGGGAGCAGGGTTCTTTGGTTGCTATGGAAGCAGGGAGACTGGGGGAGGGAGCCTTTTAAGCTACTTCTTGGAGGGTGAGCTGGGCTTTGCCAGTCGAAGAAAATAGAGGAAAGGGTGGTTTCAAGCAGACGAAAGGTGTAGCTGGGCTGACACATGCAGGCTACTTTGGAGATTGTGGAAGATGAACCTTCAGAGGTGGACTGAGATCGAGTGATTGAGGTGGTGGGACCTTTTTGATAGATGGAAGGACTAGCTGAAAAGGACTGTACTTGTTCATGGTCTTGTATAGTTTAAAGCTCTTTCTTAGTTGTAGAACTCTTTTTTTCACACACAGTCTTATTTGAGAGCCCAATACATAAATAGGTGGAAGCAGGTGGCTCCTTTTGAAGGGGTGGGAGCATGGAGGCTGGTCTGCTCAAGATCTCCTTCATCCCATACCTGCCCAAAGCCCCTGACCCTCCTCTGTGGACTCCCAGGGCTGTACTGAGCATGGGAATGGGAAGGGGTGTCAGTTGCTCATCAGAGTTGTTTTTCTATATTATAGATGATGCATTTGAGCCCCAGATCTGAAGCTGTGTATTCAATTAATGGCAGAGTTTGGGCTAGAACTGAGGTCTCCTGATACCCAGCCTTAGGAGCTTTCTAATTCACTTATTCATTTATCCCATGCACTGGTAAGATATCATCTCTATGCATCTATATCAGCTTTTAAGGATTCAAAGGTGAACAGGAAGAATACAGTCTCTTTTTTGTGGGCCTTATAGTACCATGGAGGAAACAGACCAGAAAACCAACCAGCCAGAAGGACTGTCCAAAGGGAAAGAGGTTATCAGGAATTATGAGAGGGAGTGGAGGCAGATGTCCAAGAAAACAATTTGCCAACTTTACAGTTTCATTCAGGCCTCTGGGATCAGCAACAACTGGAGTGTTGCTCAGAGATTTGGTCAGGCTGCCTTGAGTGGGCCATAGGTCACTGATACCAGGCCCTGTTAGGTTTTGGACATACTGTGTCTTATACTTCATACTGTGTAGGCAGGAAGGTTGGGGTGGGCTGATCTAGGAAATGGACGAGGTCAGTGATTTCTCATCCATGAGGTCGGTTCTTCCCAAGTGCCAACTATCTGCCATCTGCCAGACACAGGATGGAATCAGCCGTTGGGCCATACTTGTGAAATTCACTACTTAGGCCCAAACATGTCTTTAAGAAAGTCCTCAACAAATATAGCATTTTGCTGAGTTGTTACTTATTTTCTTCTCATTTTCTCACTTTTCTTAAAACATCCCTGTTCCTTTTATAAAGCCACAGCAGGGCTAAGACATGCCATATATGTAGCTATGGTTGCTAGTCCTGCCTAAATGTAGATGGGGAATAGGGTACGAAGAGAAATCACAGGACCTCAGAGAGAAATGAAGTGTGAATTCTCTCAGAGACGTTTATTTTCTCTGTGACACCGAGTTCCATATGGTGGGTAATGCAGTGTCCCCATTATTGCTGTCTTGAGAAGCAGGTTGCTGGGTTAGGAGAAACATCTATCCAGGCCCTGTCATGGTGCGGCTGGACCCAGTGAACCTGCACTGATGTCCTTGGTTAGCCAAGAAAACTGTGGGTTTCTTTTTCAGGGAGTGACTGGTCAGGTGCTCTGTCCCTTCAGCCTCACTGCTACTGTCTCTTCTACTTGAGCAACCTCGGTCACTCCATCACCTGTCAGGGAAGCCCAGGCAATTTTTATGAATGTGTCTGGAGGAAAAGTAATTTGTCTGGGAATGCCTATGTTTCTTTGTATCTAAGAAGAGACTTATGATTTCTCTGCCCAAGCAGGCCCCATGTGGACAGTAACCACCTGTGTTTAGGGGACAGGCAGCATCATTAATCAGGGATGTATGACACCATCAGTTATTGAACCTGATAGGGCTCCAATTAAAGTTGGGTAGGGAATAGAGAACTCCCAAGTCCTCCAAACCACAGCACCAATATATCAACATATAAACAGGTAGGAAATAAGTTCTCCTTAGAGTCAGAGAAGTCAGCCCCCCAAACAGGTCAAGGAAGTTTAATAATTTGTTGATTAAATGTAACCAACCGGCTGGGCGCAGTGGGTCACACCTGTAATCCAAGCACTTTGGGAGGCCGAGGCGGGCTGAGGTCGGGAGTTTGAGACCAGCCTGACCAACATGGCAAAAACCCTATCTCTACTAAAAATACAAAAATAAGCCCAGTGTGGTGGTGCATGCCTGTAATCCCAGCACTTTGGGAGCCCAAGGTAGGCGGATCACCTGAGGTCAGGAGTTGGAGAGCAGCCTGCCCAACATGGCAAAATCCTGTCTCTACTAAAAATACAAAAACTAGCTGGGCATTTGGCAGGCACCTGTAATCCCAGCTACTCTGGAGGCTGAGACAGAAGAATCGCTTGAACCCAGGAGGAGGAGGTTGCAGTGAGCCAAGATCATGCCACTGCACTCCAGCCTCAGCGACAGAGCAAGATTCTGTCTCAAAAAAAAAAAAAAAAAAAAAAGGATGTAACCAACCTATCTGTTTACTCTCTTCTCTAGATCTCCCTCCATGAAAGTATTTTGGAGGCTATTGAAGGTACAGTCTCTATAATATGAGGAATTCAAGTATTATCTGGTCATGCTGTTGTTAATAATCATCATCAATGTACATTGTTTTATTTGACTGCTTTATCAAATGATAATGATGATGGCAATTGATGATGATGGTGATGATGATGCTCATGTGATTACTTTCAACTAAACAATCCACAGGGTTATCTGTGCCCCGAGCCTGTCTTCTGGCCCAGATTGGTCCTTCTTCATTGTCGAAGTGGCAAGTGGGCTGGAACTGTCCTTTTCTCTACTCCTAACATTTTTATGTGGGTGGCTTCAGGTTATCATCGAAGGCCACCTTGGAAGGAAAAAGTCACTACAAAAGGGAAAGGCGAAGGCACGTGTTTTCTTGGCATCTACCTATGCTAGACTCATTGTACTTGGTTTCACATTTGATGCTCAGACAACCTGGGAGAGAATGCTAAGGCCAGCATCAGCAGCCCCTCCTTGCTTTAGGAGGGGGAGTGAGTTGCCATAGAATTCACATAGCCTCTGGAGAGAGACCCAGAGAGTGGTTATGACAATGAAGTAAGACGTTGCACACAGATCACTTTGCCCAGTGCCTGGGCATACTAAGTAAGGATAAATAGGCCGAGTGCAGTGGCTCATGCTTGTAATCCCAGGACTTTGGGAGGCAGAGGCAAGCGGATCACCTGAGGTTGGGAGTTCGAGACCAGCCTGACCAACATGGAGAAACCCCATCTCTAACAAAAATACAAAATTAGCCAGGTGTGGTGGTACATGCCTGTAATCCCAGCTACTTGGGAGGCTGAGGCAGGAGAATCGCTTGAACCTGGGAGGTGGAAGTTGCGGTGAGCCAAGATCGTGCCATTGCACTCCAGCCTGGGCAACAAGAGCAAAACTCCATCTCAAAAAAAAAAAAAAAAAAAAAAAAAAAAAAAAAATTATTGCTATCTGTGGTCTGGAGCTGGTCAGCCAATTCATTGACCCTGTTTCCCTACCTGGAAAATGGTGATGGTGATACCTACTATGCAGGTTGCTGTGGGTCATCAAAGGACACGTGTTACAGTTCCTGACATATGGTAGGTACTCCTTCAGTGAGAGCTTAGGGCTACTATCCATTGACGAGGAAGAGGAATCCCAGAAAGGTTTACTTAGCAGTAGCCTGTGGAGTATTTATACAGGAGCCTTTGCCTCAGAGTGGGATAAAACAGGTTGGAAGCAAGTATTGTTGGCTGATGGTTTTAGAGTCTCAGAGTTGGTAGGAAGATTAGAAATCATCTAGATTCTAGACCAAGCCCTAGGTGTGCTCAATGCCCTTGTAAAACAGAACTTGGAGAAATTTCTTCCTAGGTTTGAAATCTTTAATCTAGAAACTTCTTGTTCTGTTCCACAACTGCAATTAGAAATTGTGAGGGTGAAGAGAAGTTTCCCATTTTCTCACTCAACCTCTCTTTGTGAGACCTACTGCCTCTCATCCAGGAGACTCTTATAAGTGGACTAAAAAGGCTTTGTGCAGAAAAGGAAAGGAGACTTGGAGTTGAAGTGACAACCAGCAATTCTCTCCCACCTGAGTATTTCTCAACTCATCACTCTCAGGGAGTAGGCAGTGTCCCATTTCTAAAGCAGGTGAAAGTGGCACCAACAGAGATGACAGATCTCAGAAGATTCTGTGGGGGGTCAGCCATACCCCCTGCCCTGAGAATACAATGAGCTGGGTTCAAGGTGAGTGCCGAGAGGACCCAACTGCACCCTCGCATGGCTTCCCTAGCCTAGATGAAGAGCAAGTGAATGGGGGTTCCACGGGGAGGGGACACATTCTCAGAAGATGACCAGGGAAGGGGAGTCACAGCAAATCTTTCATGGGCCTGCACCCGCTCTCTGAGGGGGGCCTTCCCAAAGACATGACAGACCCTTCATGACAGGGATGCCAACGCACAGGGAGGGGAAGTACGGGGCCAGAGACTCTGGATTTAGGAGGCTTGTGGGAGGCAATCTTTTGGTGAGGTGGATTAGGTTACAGTGCCTACTTCTGGTTATCCCCCATCCTGTGAAACAAACTTCTATCACTTTCACCTCCTTCCTTCTCCTCTCCCCTTTTCTACTCCCCCACCCCTCAGAACTCCAGGCGGATTCAGCCTTCTATAGGGCACATGTGTACAATTTGCATTTTATGGCATGAGTGTTGCCCCCTGCTGCTGATCCATGAGGATGGAAGGCTGGCATGTGCTGGGTAAACTGCGGCTGCAGTGTCTTCTGTGCACAACTGATAAAGATGGCAGTTACTGTTCTTCCAAAGAGCCTCACCTACATGGTCCTGATGGATTGTTTATAGCTAAGTAGCTCCTACTGAATGCAACAGCAATGGAGAGTTTTGAGCTAAATTTTGAACAAGAGAACTCTAATGAATGGAATAGTGACTCCCTTGGATACACTGGTGGGCTTCTTGAAAGAGGCTTTCCCATCAAGGAAAATAGCAAGTGCCCTTGGCTGAGCTTATGTATTTTGCCACATAAGCACTCTCCTAATTAAAATAATCTTAGAAATGTTTTCAAAGGAGCAGGTGTTTGTATCTATGCTTCACATGTAAGAGAAACTCATTATACTGCTTATTTTTCTTTAAAAGTCTAAGAAATGATAAGCTAGGGCATTTATAAACAAACTCTCAAGAGAAATTAATATAGCCAAGGGCTGTTGTTGAATTTATTCCAAGTAGGAAATGTCTGAAGAGTTAATAAGATCTACAGATATATTTGTGCAAATATGTGTATATGCATATATATGTAAATGTATACATTATATATATGTTTTCAATTACTTTGTGAGGGACTTATGGCCAGATCTATGAGAGTGACCAGTGGTGAGGAATAGTATATAAAATGTTTGTGATGCATATTAGCAAATAATTGTTTTTCACTACATACTCATGACTCTTAAAAAGGCACAGGCACAGGTTGTGTCTAGGACAAATGGATTCCTTGGGTTGTTAAATAAAGGATCCATTCTCTTGCTTGCTGTTTGCTCTTCTCCATGCTAATGCTTCCCTTCGCACTGTGGTGTTTGCCTTCATTACACCCCAGAAATTGCCATCTCTAACCCACAAGCTGTCAACAGAATGGCCTTTTATCAGTGTCCCTGCAGCTTGTGATGCAAACACTTATTCCCTCTCTGTTCCCTTGTGTAAGAATCTGTTCTTCCTTTGGTTTCACTTGCTTTCTTCTGCCCACTTCTTTTCTTTCTTCATCATTGCTCCTTATTTATCCATCTCCATCTGTGTGTAGTCATTTAACAAAGTTCTCCCTTCAGTTCTTTCCTCTCCTTGCACCCTTTGCTTTGGTGATCTCACCTCCTTGCCAGGGCAAGTGTCAGGAGCTCTTTGATTCCTTGGGGTGGCTGTGGCTCCTTGAATGCAGCCTCTGTGAACTAGCAACATGAGGAGTGGGCCAGAGTGTTCAAAGTAGATGGCCCGGCACATGCAAAGCTCCTGAGCTGCTGTGATCAGCCAGTTAGACTCCACTCAGAAAGGCTGCCTGTGCAGACCTCTGACGGCGAGGGCTGGTGTTTGGCATAACTCCTCTTCATGAGTTTTCATCAATATTCCTGTCTCAGGTGTTTTCCATGGCCGTCGGCAGGTACCATGCCTTACTTATCTCTGCATCTCTAGCGTCTATTTCAGTGCACCAAGTTGAAGCTGCTTAAGTATCACTTCTTCAGAAAAAGTACTTTGTCATGATACCTTGTTTATTTTCCTTTATAGCACTTGTCACTGTTTGTAATTATTATACACATTTATTTACTTGTTTTGAGGCACGGCCTATTAATGTGTTTTAAGGCATAGCCTTGTTAAAGGAGGCTGTTCCTGTAAAGAAGAGAATTCTTCTTGGGCATATACTTTCAGAGTCAAAAGCATAGTCTTTGCACAGGGTTCATCTGGAGGAAAGTGAGTAGGAGGCAAGTCTACCAGTCTTTTTGCTAGGGGCGGACTGAGGAGCTTCAGCATTGGCACCAGGACTACTCATTTGCATTAAGAACCTAGCCTTGTCAGGTTGGAAACTGGCCAGTAGTCTTGGTAGTGGTGATGATAATAACACAAACATTACTGGGCATTTACTATGTGCATGGGCATATTAAGCACTTTACATACAAAATCTTAATCTTCACAAGATGGTTATGATGCAGAAACTAATAAAAATTCCATTTGCAGATGATGAATCCAAGATCTCAACAGGTTATCAGGACTTCTCAACCTTTTCCACATCACATAACCCACCTTGAAGAAAATATTTGGGCTAGGCACGGTGGCTCATGCCTGTAATCCCAGCACTTTGGGAGGCCGAGACGGGCAGATCACCTGAGGTGGAGTTCTAGACCAGCCTGGCCAACACAGCGAAACCCCATCTCTACTAAAAATGCAAAAATTATTCCTGCATGGTGGTGTATGCCTCTAATCCCAGCTACCCAGGAGGCTGAGGCAGGAGAATCGCTGGAACCCCGGAGGCAGAGGCTGCTGTGAGCTGAGATCATGCCATTGCACTCCATCCTGGGTGACAGAGTGAGACTCTGTCTCAATCTACATATACATATTTGTATGGATATGGAAAGGAGGTAATGTATAAAAGGGTGAGGCTGCTCACTAGCCTGGGGCCTGTAGCACTTTCCAGGTGTCCTAAAGCTGAAGGATTCATATTTTAGCACACCTAAAGTTTCAGCAACCTGTTTGGAAAGCTCTAGTGTTAAGTGTATTTCCCAAGTCATACAAGGAGAAAATGGCAAAGCAGGGCTTGAACAGAGGCAGATCAGCTACAGGGACTAATTACATCTGGCTCCCAGATGCTAGCTGGGGTTAGGACGTGTGTTGGGTTGCGGGGGAGCTGAGACAATAGGCCCTTCTTTACAAATCTTTCCCCTCCCTGGGTCGCTTTTCATGCAAACTAATGAGACAGGCAATCTAATTCAAACTCTTCATTTATCAGCGGCGGAAACCGAGATCAGGTCATGTGAATGACTTACCTGAGGGCCCTGAACTGCTGAGGGTGAGAGTTGGAATTAGACCTCAGGTGTCCCGACTTCTGACCAGGCCTGATTGTCTCTTGCAGCACTCACAATTATTTCACGTGTGTGTGTCTTGTTTCTTCATATTGATATCAAGCCCTTTGTCTCAAAGTTCTTTCCCATGTTCTGCAGCATCTCCTGCTATGCTGGGTCCAGAGAAGGTGGTCAGTCCCTCCCACAGCCATGCTAGGTGCTCATGGAGTGCACTGTCCACACTACTAGGTGCTGCAGAAGATGTAAAAGAAGCCCAGGTTTTCCTGGCTTTGCTGGAGGAAACTCATTATCACCATCAACAATTTGAGAAACTTGCAAATTTCTATTAAAATGTGCTCACCTTCTCTGAATTGGTAACTGACATACTTCCTACAGGGCTGTCAATTGATCCCTATATAGAAGAGCTACATGAACTTTACAACACCTTTCTCCTCACTGCTGACAGGTGACAGAAAGATGCTGAGCTTACAAGTTATCTTCATGACCTGACTTAGAGAAGTTTTGATCTGTAGTGCTCTTAGAAAAGTGCTCTGCTAATCAATAGGGTGACGTACAGGGTCTTTTGAAGCCCCAATAAAAGTGAGGGTTCCTTGATTCATTTGGTTCTCTTTGGTGAGTTTTTAAATTTAAGGGTGGGCCAGGCACGGTGGCTCACACCTATAATCCCAGCACTTTGGGAGGCTGAGACAGGAGGATAGCTTGAGGCCAGGAGTTTGAGACCAGCCTGGGTAACATAGCGACACCCGTCTCTACAAAAAAAAAAAAAAAAAAAAAAAAAGGAGAAGAAGAAGAAGAAGAAGAAGAAGAAGAAGAAGAAGAAGAAGAGGAGGAGGAGGAGGAGGAAGAGGAAAAGAAGAAGAAGAAAAAAAAGAAGAAGAAAGAAAATTAGTTGGGTGTGATGATGCACACCTATAGTCTCAGCTACTGAGGAGTCTGAGGTGGGAGGATTGCTCGAGCCCAGGAGTCTGAGGCGGCAGTGAGCCATGATCATGCCACTGCACTCCAGCTTGGAGGACAGAGTGAAATCCTATCTCAAAAATAAATAAATAAATAAAAAACAAATTTGGAAGTCTGTGTCTGTATGGAGCAGCATGGGGGTCATGGTCTCTGGAATCAGGCTGAATCATATTTAGACCCAGCCTTTGCCACTGACCACCTTGTAGCTCTGGACAAGTCACCTAACCTCTCTGAGCCTCAGTTTTGTCATCTGCAAAATGAGTATAATAATGGCATTTATTTTGTAGGGTTTGTTGGGATGATGCAAATTTTTTCAGCTAGTGTGAGGCACAGCAAAACTGCTCTGGTTTAGTTTTATGACGAGTCACAAAATTGGGACCTTAATATCCACGTGATAGGAAGATTGAGAGAATTAAATGAGACAATGTATGCATAGTGCCTGGTGCACAGTATTTGCCTAATAACAGTAAAACTGATAATAATATGAACTAACATTTATCATGTGCTTGCTAAATTATATCTTAGAGACTTTATAAGCATCAGGAGTGGCTGCATCATTATTATGATTTTGACCTATGGCTGTGTATTTGGACATTTGAGAGAGCTAGTCTTTCAGAGATTTGAGGACTGGCATGCACTTGTTCATCTTTGCATTTCCTTCCCGTCCTCACAATATCCTGCCTCTTCCACTCCACAGTGTTGTTAACAGCAGTTTCCAGAGGTGTTTCGGGGAACAAACAAATGCAAGTTGTGGAATGAATGACTAATCCTAGATCATGGAGGAGTTGCAAAGGACCAACCCTCCTATTTCACCTCTCAAGGCTGTCTTCAATTTCAGGAGGGAAAATAGTTTATTGTTCTGAAAGATAAAACAGGGGAACTTGTCAGACTAGCTATATAGACTGAGTCTTTAGAAATCTTTCTTTGATCATGAAACTCAAACCCAAGATGAATACCGGGATGGCGAGCCTACGTTTGAGCTTTGCAAGAACCCGCCCGGGAGGAGGTTGGGAACCTGTGGAGAGACATCTGCTCAACAGGGCTCTGCTCTCTTACCTCCTCCCCAGGGATTCCATTACCATGAGCTTGCCTGATGATGGATCACGAGGTGCCAAAGATCAAATGAGGATGTCAGGAGACACAGATTATAAACCCTAATGCCAAATCATAAACTAAGGGTACCGAGAAACATGCTGCTCAGTGTGATGACCCTTCATTGCCTTTCAGACACAATCAATGGGAATTGATCACAATTAATTCACATCTAATGAGAAAGATTTTCTGGCTTCAAAGATCTCAGAGATAGCTTGCTGAAATGGCAGAGCATGAGCTTTGGAATGCTACAGTCATAGATTTGAGTTCTGGCACCGCACTGAATAGCAGTGGGACTTTCAGGAAGCTCCTTTAACCTCTGACTCTGGCTCCTCGTCTGTAGAGCAGAACAGTCATCCCTCCCTCCACAGGGTTGGTGAGGATGGGAAGCAGGTGCTGCATGAAAGCACCTTCCGTGGTGTGCTAGACGCAAAGATGAGTTCTAGACCCCTCGTGGTGTTCTGTGGTGGTCTTCTTTGCTAGAGTTTTCTGTTTCTACTTTCATTTTCTGGCACCAGAACTGTGTTGCAAAATCTATTATTTTTAATGACATTGTTTCAATAGTTTCTCTATTATATGTCTTTTCTTGCCTAGAAAGAGCCTTTCTTGCTGTCCCTCCTTGTCCCTCATCTACTCATGCCCAAATTCTCTTCATCCTAAGCTTCCTTTTGGCCTTTCAGGGACTAGGGCTTCATATCTCCTGTATGTTTCATGGAATATGTGCATAACAGCTTCCCTGCCTCCATTCTCTTTCCACTGTATTACTAAAGTACATATCTGGTCATGTCACTGAACTTCTTAATGCCTAGAGGATGATACCTCACCTTCCCGGCGTGGCCCTCAAATCCCTCCTTTGAGAACCTTCTTTGTTTAGTGAATTACCTCAATAAGTTATTTTGGTTGGGGAAAGATATTCTTTGGAGAATGACCAGGATGAACTTGGAGGGTGATGAAGAAATAACTGCTTGGTAGGATATGGACGGAGTTTTAGGGCTTGAAAATGAGCAGAGTAGAAGGTGAGGTTATGGGAGAAAGGCCGCCCATCCATGGGGCTAAAAGCTGGTGCCAAGAAGAAGAGGGGGTTGGTGGATGTTCCCTAAAGGCAAAGAGAATTGGAGTGTACTATATTCAAGAGTGAGCTTGCTGTTTGCTAGGATTGACTGTACTATATCTCCCACCTCTGGTCCAAACTTTCCATAAAGTCTATGGCACACACAATCTTGTATTACTGACGCTTTGTTCAGATGAGTTTGATAATGATGATAAAGAAAGGGGACAGCAGGTAGAAGGTAAAATGCAAAGTGGAAACAGAGACTCTGTAGAAGCAGAGACTTAGAGCCAGAAGAGTGAAGAGGAAGGTCAGCTTCACAACTCCCTACATTTACTGAGGGGGACCTTAGATTTTCCCATTGTAAATTGGGAATCAGAACCAATTTTATTTAAATATTGCAGAAAAAATTGACCTCAGCAAACTGGAAGGCTTCAGGATTTTGCATCCATTAGAGATGTGGCAGTGGCAGCCAGTTTTTCCTTTCCTTCCTATCAACGGAATTCTGTAATTCTGGAGTTGGCAAAATACCCAGTTAGAAGACTATACTTCTCAGCCTCACTGCTGTGGCCAGATGTCTAAGTTTAGGCCAACGTCAGTGGGAGAAATACGGAAGGACTTACAAGAAAGATTCTTAAAAAGAGGACAGAAAGGGGCCGGGCGTGGTGGCTCACGCCTGTAATCCCAACACTTAGGGAGGCAAAGGAGGGCAGATCACCTGAAGTCAGGAGTTTGAGACGAGCCTGGCCAACATGGCGAAACTCCGTCTCTACTAAAAATACAAAAATTAGCCAGGCATGGTGGTGGGTGCCTGTAATCCCAGCTACTTGTGAGGCTGAGACAGGAGGCTCACTTGAATTCAGGAGGCAGAGGTTGCAGTGAGCAGAGATTGTGCCACTGCACTCCAGCCTGGGCAGCGGAGCGAGACTCTGTCTCAAAACAAGCAAACAACAACAAAAAAGGGGACAGAAAGGTAAGGAATCACCTGCCCCAACTTTCCATTTTTCTTCCTGCCTTCTGGAACTCAGACATACTGACTGGAGCTTCGTCAGTCATCTTGAGTCTTGAGTTACCTTGCAATGGAAGCCAAATGTCTGACTGGCACAGCAGAAAAATAAAGGGGCCTGTGTCCCCATGTCTGAGAGGCCACAACAGCTGCCTCTCTCCAGGCTTCTTGTACACAGGACAGAAATGAAATTCTCCCTTATTTTGGCATTCTGTTATCTGCAATTGAATGTAATGTAATCTGTTAATACAGTAGCAGGGCAGCAGAATGATTAAGAAGTAAGCTCTGGAGTCAGACTGCTTTCACTCCATTCCTCATGCTGTCACCTCTTAAGCAGGAGCCTTAAGCAAATTACCAAACCTTTCAGAATCCTCTGTTTTCTCATCTGGAATATGCAGTAAGTGTAACACTGTTTGTCATATATGGTTGTTGTGAAGATTAAGTAAAATAATGTGTTAAGCACTTAGAACTCTTTTGGTACAAAGTAGGCACTCAATAAGTGGTAGTTGCCACTACGACTATTACATTGTTATGACTATTATTGCCATAGTCACTTAGCAGGTTTGGCATTCATCACCATCAATAAGCAATGGGACCCAATAGCAATGGGTCCTTTGGAAATAGATAAAAGGCAATTTCTTGCCTATTCTTGGTACTGCCCCAGGACTGATACATGGTAGGAACCCAGTACATTTTTACTGAACCTTGTCTTATTAGATTTTTGCCAAATATTTCTTATAAGTAGATGACAAAAATTATAAGTATTGTGTTCCAGGGAAAGGACTGATGCTGTGTATGCATACTGTTGTTGAATCCTTACCAATAACGTTTGAAAAATGGGCTTGAAGGGTTACTATAGAAAGTGTATGAGCTTAGGAGTGATTCAGACCTATATTCTGTTTGAGGAACAATTTTAATAATGTTAAAAGAGAACTGGACATAAATTTACAAAAAAAGTTAAATCTGCCTCTCTTCCACTACTCATAAGAGCCTCTTGCGGCTTTAAATGACTGGATGTCACTGGCATGATGGCTTTGCTGTGTTTCATCTGTAGCCAACTACATTAGAGAACCACTGTAAACCATCCTGCCTCCACCCTTCAGTCTCTCCAAAAGGCTGTAGGTGGGAACCACGAAGAAAAAAAACTGTTTCCTCTATCTAGTTTATACAATCTGCAATATACAAAAGGGTTTTTAGGGTTGGCATGGCTATGGGCTCTAGTTGTGGTCTACTGAACTATTGAAGAGTAGATAAGACCTTTTGGAAAAAGCACAAGCTGCTTCCTCTGATAAGTTTTCTTCCACTTGTGACAGGGCAGTGGGCAATTATAACGTTGGGGTGGGACTAGTGGGAGGAGCTTGGCAAGTTGCTATAACTTCCCAGCTTGACAAATTGTAAAGAAAATAGATTGCTCTCTGAGTCAGATTTGTTTCATATTATAAGCTGGTTTGCATAGCATGGGGAATCCCAAAAACTCTCTTAAGATTGTGTGGTCCAAATAGTTTCCATTATGTTGGTGCAAAAGTAATTAGAATTAGAATTCCCTGGGGAACTTTAAAAAATTCCAATGCCTAGGCCAATTGAATTAGAAACTCTGGAGGTGGTGCCTGGGCATCAGTATTTTTAAAAAGAGATAAACAGAAATTAAAAGACAAGTCACAAACTGGAGAAAGTATTTGACAAAATACATACCTAATATAGGACTTGTCTCCAGAATATATAAAGAATGCTTAAAAGTTAATAATAAGAAAATAAAAAACCCAATTAAAAAAGGACAAAAGGGTTGGGCATGGTGGGTCATGCCTGTAAGCCCAGCACTTTGGGAGGCTGAGGTGGGCAGATCATGAGGTCAGGAGTTCGAGACTAGCCTGAGCAATATGGTGAAACGCCATCTCTACTAAAAATACAAAAATTAGCCAGGTGTGGTGGTGTGTGTCTGTAGTCTCAGCTACTCAGAAGGCTGAGGGAGAAGAATCGCTTGAACTCGGGAGGCAGAGCTTGCAGTGAGGTGAGATTGCACCACTGCACTCCAGCCTGGACGACAGAGCAAGACTCCATCTAAAAAAAAAAGAAAAAAAAAAAAAAACGGGCAAAAGATTTAAATAGACACTTTACCAAGGAGAGCACATGGATAACAAACCCATAGAAAGATGTCCAACATCATTAGTAATTAGAGTAATGCAAATTAAAACCACATTGAAATATTGCTATATATCTTTTAAAATGGCAAACAAACAAACAAAAACAAACAAAACAATGACAAAAACAACACTTGACAATTCTGAGTGCTGACAAGGAACTGGAACTTTCACATGTTCCTGTGCGAGTCAAAAATACAGCTACTTTGGAAAAAAGCTTGGCTGTTTATTCTATAGTTGAGCATTCACTTACCATACAAACTAACAACTTCACTCCTAAGTATTTACTTGAGAAACCACAACTTGTGTTTATATAAAAACCTTACGTAAATATTTGCAGTGAGTTTATTTATATCAGCCATAGACTGGAAACAACCCAGTTGTCCTCCAACTGGTAAAAGGATAAACAAATGGTGGTATAGCCATACAATGGGAAGAAAATGGAACAACATTCTGATACACACAACAACATGAATGAATTTCAAATGCATCTTACTAAGTGAAAGAAAGCAAACTTAAAAGGTTATATACTGAATGATTCTATTTACATAATGTTCTGGAAAAGGCAAACCGATAGGGACTGAAAACAAATCAGTGGTTGCCAGGGGCTGGGAGTGGGAGGAGGGATTAATTACAAAGAGGCAGCATGGAGAAATTATTTTGGGGGTGATGGAGCTCTTCTGTATCTTGATTGTGGTGAAGCTTACATGATTATATGTGTTTATCAAAGCTCATAGAAGTGTATATAAAAAAGGATGCATTTTATGATACGTAATTATAATTCAATAAAACTGAACTCCAAAATCCATTTTTCATTAATACAGAAAAAAAAAGTTGCCAAGTGATTTAAACCCATAGCCAGGGTTGAGAGTTGTTGGCATTATCTCTCAACCTATCTAGCAACAGATTTGAATGTGGGTTCTGTCACTTAAACTTCGGTTTGCACATTTTCCACGTATGTGAAATTGGAGATAATAAAACCCACTTTAAAGAGAGAAAGAGTTTTAAGGGTCATGCTCTCTGGAAAGCACCTAATTTAGGGTTTGGCACAAAATAATAACCACTTATTTAGTGCTATGTGCTCGGCAACATACCAGACAATTAATATGCATCTCTTTTAGTCTTGATAACAACCCTATGAAGTAGGTATTATTCTTTTTAAAGTGGAGAAACTGAATTTCAGAGAAATTATGGAGCTTGCTCAAGGTCTCATAGCTAGTCAGTGGCTGAACCAGGTTTCAAGTCTAAACTGAATGTTATTGATTGCTGTACTACTTCTGAAATCTTTATTTCAAACATCCCACTCTTTATCATTTCCATCACTTCCTAGCTTTCTATCTCACTTTCCCAGTATTTTTATGGCAATGATATCTTGACCTCATCGACAATTCCAATTTCTACCAATTATACCACTTTTCATGAGTCGCCGTCACTCTTGTGTTTTCACTTCCCTTCTTAGCCAGCCTAGATTATGTGATTCAGCACAGTTTACTCTTCCTTCAAAAATACCCTTAACCCCATTACTTTTTTCTCCCTCTGCTTGGAAAAAGTTAAATCTAAGTTAATCCCAACTTTCTCTTTACTTCATTCTTGCAACTAAGCAGTGATTATTGCTGGAGATAAATGCACAATTGTGGAGACTGGACTCACCCTCAGGTGAGCCAGGTTTTAATTAAGACCAGGAGAAAAGGACCATGTGTTTAAAAGGATGAAGACATAGGGGAGTTTGATTATTGTGGTATGGAGAAGCAGTGGGAAGTTTTGCCAAAGGTGAGGCAATATGTGATGATGATGTGAAAGTGGAAAGAAGACACTTGGAGCGGCACTTCCTTTAGTTTAGTGACCAACAATCACAAGAGTGACAGGCCTGCTTGAAGAAACCTGCTATAAATATGCTAACACTGGTGTAAGTTATAATATTTTGGTCCTGGCCTGGCTAGGGGCTCTGGGAGGATTCCAAATGGCCTCAGTGGCTAGATAAGTCAGTAATACAGTATAGAGAAGTGTTATGGATGGGGCAATATGCGGAGAGGGGGAATCCTGTTTTAGGGAGAGGTAGGGTTTTTTCTTCTTGTGCTTGGTGCTGTGGTGAAGGCCTCAGTTACTGGGCGGGACCAGGGTCTTTAATGGAGGTGGGCTCGTGATGTGCTGGTAAAGGTTTAACAACTGACTCTCTGAACAACAGTAACAACAACAAACACATAGTCCCTTCATAGCTGATTCCAAGTTAACAACATGACATCATTGAATGTAAAGTTGGAAAGAGGTATGCACAATCAGTACTCTTGGCAGCTGGTGTGAGCTGGCTCCAGCATAACACAGGCTGGGCCAATCTCAGGCTCTCCATGTAAGCAGTGGAAAAGTCCAGATTATATACTGCCCATGAGCACTGTGATGGGGTAAGGGCAGGCTCTGATTTACAGTTGTAATATATCCTGTGAAGAATAAGACACAGGTAATTCATTCACAAAAATCACTGTGGTCTGGGAGACTGGGTCAAAATAGGATGAGATCTATTGAAAACTGTGTAGTCTTCATTAATCTGATGCATTGGCCCTGTGCCTTCCGTGGAAACCTCTGAGTATATGGCTGCCTTTTGTCCTACTATCAACATTCTGTTCCACATGATAACACGTTTAGATCTAGAAACTCATGGTAAGTCAATTTCTTTGTCAAAAAAGTTTGGAGGTAATTGCTATCACAGTAATAGAATTGCAAGTATTTCCAAAATTCATCCATGTGAATAATTTACTTTCATCAGTAGGAGAGAAAACCCCTCAATTCTGAAGAAACCTCAACTATTAGGATATTCATGCTTGTGAGAGGATGACTTCAGGAGAGAAAGGGATAAATGGTAAAACCAACAGGAAAGAGAAGACATGACAGGAGGTTAATAAACTCAGATTATTTTCCTTATCAAATTAAAGAGACATTAAATACAAACCAGCACACTTTCTGGTTTCATGTTTGTAGTCTGTATTTTATGTGAAGACTATTCTACATGTATGACATTAATGTAGTGCTTTTCTTATGATGGCACACATTGGTACACAGAATTCCCAATATAAGTTAGAATTCCTACTTCTCCTGAAATATTTGAAGAGACCAAGACATTCACAGCCAGTACATGGGTTGGCCCACATGATCTGCCACCCTAAAACCCAGAAAAGCCTCATGCTTTTGCAATGCAATCATCAAGAAGCAGGAGGTTTTCCTTTCTCAAGTTGTCCATTGGCCTACTCCAGCAATTCTGGGAAGATATTGTAGATCGCTACTCAAGAGAAGGGGAAGGAAAAGGAAAAGGCAATAGGAGAGCCATTTCTACAAAGTATAGGTGTGTAAGTCCTGGCACCTTGTTTTAAAAAATGAGTTTTATGATTCTTTCTCAAGTGGAGACAAGGAGCTGCTAGTGGACCTGTCACTGTGCAATATAAATCTGTGAAGGTGTTTGTGGCAGAGGGCGCACTGTGATTCTCACAAGGGCTTTAAATCTCCTGGCCTGGCTTCCTTCTCCTTGGGGGCTCGATGCCAGTTTGAGGTTTATCAAATCCCAATCATACCAGATTTATTGACTTGTCATTTTGCTGCTCTTCCTATCTTTATTACTTATATCTTAGCTGTATCCTTCCCCTCTCCCTCAAGAGGATTGACCTATCTTCCAGTGTAAAGGACAGTTAAAATAAAAACAGAGCCATTAGAACATGACAGGGAATGAGAAGCTGGGAGATGTATGAGAACCAGAATAATTCTCCGTATTGAAAAAATAGGCAGGGAGTGGAAGCTCATGCCTGTAATCCCAGCACTTTGGGAGGCTGAGGCGGGTGGATCACCTCAGCCTCCCAGAGTGCGGGGTCAGGGGTACGAGACCAGCCTGGCCAACGTGGTGAAACCCTGTCTCTACTATAAGTACAAAAATTAGCCAGGCGTGGTGGCATGCACCTTTAATCCCAGCTACTCAGGAGGCTGAAGCAGGAGAATTGCTTGAACCTGGGAAGTGGAGGTTGTAGTGAGCTGAGATCGCCCTATTGCACTCCAGTCTGGACGTCAGAGCAAGACTCTGTTTTTTTTT
>NW_016813640.1:0-1275 GCF_001698545.2 Rhinopithecus bieti
AAGTGCTGGAATTACAGGCACGAGCCACCGTGACTGGACTCTTAACTATTGTTATCAAAAGACTACTATAAAAAAAGAATGCACTGCCTAGAATGGAACAAACAGGTAAGAGATGATTAAGAGATATTTAAATGAGGCCGGGCATAGTGGCTTATGCCTGTAATCCCCCAGCACTTTGGGAGGCTGAGGCAGGCAGATCACTTGAGGTCAGGAGTTGGAGACCAGCCTGGTCAACACGGTGAAACCCCGTCTCTACTAAAAATACAAAAATCAGCCAGGAGTGGTGGTGTCCATCTGTAGTCCCAGCTACTCAGGAAGCCGGGGCAGGAGAATTGCTTGAACACAAGAGACAAGAGGCTGCAGTGAGCCAAGATCACGACAATGCACTCCAGCCTGGGTGACAGCGCGAAACCCTGTCTCAAAAATATACATACATACATACATACATACATACATACATACATACTTAAATGAGAAGTAACACAGTTGTTTTCGATGGAAAAGTACTGGAAAAGCAGATTAAAAGCGTAGAATAACCTTACAGTCATTAAAACCATCCAGTGAAAGAGAAATGAATAGAGCCATGTCCTAGCATTGGGATGAAACTAGAAAACAAAGAATAGAAATGCAAAACACGCACGCATACACACACACGTACACACACACACACAATCAGGTCTCTAACAAGTTCGGTTTGTAATAAGATAAATTGTCAGAGAAATATGCCCACAAAAATGTATCCATAAGTATGTTAAATGTATTATGTTCAGATTTAATAAAAAACTAAGTCCTAATGTTTAAAAGGAAAAAAATTTAATGAAAAAATAAAGGAAATGTTTTAAAATGATCATGGTCCAAATGAAAGATTTCTATGCATTCCCATCTAAAAAGAGGAAAATGTTCTTGTTAAGAGCCACCTAAAAATGTCATCAATATCCGTACACACTAGAAAGAAACATAGCAATAATCCAAGTGGTTCTGCATATGCTTTCATTGTGCCATGCTTTTTTTCTTTCAAATATTTGAAAATGAATACCTATGGCCTTTTATAATTTTTTTAATACAAAGTATATTGGAGGAAAAGAAAATGATTCTCTTTGTAATCCTAAGTCATAGACATATATGTTTGAACTTATTACTTCCTTTAAAATATTGACTGAAGGCCCTCAGAGAATATGGAGGAAATACCAAGGAATAAAAGAGAAAGCATCAGACGTTCAGGTAGTGGACATCAATTTTACATAACACACTGACCTACATTAAAAACAACAGCTT
>NW_016813641.1:0-235 GCF_001698545.2 Rhinopithecus bieti
AAGGAGGAAGGAAGGGAGGAATGAAGGAAGGAAGGAGGAAGGAAGGGAGGAAGGGAGGAAGGAGGAAGGAAGGGAGGGAGGAAGGAAGGAAGGGAGGAAGGAAGGGAGGAAGGAAGGAAGGAGGGAGGAAGGAAGGGAGGAAGGAAGAAGGAAGGAAGGAAGGGAGGAAGGAAGGAAGGGAGGAAGGAGGAAGGAAGGGAGGGAGGAAGGAAGGAAGGGAGGAAGGAAGGAAGAA
>NW_016813642.1:0-5495 GCF_001698545.2 Rhinopithecus bieti
AGTATACGTATGTAACAAGCCTGCATGTTATGTACATGTACCCTAGAACTTAAAGTATAATACAAATAAATAAATAAATAAATAAATGAAATGAAAAAAAAATAAACTTCACTGGTAGACAGGCAATAGTCAACACAGGCCATGGGCAAGACTTTCATGTGTAACCTAGAACAGTGCCAGAAATAATGGTCACAGGATACCCCTCCCCCAGCTCCAGGCACCTCAACACAGAAAAAGGGACTTTGCTAGTTTGGGGGAAAGTAAGGGAAGATAACAAGAGACTCTGCCTGTAATTCTGTGGAATTCTCTCAGATCTTACCCAAGACCAAAAAGGTTAATATCTCCATGAATCTGCAAGAGACACAGTGTTACTAGGCTTGGGGTGCTCCCTAATGCAGATGCACTAATGGTGACCAAAGACATAGATCAAAACATACAATACTTTTGAATAATTGGAAAGCCTTCTCAAGAAGGAAGAGTGAAAACAAGTCCAGACTACAGCAATTAGAATAAATATATAACTCTTCAATGCCTTGATATTGATGAACATCCACAACCATCAAGACCATCCAGGAAAACATGACTTCACCAAACGAAAAATATAAGATACCAGTGGCTGATTCCACAGTGACAGAAATATGTGACCTTTCAGATAGAGAATTTAAATTTGTTTTATTGAGGAAAACTTGTGAAACTCAAGATAACACAGAGAAGGAATTCAGAATCCTAGCAGACACATTTAACAGATATCAAAATAATTAACAAAAAATCAAGCAGAAATTCTACAACTGAATAATTCAATTCACAAACTGAAGAATGCATCAGAATCTCTCAACAGCAAAATTGAGCCAGTGGAAGACTTAGTGAGCTTGAAGACAGGCTTTTTNTATATATATATAGCTATTTTGACTTCTTGCTAGTCTCTATCATGGTTAGCTAGACAACTCTTAGATATTACTCCCATTTTATAGAGAAAGAAATTAAGTTTTAAAGAAGTTATAAATTCCCAAGATTGTACATACATAGAAGTTAATGGATGGATAGAGATAAACCAGCAAAATCAAGATTTTAAACCTCTGTATTCTAGTCAGGTCAGTCTTGTTTTTCAACCATTCCTATCTATGCAATACTTGTAGTTATGCTTCAAATGTCATTGAAAATATTATTATTTCTTCCCTCTGCTTGTTGACTAATAAATTATGGTACACACAGGCTGACTCTTATCACTGACAGGCCAATCTGCCTTGACATTTAGGTATGAAGATGATGTATGTGGATAATAAATTCACACCCATAGATTAGTTCACACTCCATTCAGTCTATAAAGAAATGATTGGGCCATTAGATATCAGGTGTTTCCGGAATCTGTGATGCATACTAATCCCAAGAAGAACCAATTCTATGATATCTAACAAGTAAGAATTTCATGGCTGCTGCAACCAGTTTAAAGGGGCTTATTTATCTTAAAACTACGCTGACATAACTAAACAGAAACAGGGCAAGATGGCTGAATAAAAGCCTCCAGCAATTGTTCCCTCTGCAGGAATACCAAATTGAACAACTATCCACATAAGAAAGCACCTTCATAGGAACTAAAAATCAGGTGAGTGATCATAGTATCTGGTTTTAACATTTCATCAAGGAAAGAGGCACTGAAAAGGGTGGGAAAGACAGTCTTTTATTGCCAAAGTTGCTCCTCCCCCATCCCCTGGCAGCACCATGTGGTGCAGAGAGAAAATCTGGGCACTTGGGAAAAGCAGAGCAAAGTGATTGTGGAACTTTGTAATGCACTCGGTGCTGCCCAGTCACAGTGGAAAGCAAAATAGGGCAAATTTAGTGAGCACCCAAAGAGGGAGCATTTAAAATGACCCAGCCAGAGGGAAATCGTCCATCCTTGTGATCAGAACCTGAGTTCCAGCAAACCTTGCCACCACAGACTAAAGTGCTCTGGAGTCCTAAATAAATTTGAAAGGCAGGCCATGAGAACTGCAATTCCTGGACAACTCCTGGCCTGGTGCTGTGCTGGGATCTGAGCCAGTAAACTTGGGGTGCAAAGGACCCATTGAGTGCCTTATTGGGGTTGCTAGGGGAGTGCTTACATCACTTGTCCCCTAACTACAGGCAGCACAGCTCACAGCTTGAAGCTCTAGGAGAGACTCCTTCCCTCTGCTTGAGGAGACAAGGGGAGAGTAAAGAGGACTTTGTCTTGCAACTTAGATACTAGCTCAGCCACAGTAAAATAAAGCATGAAGAAGAGCCCCGGAACCCCTATTCCAGGCCTTAAGTCCCGGATGACATTTCTAAACCTGCCTTGAGCAAGAAGGGAACCTACTGACCCAAAAAGAAGAACCAAATCCTGGCACAATTTATCATTTGCTGACTAAAGAGCCCTTGGGCCTTGAATAAACGTCACCAGTAGCCAGGCAGTACTTGCCACAAGCAGGGGGTAAGATCCAGTACTGTGCTGCTTTCAGGTGAGACCAGCATATAACCAGCTGTGGTGACCTTGCAGGGAGGCCCCTTCTGCTTGAGGAAAGGAGAGGAAAGAGTAAAAGGGACTTTGTCTTGCAAGTTGGGTACCAGCTCAGGCACAGTATTATCAAGCAGATACTTAAAGCCCCTGATTCCAGCCCCTAGCTCCTGGAGAGCATTTCTAGACACACCCTGGGCCAGAAGGGAACCTGCCGCCCTGAAGGGAGAGACCTAGACCTGGCAGGACTAAAGAGTCCTTGGGCCTTGAATAAACTTCACTGGTAGACAGGCAATAGTCAACACAGGCCATGGGCAAGACCTTCATGTGTAACCTAGAACAGTGCCAGAAATAATGGTCACAGGATACCCCTCCCCCAGCTCTAGGCACCTCAACACAGAGAAAGAGACTTTGCTAGTTTGGGGGAAAGTAAGGGAAGATACCAAGAGACTCTGCCTGTAATTCCATGGAATTCTTTCAGATCTTACCCAAGACCAACAAGGTAATATCTCCGTGAATCTGCAAGAGCCACAGTGTTACTAGGCTTGGGGTGCTTCCTAATGCAGATGCACCAACGGTGACCAAAGACATAGATCAAAACATACAATACTTTTGAATAATTGGAAAGCCTTCTCAAGAAGGAAGAGTACAAACAAGTCCAGACTACAGCAATTAGAATAAATATATAACTCTTCAATGCCTTAATATTGATGAACATCCACAAGCATCAAGACCATCCAGGAAAATATGACCTCACCAAATGAACAAAATAAGATACCAGTGGCTGATTCCACAGTGACAGAAATATGTGATCTTTCAGATAGAGAATTTAAATTTGTTTTATTGAGGAAAATTAGTGAAACTCAAGATAACACAGAGAAGGAATTCAGAATCCTAGCAGACACATTTAACAGATATCAAAATAATTAACAAAAAATCAAGCAGAAATTCTACAACTGGATAATTCAATTCACAAACTGAAGAATGCATCAGAATCTCTCAACAGCAAAATTGAGCCAGTGGAAGACTTAGTGAGCTTGAAGACAGGCTTTTTGAAAACATTGTCAGAGGAGAAAAATTTAAAAATAATGAAAAACAATGAAGCATGCCTACAAGATCTAGAAAATAACCTCAAAGGGCAAATCTAAAAGCTATTGACCTTAAAGAGAAGTCAGAGAGAAATATAGGGGTAGAAAGTTTATTGAAAGAGATAATAACAGAGATCTTCTCAAATCTAAAGAAAGGTATCAATATTCAAGTACAAGAAGGTTATAGAACATGAATCAGATTTAACCTAAAGAAGACCACCTCAAAACATTTAATAATCAAAACTCCCAAAGGTCAAGGATAATAAAAGGATCCTAAAAGCAGCAAGAGAAAATAAAGAAATAACCTGCAATGGACCTCAAATGTGTCTAGCAACAGACTAGACTTTTCAGTGGAAACCTTACAGGCCAGGGGAGAGTAGCATGGCACTTGAATTTCTGACAAAAAGAAACAAAAAACTTTTTTCCTAGAATAGTATACCCAGCAAAAAATATCCTTCAAACATGAAGGAGAAATAAATACTTACCCAGACAAACAAAAGCTGATGAATTTCAACACCAGTCCTGTCCTATAAGAAATGCTAAAGGGAGTTCTTCAATCTGAAGGAAAAGGACGTTAATGAGCAATAAGAAATCATATGAAGGTACAAAACTCACTAGTAATAGTAAGTACCCAGATAAATACAAAATACTATAACACTGTAATTGTGGTATGTAAACTACTCATATCTTCAGTGGAAAGACTAAAAGATAAACCTATCAAAAATAAAAACTACAACCACTTTTCATGACATAGACAATGTAATAAGATATAAATAGAAACAACAAAAACTTTAAAAGTGTATGGGGGGCCAGATTAAGTGTAAAGTCTTTATTAGTTTTCTTTTTGTTTCTTTGTTTATGCAAATAGTGTTAAGTTGTTGCCAGCTTAAAATAATGGATTATAAAGTAGTATTTGAAGGCTCATGGTAACCTCAAATTAAAAAACATACAATGGATACACAAAACATAAGAAGCAAGAAATTAAATCATACCACCAGAGAAAGTCATCTTCACCAAAAGGAGGACAGAAAGAAAGAAAAGAAGGAAGAGAAGACCGCAAAACAACCAGAAAATAAGTAACAAAATGGCAGGGGTAAGTTTTTGCTTATGAATAAAAACACTAAATATAAATAGACTAAACTTCTCAATCAAAAGGCATAGAGTGGCTGAATGGATTAAAAAGCAAGACCCAATGATCTGTTGCCTACAAGAAACATACTTAACCTATAAGACACAAATAAAACACACTTTACCTATAAGACTCAAATAAAGACTGAAAATAAAGGGATGATAAAAAGATATTCCATGCAAATGAAACAAAAAAAAAAGCAGGAGTAGCTATACTTACATCCAACAAGGTAGGTTTCAAAACAAAAACTATTTTAAAAAGAAAAAGAAGGTCATTATATGATAAAGGGGCCAATTCAGCAAGAGGATATAACAGTTGAAAATACATATGCACCAAACACTAGGCACCTAGGTATATAAAACAAATATTATTATAGCCAAAGAGAGAGATACACCCAAAAATAATAATAGCTGGAGACTTCAGCACCCCACTTTCAGCATTGGACCAATCATCCAGACAGAAAATCAACAAAGAAACATTAGACTTAATCTGTACTCTTGACCAAATGGACCTAATAGATATCTACAGAACATTTCATCCAACAGCTGCAGAAAACACACTCTTCTCAGCATTCTCAAAGGCCACATCTTAAGCAAAAAACAAGTCTTAAAAATTTTTTTTTAAATTGAAATCATATCAAGTATCTTCTCAAATCACAATGAAAAAACCTAAAAATCAATAACAAGAGGAATTTTGGAAACTATACAAATACATGGAAATTAAACAATGTGTTCCCGAATGAACAATCAGTCAATAAGGAAATTCAAAAGGAAATTTAAAAATTTTTCAAAACAAATGAGAATAGAGA
>NW_016813642.1:6456-15200 GCF_001698545.2 Rhinopithecus bieti
ACTGAACAAGGAAAGACTGAAAGGCTTTCTTCTCAGATCTGAAACAAGACAAGGATGCTCACTTTCACCACTGTTAATCAACATGGTACAGCAAGTCCTAACTAAAGCAATCAGACATGAGAAAGAAAAAAGGGCATCCAAATTGGAAAGGAAGAAATCAAATTGCCCTTGCAGATGATATGGTCTTATATTTGGAAAACCTAAAGACTCCACCAAAACTATTAGAACTGATAAACAAATTCAGTAAAGTTGCAGGATACAAAATCAGTGTACAAAATTCAGTAGCATTTCTATATGCCAACAGCAAACAACTTGAAAAGTAATCTCATTCACAATAACTACAAATAAAATACCTAGGAATTAACTTAATCAAAGAAGTGAAAGACCTTTGTAATGAAAACTATAAAACACTGATGCAAGAAACTGAGGAGGACACAAAATGGAAAGATACTCAATATTCATGAATTGGAAGAATCAATATTGTTAAAATGTCCACACGCCAAAACAAACTACAGATTCAACGCAATCTCTATAAAAAACCAATGACATTCTTCACAGAAATAGGAAAAAAAACCTAAAATTTATATGGAACAACAAAAGACCCAGAAAGCCATCCTGATATAAAAAGAACAAAACTGGAGGAATCACTTCCCCTTACTTCAAATTATATTACTGATCTGTACTAACCAGAACAGTACGGTACTGCATAAAAATAGCCACATAGATTAATGGAACAGAATAGAAGCCCCAGAAATAAATCTATACATCCACAGTGAACTCGTTTTCAACAAAAATGCCCAGAAAATGCATTGAAGAAAGGATAGGCTCTTCAATAGATGGTGCTGGGAAAAGTGGATATCCATATGCAGAAGAATGAAACTAGACCCCTATCTCTTACCATATACAACAATCAAATCAAAATGAATCAGAAACTTACATCTAAGACCTCAAACTGTAAAACTACTAAAAGAAAACATTGGGGCAACTTTCCAGGACATTGATCTGGGCAAAGATTTCTTGAGTAAACCCCACAGGGATAGGTAACAAAGCAAAATGGACAAATGTGATCACATCACGTTTAAAAGCTTCTGCACAGCAAGCAAAACAATCAACAAAGTGAAGAGACAACTCATGAAATGAAAGAAAATATTTTCCAACTATACATCTGACAAGGGATTAATAACCAGAATATATAGGCAGCTAAAACAGCTCAATAGGAAAAAATTTAATAATCCAATTTTTTAAATGGACAAAACATCTAAGTAGACATTTCCCAAAAGAAGACATACAAATGGCAAACAGGTATATGAAATGGTGCTCAATGGCATTGAACATGCAAATCAAAACTACAATTAGATATCATCTCATACCTGTTAAAATGACTTTTATATTATACAAAGGACTGGCAATGATGAATTTTGGTGAGGATGTGGAGAAAATGTGACCCTTATACACTGTTGATGGGAATGTAAATTAGTACTGTCTCTATGGAGAACAGTATGGAGATTCCTCAAAAAACTAAAAATAGAGCTACCTTATGATCCAGCAACCCCACTACTAGGTATATACCCAAAAGAAGTAAATCAGTATATCAAAGAGATATGTGTCCTGCCATTTTATTGCAGCACTATTCACAATAGCCAAGATTTGGAATCAGCCTAAGTATCCATCAACAGATGAACACATAAAGGAAACGCAGTATGCATCTACAATGGCGTACCATTCAGCCAAAAAAGAATGAGATCTTGTCATTTGCAACAACATGAATGAAGCTGGAGGATATTATATGAAGTGTAATATGCCAGGCACAGAAAGACAAACATTGCATGTTCTCACTTATTTGTGGAAACTAAAATCAAAATAATTAAACTGATGGAGATATAGAGTAGAATGGTAGTTACCAGAGGCTTGGAAGTGAAGGGGTGTAGGGAGGAAAAGGGATGGTTAATGAGTACAAAAATATAGTTAGATAGAATAAATAAGATGTAGTATTTGATAGCACAACAGTATTATTAACGACACTGGTAAAGGAATCAGAGCGGTTATTTTCTAGGAATGAATGTGTTAATGGAGTGAGCGTCAACAGCAGATTTCCATGGTAACCTACAGACTTCAAAAACTGTTAATTTCTAACACATGAACAACTTCTGGAAGGTAACGTACATGTGTATGTGTGTGTATGTGTGTACAATGTGTTTTATAAATTTACATTATTGAGTCATTGATCGCTTGCAGTGTGTTAGCAGCTTTAGAAAAGGTAGTTATATGGAGCTCAAGGACACTAAACTCCTATATCAAGGCCTTCTTAACATTAATCACTTTTCTCTCTTCAAAACCATGTAAAATGACCTCTTGAAATAGCTGTGGTATAATCCAATTTACAGTTTCATAGAAAATGTCAAAGGAAAACATCTATTTTGTTCCTGTTCTCTGTAAGTAATAATATATCTCATCTGAAGGCTCTAGGAAAAAAAAGGAATAAAATAAAAGCAACTGATATCTCTGCCAAAATATGTGATCTGTGGAAGCAAGTTCAACAATAGTGGTACCCAATATAAAATAACTTGAAACGAGTTTAATCAGTTGTAAATTATGTATCTGAAGTTATTGTATTTGCAGTTCATATTAATAGTCTAGATTTGAGAAATATCTCTTTAATGCACATTGATGGCTTGAAATAACATCTATGGTTTTTTCCTTCTCTTTGTTATTCTGACTTTCTTCCTCCTTCTTTACCTTTTGATTTTGAATCATGAAATTTCCAATTTGAAACCATATTTGACCTATTAAAACAGCAGTTTTGTGTGGTTCAAAGTACATAAGACATGAAATAATTCTTAAGTGATATTTCAAGACAATAATCTGATGTTAATTTCCCAAATATCAAGATGGTATTTAATCATATTTCTAAAGATCTTCCACTGAAAGCTATCTTGTACTATGAGCTACATGTAAGATATAGGCTAGTTGCTAAGTGAGCAGAAACAGTATAATTATGGGTTATAGTGGTATGTGGGTCAGGAGTATAACCTGATTTTTAAATCCCTGCATTATTTTGTAAGGCATGTATGCTGAAGAAGGTTAAGAAAGGCACCGGGAATTCGTGTCCACTCTTCTAACCATTGCATTATTGGCCCTAACCTATTAAACTGTATGTTTATCTCAGATATATAAAGAAATGCTGTCAATGTAAGTATATTTCCAAATTCTTCTTTTCTGCTGATCCACCAATTCAAGAAGTACTTTCTCACATGTGCTCGGGATGTAGTCTGCCAGGTCCAAGCTGGCCTTCTTGAATTGCTACCGTGCCACTTTCTTTGGTGACTGAGACTCAAGAGATCCATTTTCCTTCTCTCTATTCAAAAGGATTTCTCTGGAAATTCTGCTACCTTGGTATAAAATCCAAAACTCCTACATGACCCCTGGAACTTAGGATATTCCTCACCACTGCCCTGATTGTCACATATCCCAGGATCTTGACATATCTCCACACAAGTTCTCAGTGTGAATAACATTGACTGTAGCAGCTATGGTCAATGTCATTGTCACTGAGAACTTGCAGGCCTGTTTTGCTGTTCCCTTCCAGCCCATCTCCATGTAGCTAAGAATGGCTGGCCATCACCATTAGGACTAGAAGGAGGAAGATTTTCCCCATCCCAAGGCCAAAGAGCCACAAACTAGAATCCATTTTATTTTAGGGGAAATACTCTCATTACCCAGTAATACATGCTCTTATTCTGCAGTTTCAACAAGACATTAACAACACTGTATGTACAATCTCTTACCTTTTGGGACTCATCTTTAGCCTTCTTGTTTACAGAATCACTGAATTTTGGTCCTCAGCGATTATTATAGTTTGTCTTTCTAATTTTAAAGGTGAGGAATTCAAAGATCACCATGTTGCTGTTTTCCCTTACAACTATATTGAGGTACAATTGACATAAAATAAACGGCATATATTGAAAACGTGTAATTTAATAAATTTGGACAGATGTATACACCCAGAAAACTATGAGCAGGAAATAAGCATACCCATCACATCCAAACTTACCTCATGTCCCTTTACAATCTCTCTTTGTCATCTCTGCCTTCATCAACTCTCACCACTGGTGTGCTTTTTGTCCCTATAGGTTAGTTCGTATTTTCTAGAATTTTATATGAATGAAATCAAACTATATGTTCTCTTTTTATTGTCTGACTTATTTTACACTGCTTAGTTATTTTTGAAACTCATCTATGTCATATGGGTATCAATAACTAATAAGTTTTTTTGGTTTTTGTTTGTTTTGAGACAGAGTCTCACTCTGTCACCCAGGCTGGAGTGCAGTGGCACGATCTCGGCTCACTGCAACCACCACTTCCCAGGTTCAAGTGATTCTCCTGCTTCAGCCTCCCGAGTAGCCAGGATTACAGGCAAACACAACCACACCTGGCTAATTTTTTTTGTATTTTTGGTAAAGACAAGGTTTCACCATTTTGGCCAGGCTAGTCTCGAACTCCTGACTTCAAGTGATCCGCCTGCCTCAGCCTCCCAAAATGCTGGGATTACAGACATGAGACACCATGCTGGCCAACTCATTAGTTACTATTGTTGAATAAAAAATATTGCATGGATATCCCAGAATTTTCTATCCATTCACTGGTTGATAAAAATTGGAGTTGTTTCCAAATATAGTTGATATGAATATGTATGTATAAGTCTTTGAATAGACATATATTTTCATTTATCTTAGGTAAATGTATAGGAGTGAAGTGGCTAGAACATATAATAGCTACACGTTTAACTTTTTAAGATACCAACAAACTGTTGCTGGAAGTGGTTCTACCATGTTACATTACCTGTCAGAATTGTAAAAGTTTCAGTCTCTCCACATCCTTGTTAAACGCCTATTATGATAAGCCTTTTTTACTTTAAGCACTACTGTGATGTCTAGTGGTATATCACTGTGGTTTCAATTTTACATTTCTTTGATGAAAAAAATTTGAACATATTTTTATGTGTTAATATATTATGCGTATCTTTTATTTTTGGAAGTATATGTTTAAATTGTTTGCCCAAATTGTTATGGGGTTGCCTGTTTTCTTAGCAGTGAATTTTGACAGTGTTTTAAGTATTCTGGATATGAATATTTTATCAAATATGTAATTTGCAATTATTTTCTCTTAATCTGTGGATTTTTTTCATTCCCATCAGTGTCTTTCAAAAAGCAAAAATGTTGGCCGGGCATGGTGGCTCACGCCTGTAATTCCAGCACTTTGGGAGGCCGAGGTGGGCAGATCATGAGGTCAGGAGATGGAGACCATCCTGGCCAACATGGTGAAACCCCATCTCTACTAAAATACAAAAACATTAGCTGGGCATGGTGATGTGTGCCTGTAATCCCAGCTACTCAGGAGGCTGAGGCAGGAGAATTTCTTGAACCAGGTAGTCGGAGGTTTCAGCGAGCCGAGATCACGCCACTGCGCTCCAGCCTGGTGACAGAGTGAGACTCCATCTCCCGTGTGCATGAGAAGCTGTTATGTAATATCTGTAACTGGTTTGAAAATCACTTGCCCATTCAATTCAGTTTGGCTTTACAAGCCATGAGATCAAAGTTGCTCAGAGAGGTAGATCAGTAGCCCTTTTTCAAGGAAGGGCCTGCATTATGGTTTCAGTGAGCTCTGTCTGAACAAGATGTGATCCAGTGGCTACAGGTTTGAACAACAGAGTCTTCCCTTATCTCCTGCAATAAAGTACATGACAAAGAGAAGCTGAGCTAAAATTGTTGAGGTTTAGCATATATGACAAAAAGAGAAATCAATAGAAATCTGATCATAAGGTAAAGTTTGGGATGAAGACAGGTGGTTGGTGAATATATAGAACAGCAACTACTTTGGGCACTCTGGGTGCCAGGTCAATGCCAAAGTCTACCTGTTGGTCTGAATAAATATTTGTCCATACTCGCAGACTTGGTCAGGATTTGTGTAGAAAGTGCACAGCAGGACTAAGCCTATGCATTCAAAGTCTTGAGTACCCCTACAAAGGAAGAGGACACAAATGAAAAATGTTCCCTCACACCAAGGATTGTCCTGAAATCCAAGACCATATTTTATGAGGTAAGTTAAAAATCACATTACTAATTACCAATATTGAGTAAATTAAGGGGAAGAATATTACATTATGAAATTAACCAAATAGCATAATCTTATTGCTAATTCCCCCTCTCCATTGTTTTACTACCTATATGATTCATGACATTTATAAAGCAGATCCAGAATTAACTCAAAAGTGCTTTTAAAAGTGAAAGAATGCTTTTAAAATGAAAAAAAAAAAAAAAAACAATGAAAATAATTATTTTATTCTCCTCTTGATGGAGAGTAGAACTGAATAATTATAGTGAGATGCTGCCTTTGTCTCTACTGGAGGTTGTTGGAGTCACACTGGAGCTAAGAACTAGGGATCACATCCTGGCCTTTGATTTGAGGACCCTCTTGTGCATGTTTAATTTCCCACAACTCCAGAATCACTTGTAACATTGCAACTTTTCATATGTAAAAGTAAAATTAATAAACTTGTGTTACTCTTTATGTTTGGGTTTCTTAGAAGACATACATCAGAGATAGAGAGATTACAGTATGCAATCTCTCAGCTGCCAACAGAACACAGATGGGCTTGGGAACACAGAATGATCCAGATCTGCAGGACTGGAGCAATCCGTGGGAAGTTTGGACAGAAGATCTGATGCATCAGACAGTAAAGGACTATTGAATGTTCCATGATAGATGTGCTTGTTCTTTTGCCTGCATGCCCTTGAATAAAGATATTTTGATCTCCAGGGCCAACCTGAGAAACATATAATTGAATCTAGTTTTGAAAGAAGAGCCCTGCTACACAAACACTGGCTCACAATGTTAAAAGGTATCAATGGAAATATCGAAGGGCTTTCATATTTCAGTAAATTGACTATCCTATGTGTTTGATATTTCCATTTAATTGAATATTTCTTAACTCAGTGAAAAATGTATGCGCCTGCTATGATAAATTCAGTGTTGCATATGGGAATTTCAAGTATCTTTTATTGAATCTTATTTCTTGATCTCTCTCCTTTCAGAAGAGAGATACAAAAAGACGGCTAGCCTGCTTGCTTCTGTTTTTTTCTGCCCCATCTCCACCCTTATTCCCAAACTGTGGTTCACACACTTATTTCCATTTTTAAAAATGTTCTCCTGCTGCTGCCATTCTCTAATTACTCATTTTTTAAATACCCAGTCCACTTTCTTTACTTTTCTTTAATGTCTGGCTCAGAGCTCAGCTTTTTTAGTTAATTGATGATATCACTAGCCTTTAGTTCTGAGAGACTGAATACACAGTCACACCATACATAGAAACAGAATTCTAACCCACAAACTGCAATAACCAGAGCAAGACCACAGCCTCCACGGCAATTAGCCCAAAATGGTCAGGACCTGATCAATAATGGACAACTTTCACAATTTTTAGCTGCCTTCCCCCGCTTCTAACTTTGGACCAACTGGAGAAAGACAAATATGCTGCCTAATCACCCTCATAGGATATTTTCTTTCAGTTATCGGGCTTCCGATTCCCCCATACCAACAGCCTTCAATCAAGCAGACCCGAAGTCTTCCCTTTTTTCCATTCTAAAGCTTTCCTACTCCTCTGCCTGCCTTTGAGTCTCTGCCAAACACAAATAATGGCGGTTGACTTCCTTACTATGCTAGCTCTGAATAAATATCCTTTTCTTGTTCGCATCTGGGTACACTTCATTTGTTTCCATAGTTCTTTCATTCTGTGAACTATCCAATTAAAACCTTTTTAAAATAAATACCATAGTCTTGGCTTTTCTGCAATCATCAACTCTCTCTAGCTTCTTCCTTCAATTCCACACCTTATCCAGATGCAAGCTAGCTTTTGGGAAGTTTTAGGAGGTACTTTTTTTTTCACTATGTATATTTTATTTGACTGAAAAATGATAAAATATCATTTAAATTGAATGTACACCAACTGTGGCTCCTGAATAATAAAACATAAATTTGTATCCATAAGCATAATAGGACATTTAATAATCCTTGTTACATATATTGATGAACATATTCTGTAAAGTCATTTGGTCTTGTGCCAAATAGAAACTATAAAATATAATGAGCTTTTGTCAAAACTGTTACGTAAGGCCTTGGAAGTTTCTAGTAGTTCAGTGCTTTCTATTCCATTCACGTTTTGTTGAAATAAAATGGAAAAGAAAATAACCTTGTATATGCATATTAGAACTCACAGGTAAGGGTTTCCATGGATACTTTTATGCAGCCAAAGAGTTCATATGTGGAAAAGGCATTCATTTCTAGGTCTAAGAGATTCTGTTCTGATAAGGAACTCCTGCCAATCATTTTATGTCTTGACTTTCTAACAGAATAAAATAATATATATCATGTGCGTTATGTTGTAAGTCATGAGATAGTTCTATCTAAATAACCTTTTCAATCATCTGGCCTATTCGAGTAATGCCTTGGAATTTTGTTAAAGTTTGGAAAATCTATGAAGATTTTGTAAGCAACTTTTAATGAGTTTATTGCTTTCTAGACATGTATGAGGCATCTTTTTTCTCTCTCTCTTTTTCTTGGTCATACTTAGGCAGTTTAAATTAACCAACTACTAGTGCTAAAATAAAAGTTTATCTTTTACTTAAAATATCTTTTTTATCTTTTATCTTTAATTTTACCTTTAATTTTTATCTTTTTACCTTGACTTG
>NW_016813642.1:17538-22718 GCF_001698545.2 Rhinopithecus bieti
TTTTTTTTCACTATGTATATTTTATTTGACTGAAAAATGATAAAATATCATTTAAATTGAATGTACACCAACTGTGGCTCCTGAATAATAAAAACATAAATTTGTATCCATAAGCATAATAGGACATTTAATAATCCTTGTTACATATATTGATGAACATATTCTGTAAAGTCATTTGGTCTTGTGCCAAATAGAAACTATAAAAATATAATGAGCTTTTTGTCAAAAACTGTTACGTAAGGCCTTGGAAGTTTCTAGTAGTTCAGTGCTTTCTATTCCATTCACGTTTTTGTTGAAATAAAATGGAAAAGAAAATAACCTTGTATATGCATATTAGAACTCACAGGTAAGGGTTTCCATGGATACTTTTATGCAGCCAAAGAGTTCATATGTGGAAAAAGGCATTCATTTCTAGGTCTAAGAGATTCTGTTCTGATAAGGAACTCCTGCCAATCATTTTATGTCTTGACTTTCTAACAGAATAAAAATAATATATATCATGTGCGTTATGTTGTAAGTCATGAGATAGTTCTATCTAAATAACCTTTTCAATCATCTGGCCTATTCGAGTAATGCCTTGGAATTTTGTTAAAGTTTGGAAAATCTATGAAGATTTTGTAAGCAACTTTTAATGAGTTTATTGCTTTCTAGACATGTATGAGGCATCTTTTTTCTCTCTCTCTTTTTCTTGGTCATACTTAGGCAGTTTAAATTAACCAACTACTAGTGCTAAAATAAAAGTTTATCTTTTACTTAAAATATCTTTTTTATCTTTTATCTTTAATTTTACCTTTAATTTTTATCTTTTTACCTTGACTTGAAGAAATTTCAAATACCTTTGATTGAATCTTATTAGTTGATATCCTACCCAAATGAAATTTTCTGCAAGTTTTCTTTTTATCTTTTTGAGAAACATGTCAAAAAAGATTTCACACCATGAAACTGCTAGGTTAAAGTTTAAGTCATACAGTTTTATGAGAAGCTTGATGAGGTTCTGTGACCTTTTAATGAGTGAATTCATTCTAAACAACATGTTTTAAACGTAGCACTATTGTTTTACACTGACTTGCGCCTAAGCAATTATAAATTGTGAACATGGCCTGTAGAATTGTTTTAAATAAATAATATGAAAATCATTTGATATTAGATTTAAGAGTGAACTCTCAAATATGTCTTGTTTTTACTAGTTAACACGGACTCTGGATAGCAGTAAAGTGTAAATCATGATCAGAATGGTAAACAAAGAGGCAATTAAAATATCACTCAACTTCCAAACTGATTAAATAATAATTTTTTGCAACAAAGCTTTCATGATTTATGTTTTCAAGTCCATAGATGCAACAGCTTTTACACTGAATGCAATACTGTCATGACACATACATTGTCATGGTACATTATACTATTATAATGTAAGATAAATGGCTGTCAAAAATACAGGTTACATAAGATGAGAATAAACAGAAATGCAAACTATATTAAGCCCTAACATTGGTTTTGGCCTTGGCATAATAAAGATGACATCTTAATGATTATCAGGGATACTGTTTATAGAAGATGATTCCTAAAATGTATTTTATTATGGTATTGTGCACTGCTAGAAAGGGGCCTCCTTTCAAAAGCTGCTTTAAATAATTGGCATTTCACAATATGTATCCAGTATGTCATTAAGACTGCACACAGATTATTACAGTACTTTATTTATATTCAGCATCAAATTATGTAAACTTCCGACCTAAGGTATTATAAAGTTACTTCTTGATGATGATTTATTTTGGTAACATAAAATGTCCTATTCCTGTATCTTCTTCCTCTTGCCTATCATTCAGTATTTGTATTTTCCAAAGTTCATCATCTGTCTTCTTGCTTTTACACCCCACATCCCTTAACCACCTACCCATCCTAATGATTTTAACCACAACCTGTTCACCTAAAAAAATCTATATTCTCCACAGAGACTTCCAAATCACTATTTAATACCCAGACTTTTCACCCAATGAAAGTATCTAATGGCTTACTTAAGAGTTCTGCCTGGATATTCATCTTGAATCAAATATGTTTTACTCTCAAACTCAGCAACTTACTTCAAAATCTATTCCTCCTTCAAGACATGCACCTGAGTGTGGAGGGGGCCTATGGCCTCCACCTCACAGCTCAATCACCAGTTTTGAAGTACCATGAGTGTTATGTCCCAAGGCCCTGACAAATTTACCACTCCTCTCCAGCCCCTTTACTCCTGCCCTAATTCACACACCCATCGTCACTTTCCTTAATTATTTGAATAGCTCCTGATGTACAGGTTAGAATTCACGACTGCCTTCCAGAATTCATTCATTGCAGGCAGAATACTCTTTCTACAGCACGAGCTAATCAAGTTAGTTTTTTTTTTTTTTTTTTCTTGTAATCTTTCACTTTGCTCTACAGGACAAAATTCAAACTCCTTAAAATGTTATATGAGGTCTATTATGGTCTGGTCACGGTGATGCCATCCTTTGAAATTTAATCACCAAAATATTCCTTCCACGTATAAAATGCTCTCTGGCCTGCTTTCCTTCATTATGCCTTGATTTTTCATGCTTCCAAGCCTTGGAACATTCTATTCCTTTGCCTAAAATGTCCCCTTCCCTCTGACCATCCCACCCTCATCCCACCTGCCAATATCTACCCATCAGACTCCCCCTAATCACTAAGGGCAATGTTAGCATCAACTTTTCTGTGAGCAAAACAAGATCCACTGCATTTATTCCCACACCCCAACATAGTCCTTGATTCTGCACTTTAATAATCTGTCATGCACTCATCTAGTACAATAGGTGTTATGTTGGAATACAAGTATTTTCTGGAATATTAATTTCTCCACACAAAACTCAGATCACTTTAAGGACAGAACATTGAAATTCAGGTCATGAGACTCGAGTCTGAACACAAGTTTTGTCAATTCCTCAGTGTACCACCTCAAAGCTGCAGAAGAAAAACATTCAATAAAGTATAAAAATAACACGCTTTTAATACCAAAACATTTAATGAGCTGTTTCATATAAGTCAAAAAGTCAAGATATTCAGTCAAATGCTTCCATCAACTGTGAAAATATGTGTTTGCAGAAATTCATGAGTTTTGATAAGGCAAGTCTGTTGACAATTTTTATTTTCTTCTCATGGCAAGATGTCTATGAAAATCTAATTAACATAAGCTTTATAGGAAAGCGTATCTCCAGATCTTGATGAAGTCCAAAGTGTTTGTGGGTGGGTGGGTGTATGTGTGTGTAAGTGGACTCTTAGTGTTCCAAACCTATGTAATGTACTTGGTATTTATTGCTTTGGGCCATAATAAATTTAAACAATAAGTACATTTTATTGCTACTTTCTACATAATATTGTGTCAGCACTGTGGACACAGAGGGTCATGTGGGCTCTGGAATCCAGACTTGGCAATGAGGTGGTGCAAGTCCTGCACAAATTAGCCAGTAATATCTCTCCCCATCTCTAGTCCTTCCTAGCACTGGGAAAATAGCAATACCAATAGTAACAAAAATAATATTTAACACTGCGTTCATAATGTGCTAAGTACTTTAAAGTTAATATTAACTCAATAATCAATACTAATAATAATAATTTAAGCATTGCTTTTTTTTTTTTATTTAGGGCTTCTTTAACTCCAGTTGAGTTAGTAACCTTGTATTTTGCACATGCATAGCTTGTCACAAGTACCTTTAGTACAGCAGTCATCAACTGTGTATTATTTTCCTTATTCTATAAAGGAGGCGTGTAAGAGACAGAAATGGTAAATAAATTGTGTTGAAAGAGTGGTACTACTGAAATTTATGCCCAAGGAGTCTAACTCCAAAGTCAGTGCTACTAAAAACTACATTACAGGTTTATACTGTGGAAGTTAGACCAAATAATTCATAAAAGGATATATTCAGCTCCGAGAGAGGGTTTCAGTCTATAAAGAGACAAAAGCTTTGTCTTGATGTTAAGATTTATGGGCCAATTAGATGCATATAGTTGAGCCTCAGGTCTTTTTAGTATCAGCCAATGAACCCGCTCCTTTTTTCTGAGCCAGTGCCCGTCACCTGGAGCTCCAGGGACCTGAAATCTTTAAAATGGATCAGTCTCTGCTGGGATTAGCCCCAGCCCAGGAATGGCTCCTCCACATGCAGAAAATGTTTGCCCTGGGGGAGAACACAGTCTAGTAGAAAAAACCAAGAGAAAACATGGGTAAATGTTCAATCATAATGCAGAATTAAATACCAATGCAGCTAAGAGCCTGTGAATGCCACCACAGGCAATAGGGAATGCATCATTCCAATATTCAGAGAGGGAGACATTCCTTTGTAGTTGTGTAGTCTAGAAGGAAATAGAGTCATGGGCTCAACCTGGAAAGTATGGTGAATTTCACTAGTTGGGAAGTAGAGTGTAGAGTGAGGACATTCTTGATGAAAGAAACAAGGAGAACAAAGGTGTGGCCTGGAAAATGTGCTTTGCATTCTCATAGGAGGATCCTGGAATATCACTTTTAGAAAAGCAGTTTAGATTACAGTGATGACAGTATAGTCAGAAATGGTTCAAGACTAGGTACAAATTTGTAAAAGCAAATATAGAGCTTTCAGCTATTCCTAACTTGTAGAACTAATTAAAACATGTTCTTAATATCCAGGATTTAAAACAGAAGCCTATTCATGTGGATGCAACTTATAGAACAGAGAAAATACACATGGTAGCCCGACCAACACTCCTCCCCACCATGGCTCTTAGAGTTAAGGGATTCCTGCTTATTTGGCCTAGTGTGGAAACTGTAGGATGCTTACATCTGACTCACTTTTAGAAAGATTTCAACTACCTACCTAATTCAGGCCTCAATATTGTGGAGAAGGCATGGAAATGCAGCAATAAATATTTTGTATGCTTTTCTTTATCTGAAAAAGAGTTAACATCTTTAAATATTTGCTTTCATTGAAAAAAAACACCATGTGTTACTGATGTATATCTTGTGGACTGAAATACATTCAAACAATGTAAGAAAACATACACACAAAAAAGGATTTTGAAAACCACTCTGTATTCTACCACCACAAAATTGCCATTGTAAATATCTTATGTGTGCCATTATCCTTCTTTCCTTAATTGATTGATTTGTTAATTTTTTTTTTTTTTTTTTTTTTTTTTTTTTTTTTTTTTTTTTT
>NW_016813642.1:23203-35038 GCF_001698545.2 Rhinopithecus bieti
TTTTTTTTTTTTTTACAAATAGTAGCAAGATTATGAAGTTGACATGTCATTATATTTCTTTTCTTCATGGTTGGAGGGCTGTGTGGAGACATTACATGATACTGTGCAGCAGTGACTTCACTTACCTCTCTCTGTTCTCATTCTCTTTCTTTTTTTTTTTTTTTTTTTTGAGATAGAGTCTCCCTCTGTCACCCAGGCTGGAGTGCTGTGGCCGGATCTCAGCTCATTGCAGCCTCCGCCTCCCGGGTTCACGCCATTCTCCTGCCTCAGCCTCCCGAGTAGCTGGGACTACAGGCGCCCGCCACCACGCCCGATTAATTGTTTTGTATTTTTTAGTGAGATGGGGTTTCACCGTGTTAGCCAGGATGGTCTCGATATCCTGACCTCGTGATCTGCCCGCCTCGGCCTCCCAAAGTGCTGGGATTACAGGAGTGAACCAATGCACCCGGTCTCTCTGTTTTCATTCTCTTTCTGTTTCTCTAACTCTCCTTCGGTCATCCTTCCCCTGAGGCAATGCATGAAAATTTCAGTGTGTTCACTTACGTATTCAGTAGACATTCCCAGAGAAAGAGAACGGAAAGAAAAAGGACTGAAGTGGGAAGGTATCGGTTTTGACATGTTTTAAGATTTGGTTCAGTGTTCTAGACTAGGGTTTTCTAAGTTGGTTGGGGATGCACTAATTACTACAGAAGGATGGAAGACTGACAAAAGAGAGTACTGTACTACTTTGGGCCATTTTCCAAATTCAGAATGTAGCTGCATGGACTTTATTTCTGACAGCATCAACCTCATTTTTCATCTTCCCTATTTTTCCTTTAATTTTCAGCAGCAATTTCTGCCACAGTTCCATCTAAAACAAAAAGATGGTGGTAATGATAGTTTGCTTTTCTGCATAGCTAGAGATATGAGACTAACCATAGTTAGTTGATGCACCAAACTGACTTCTGGATTCAGGGGAAGTTTGAACCCCACTTGTGTTGCTTTTCCTTTCCAGATCCTTCTACTCCCCTCCAGAACCTTCCATTTCTTTTTTTGGTTGTGAATATTGAAACTTATGCTGCCATATTAGGCTCCTTTCCCTGTTTTGTTGTTAGGATTGACTGATTAATTTTGCTCATTTTATTAGGTATTATGGAAGAGAAGTTTACATATCTTAACCCAGAAGTTCAGACTCTGGTAATAACAGTTGTCCCTGGAATACCAAGAACTTTGGATATAATAATTCCATCCTTTCAGTTTCTTATTTCTCTTTATGTGCTCTTCTTGGCATCAAAAATAAGAAACATTTCCTCACTTGAGCCTCATTCGGAAATGGGAAAAGCACCAGGTACAGCAATTCTTAAATCTTCTGACTTTTAAGCCAAAAGAGTGTTTTTCCTCTTTATTTCAAGACTATCTAAGAAATTCATCTATTAGATACTAATATCTCCTAAGACCCTTACCTAAATCAAATTTTTCTAAGGCATACTTTAGAAAATATTATCCTAACAAAGGACATGCCAGAGTCTTGAAACAGAACATCTGATGATTGTGTCACTTGTTCTGACCAATACTTCTAAGGAATCTTAATGTTATTTATTTAAAGCAAAGAGAAAAAAAAAAGACATTTAAAAACTAAAATTAACTGAGATTTTAAAAAATTAAATCATGTTATGCCATGCTGCAGAGGAATAAAAAAGGAATACACACTATAAATGAAGAATCCAGAGGACAAGTAGTAGTAATTTGGAGGAACTGAGTAGATATCAATGATGGCTACTATGGAATTAAGTAAGGATATAGCTATTTATTTATGCATTTAAACAATAAAAATTTCAGCCAGATGTGAAAGATTAGAAATTTAAAATAAATAATTAGTAAAAATTACGTATTAGAGACAATCTAAATATCCAATGACAGCAAAAAGTTTAAATAAACTTTGAGATGTCAACATAATGGAATATTATACACTATTAATAATAGTTGTGTCTATAAAGATGGATTATTTATATAATGAAAAACAACCTAATGTTAAGTGAAACCGGTTATACACATGTATATATGGAATGATTTCAATTGTGTAAAATACATATCTGACTTCTTATCAAACTGGAAGTAATTATACTAACATTTTAGAAGTGTTTATTTCTAGATTGTGGTCTTTAAGATATTTTCTTTTTTATATCTTGTTATTTTTCTTCCTTGAAGGGTACTGTGTGCTCTTTAAATATGAGGTATTCTTTCTCTCCAGAATGCAGTAAGACTTTTGAGCAGAGGAATGGCAAGATTTGATTTACTTTGAGGAAAGCTCCGACTCCCCAGTGGAGAATAGGCTGTAGACATGGAGCGCAGGTAGGAGGCTATTGCAATGACCTAGATGACAGATGATGAGAGTTTGGATGAGGGTTACAGTATAAAAGTGGTAAGATATGGAAAATATGTGATATATTTTTAAGGTAGAGCCAACAAAATCTGTCCACGGTTAAATGTGTAGTGTGTGAGGAAAAAAAAGACCCCCGGATGGTGTCTATTTTTTTGATTAACATGAGGTATACATAAATACGTCATATTTAATGAGCACACATTACCCTTAAAGGAAGAAAAATGTATTTTATGTTCATTTACATTAATGAAGCAACAATAAAGAAGTCATCTTTATCAGATGTCTTAATGAAGAAAGCTGAAAAAAGATCAAGAAGCACTTTCAATGAAAAAACTACAAATATTTCACCAGGAGGCCAATGCTATGAAAAGATCAAAGAATGAAACTTTGAAGTCCTAGTCATCTTTCTAGATGAAAGAAAATTAAGATTTTCCTGTGTCTAGAATGAAAAGCCATGGCTTAATTAAGTAGCAGTTGGAAATTATTGAGTACTGGTGAATGAAATTTAGGATCTCACAAAATTTTAGATTTGGTTCAGGGTTCAGAGGTCATCCAATCCTAACTTTGGATAGGTTCTAGAATCCATTCTGCAGTACAATTGAGAAATGGTCATCCAATTGTTGTTTGAATACCTCCAGTTGACATATAACTCACCACCTTTGGAGACAGTCTGCTCTTGTGTCCCAATTCTAGATGTTAGAACGTTCCCTCTTATGTGGCATTGAAATTGGAGTTCCTGTAACTTCCATTCATCCATCCTAATTAAGACTCAAAGAGTTTGAACAGGTGGGGAAAAAATTTTAATCAGTAAAAATATTGATACATTTCCATAGAGTTTAGGAGAGAAAATCTGAAGAATTTATAGGTGTAAGTCAATTTTCTCTTTGACACAGAAGGGTTTCTAATATTTAACAGCATGCCTCTTGTTAATCCTCTGCTCTCCAGAATGATTATCTTCAGTTCCATGAGACCATCTTTGTATGACATGGTTTCCAAGACCATAACAGTCCAGGGAGTCCTCTTTTAGAAGCTGTGCTGAGTGGTTCAATTGACTAATTGGAACTAGTTCTTTCTGGGACCTACGTTTTCTATGTTCCCCTTTGCTGTAAGATTAGAGTTAGAGCTGCCAAAAGAGGAACTTCCATGAGATTCAGAGGAAGTAGCGGTCATCACTCTAAAGATGTTCACAGGCAATACAGTGATGGAAATATGCTTGCAGGGTTTCAGCTCGTGCTCACTGTGCTGTGCTCCACATTCAAATCTCCTTCCTGACTGCTGGCACCGTTGTGCAAGAGTAGCCCCCAGCCCACCACCAGACACTTGGGGGAAGACACACAGACAACATAGACTCAATAACCGATGCTGCCCGTAGATATAATGTGAACTCGGTATATAATTTTAAATTTTCTAGCAGTCACATTAACAAGGCAGAAGAAAACAAACAAGTGAAGTCAATTTGAATATGTTTAGTATAACCCATTATACCTAAAACGTTATCACTTCAACACATAGACAATATTAAAAATATCTAATGAAACAACAAGGAGGACTTGATTCACATTAGGGAAAGCTCTGACTCCTCAGTGGAAAATAGACTGTAGAAATGGAAAGCAGATAGGACGCTACTGCAGTGACCTAGATGACGGATGATGGGGGCTTGGACTAGGGTTACAGTATAAAAGTGATAAGGTTTGGAAAATGTGTGCTATTTTTTCAAGGTAGCATCAACAAAATCTGTCCATGGTGAAATGTGTAGTGTGAGAGAGAGAGAAGAAAGACCCTATCTTTTGGGATTAAGCACCTAGAAAATACAGTGTCATTTACTATGAAGAAGGAGACTAAGAAAGAGCAGGTTTGCTTTGATTGGTCCAACATACATTATGATTTCAAACATTTATTCTTTTATCTTTGCCATTTTGATAAGCACGTTTATCTAAATTGCAGGCATAAACCTTGAGCTAAGGAGAGCTAATTACTGAGTCCATGGTCCCACTCAGCCTAATATCCAGGCATTGCCATTATACTTGGAATATACTTAATTTGTCTTACTCCACTATTTTCCATCAAAAAATACATTTACACATCTTGTTTGCAACTATAAAATTCACTGAGTCTCATGTTTCATGTATAGCATTACTTTGAATTCCCAAAATCATAGCCCCATTTCTTCCTTCCCTACTTAACCTGGACTAACAATTCAACACATTATTGCCTATACCCTCCAGTGCCTAAACCTCTTGTTTTTCCAGCCCATCGGAATTACCAGTCCCTAACCTATGATTAATCCAACCATCTGCTTGCGCAACAGAAATTTATAAGCTGCCAAACGCTGCTTGAGAAACATTGCATAACTGTACTGCTTGGACTTATTACATATTTACCATTTCCAATCTCAACTTAGTCTTCAGTACAGCTTGGCAATCCTTATGTCTGTATTCATTCAGATATTTTTCATATTTACCAAGGTGACCATTTTATAACTTCACACTCCTGCACAAGCTTTCACTTTCATATCCAGGAGAAAAAAAACTACTTACCACCTTCCAGAAAACAAAATGAATACTCTAGACATTTAATTTATTCAAATGTCCTTCTCTGGTTCCACCATTACATATATTTACTCTCACCTTCACCTGCCTTATTACTGTCATACTTCTCTTTTGCTCATCATCCCAAACTTCCTTCCACTCACTACATAAATCCCATGCCTTGTTCATGGCTCTGGGTCTTTGCAGATGCAATTTCATCTCTTCAACAATTGCTGTTGTTTCAACGTCTACACAGTTTTCAAAGTGCAATGGAAATGTTGTTTACCAGTGAAGCCCCACCCCCAAACCAGCTGCCATAGACAAAGATGGCAAATCCCTCCTCTTTATTATCGTAGTACACTATTGAGACCCAAATTATAGCACACCTTATATTTTGCTACAGTTATGTGTGTTATCTATTTCTGCCACCAAATCTAAGACTTGGACGGAGCAGGCTTTTTGTTATTGGTCTATGTGTATTCATCTCAAAAGCACGCAAAGTGATTTTTATGTTCTCTCACTGAACAACAACAATCAACACAGACAACTTCTGTGACCAAATTTGCTGGAGGGGGCTGGGTTCTACCCATCACCAAGCAAGCAATCAGTTCTGCAGGGGATAAATGGGTGACCTCCAATTTAATTCTGACACTATGTAGCTGGAGATAGCATCACATACTACAGATTGAGGGTTCAGTCCCTAAGACTGCCCCCTTCCCCAGACACCAACAATTGCTAGTTTGGGCCTCTAGAACTTCTGACCCACTGGCTTCAAGTTAGAGTTCTCAAGACCTTCTCTTTGGGTTTGATTAATTTGCAAGAGCACCTCGCAAAACTCAAGGAAACATGTTTACTGGTTTATTATAAAAGGCATTACAAAGAATACAGATGAAGAGATGCACAGAGTGAGGTATGAGGAAAGGGGCATACAGAGCTTCCATGCCCTCCCTGGGTGGCACTCTTCAGGAATCTCCATGTGTTCAGCTATCCACAAATCTCTGAACCCTGTCTTTTGGGCTTTTATGGAGGCTTCATTATATAGGCATGATTGGTTAAACCACTGGCCATTGGTGATCAACTCAATCTTCACGCCCTCTCTCCTCCCTGGAGGTTAGGAGGTGGGACTAAAAGCCCCAACCCTCTAATTCTGCGCTGGTTTTCTGGTGACCAGCCCCCGTTCTGAAGCTACCTAGAGGCTGCCAGCCCTAAGTCAACTCATTAGCATACAAAAAGAGATCACTCAGGCATTTTTAAAGATTTCAAAAGTTGAATGCCACAAAATGGGATACATACCATTTACATACCAAATACCAAATATGTATTTCACGATATCACAATACTATATAGATTTTTTTGACAAGAGTTTGCTTGGAGATGTGCTGGACAGAGGCAAGGCTGTGGTGATGACAGTCTTAAAAAGATGTTTTGTGTTGGACACAAGAGAGCATTTTTCATTGGTTACAGAAGTGAAATTGATCCATGCCTGTCAGCCTTAGAAGTGTGTTCATTTCAGCAAAGCTGAATGGAGTGCACTTTCTTAAGTGCAGAGTCACATTGAGAAATCCAAGCTACAGAAGCTGACTTCCATAGCATAAGGCTATAACTGATTGGTTGACTTTTACTGATAAGATACAGGAAAAGGAAAATAACGTGAATATCACAAGTGCCACTGCTTGGTGTTACACAGTCGCCTCTGCAAAGTTTACCTTTGGCTTGGAAGAATGAAGCAATAAAAATATTAATGCAAGGAACTTTCCAAATTGGGGGCTATCCATAAGGTTGCTTTTCCATTTCTGGTCTATTAAGTAATGGCACATTATCCTTGAAAGCAATAACACAGGAATTCATGTTTGCTGAAGAAGCTCCTTTGAAATTTGTCTCAAATGAAGCACAGAGAGCAGAGGAGATAAGCAAGCTGACAGGTATTTAACCAGTGTGTATATCACCTTCCATATATTATCAATTAATTTCCAAAACCACCAAATAAGGTAGATGTTCTTATGTTCATTTATGTGAAAAGATTAGAACTTAGAGAAATTCAATAAGAGTTTCAATGTCATAAAGCTAGTAAGTGACAAAATTAGAATTCACACCCAGGTCATAGCCAAATTTGTTTCCCCTTTTGAATCATACTTCCGGGCCTAAGGAAAAATAAGAATGCCTTCGTTTTGAAGAAATCAACCTGGAGAGAGCAAGAAGTGGAAGCTGGGAAAGTCTCTACCAGTGTTCCTGACATGGAAAAGAAGTTGTGCTAAAATCTATAATATTTCTGAACCTCTTCTACATTGATTGATGGTTTTTATAGTTATAGAATAAAAATTCAAATCTTACATATTAGAAAGTTACACAATCTCAACAGTTCCTGCCATTCTCAGGGAGATGTTTGCTGTATAAAAAGTCACACTACAAAGCAGTGTGGTACAATTAGGTTCTAGTGGGTATCTATAACCAGTTACTTCAACAGATTCACATAAAAAAACAAGTATATGACTCAATAATTCTATCTATACCATGTATTTTTAAATGACCAAAATAAACCTACAAGGCTCTATAAACTACATCAAAAAACGAAAAACAAATCTAGCTAGCTTACATGTTTTAAGGTTTTCTGGGAGTCATGTGTACTACTGTAGTAAGCACTTAAAACAAGAGTGGGTTGTAAAAAATGGAGAGAAGAACGGAGTTAATAATTTTTTAGGACGGGCACGGTGGCTCATGTCTGTAATCCCAGCACTGTGGAAGACCGAGGCAGGTGATCATCTGAGTTCAGGAATTCCAGACCATCTTGGCCCACATCGTGAAACCCTGTCTCTACTAAAAATACAAATATTAGCCAGGCAGTAGTGGCACACGCCTGTAATCCCAGCTACATGGGAGGGTGAAGCAGGAGAATTGCTTGAGCCTGGGAGTCAGAGGTTGCTGTGAGCCAAGATTATGCCACTGCACTCCAGTCTGGGCAACAGAGTGAGACTCTGTCTCAATAATAATAATAATAATAATAATTTTTAATGCATGTCATGAAGTCTTATTTACTAACTTTGGACAGATCACAAATTTAACTCTAGTTATGTTAAATTCTAAACTAGAGAAAAGTATTTTAAAATTCATATGGAACCAAAAAAGAGCCCACATATCCAAGGCAATCCTAAGCAAAAAGAACAACCATGAAGGCATCATGCTGCCCGACTTCACACTATACTACAGGGAGATAGTACCAAAACAGCATGGTACTGGTACAGCGGAAACACAGACCAATGGAACAGAGTAGAGAATGCAGAAATAAGACCACCCACCTACAACTGTCTGATCTTCAACAAACCTGACAAAAACAAGCAATGGGGAAAGGATCCCCTATTCAGCAAATGGTGATGGGAGAACTGGCTAGTTATACGCAGAAAATTGAAACTGGACCTCTTCCTTATACCATATACAAAAATCAACTCAAGGTGGGTTAAAGACTTAAATGCAAAACCCAAAACTATAAAAACTCTGGAATACAACCTAGACAATACCTTTCAGGACATAGACACAGGCAAAGATTTCATGACAAAGACACCAAAAGCAATTGCAACAAGAGCAAAAATTGACAAATGAGCTCAAATTAAACTAAAGAGCTTTTGCACAGCAAAATAAACTATCAACAGAATAAACAGACATGGGAGAAAAATGTTTGCAAACTATGCATCCAATCCAAAATAGGTCTAATATAATGAACTTAAATGAATTCACAAGAATAAAACAAACAACCCCATTAAAAAGTAGGTAAAGGACATGCACAGACACTCCTCAAAAGAAGACATTCACACAGCCAACAATCATATGAAAAAAATCTCAACCTCACTGATCATTAGAGAAATGAAAATAAAAACCACAAAGAGATACCATCTCATGCCAGTCAGAATGGCTATTACTAAAAAGTAAAAAAAAAAAAAAAACAGATGGTGCAAGGTTGTGGAGAAAAAGGAATGCTTTTACACTATTGGTGGGAGTGTAAATTAGTTCAACTATTGTGGAAGATAGTATAGAAATTCCTCAAAGACCTAAAGACAGAAATATCATTGACCCAGTGATCCCATTACTGGGTATATATCCAAAAAAAATCATTCCATTATAAAGACACATGCACACTTATGTTCATTGCAGCACCATTCACAATAGCTAAGACATGGAATCAACCTAAATGCCCATCAGTGATAGACTAGATAAAGAAAATATGGGTCTGGGGCAGTGGTTCACACCTGTAATCCCAGCACTCTGAGAGGTCGAGGCAGGTGGATCATGAGGTCAGGAGATTGAGACCATCCTGGCCAACATGGTAAAAGCCTGTCTCTACTAAAAATACAAAAATTAGCTGGGTATGGTGGCATACATCTGTAGTCCCAGCTACTCAGGAGGCTGAGGCAGGAGAATCGCTTGAACCCAGAAGGTGAAGGTTTCAGTGAGCTGAGATCATGCCACTGCACTCCAGCCTGGCGACAGAGAGAGACTCCGTCTCAAGAAAAAAAAAAAAAAGAAAACGTGGTACATATACTTCACAGAATACTATGCAGCTATAAAAAAAGAACAAGATCATGTCTTAACACAGGAACAGAAAGCCAAATACTGCATCTTTTCACTTAAAAGTGGGAGCTAAATGATGAGAACACATGGACACATAGAGGTGAGCAACACACACTGGGGCCTATTGGAGGCTGGAGGTTTGGAGGAGGAAGAGGATCAGAAAAAGTGACTAATGGATACTAGGATTAAGACACGGATGATGAACTAATGTGTGCAACAGACCCCCAAAACGCACGTTTACCTATTGAACAAACCTGCACATCCTGCACATATATGCCTGAACTTAAAAGTTAAAAAAAAAGGATTTAATGTTACTCTTAATAATGCAATAATAGTTCAGACTAACTTAGTACTACAGCTTTTAATTGCCAAAGGAAAGAGTGAAACATGATGCTACCACAGTTTAGTACATACATGTTGAAAACAGATCAGATTATCAGAGCAGTAGAACTTTTTTTGATACTAAACCAATAAACCAATTTATTTTCTGAATATTTAGAAGCACAGCATAGAGTAATAACTTTAAAAGTTACCTTATAGAGGACACAACACCTACTTTCATTAAATTGCTTCATATAGCACATCCAGGTATTTTTAGTATTTCAATATATTTCTATTAACAAGTGGCAAACATAGCAAAGTGACCAGGTGTGGTGGCTCATACCTGTAATCCCAGCACTTTGGGAAGCCGAAGCAGGTGGATCATCTGTGGTCAGGAGTTCAAGACCAGCCCGGCCAACATGGTGAAACCCCGTCTCTACTAAAAATACAAAACTTAGCCAGGTGTGGTGGCAGGTGCCTGTAATCCCAACTACTTGGGAGGCTGAGGCAGGAGAATTGCTTGAACCTGGGAGGCAGAGGTTGCAGTGAGCCAAGATCACGTCACTGCACTCCAGCCTGACCAACACAGTGAGACTCCATCTCAAAAAAAAAAAAAAAGAAGAAGAAAGAAGGAAAGAAAGGAAAGGAAAGGAAAGGAAAGGAAAGGAAAGGAAAGGAAAGGAAAGGAAAGGAAAGGAAAGGAAAGGAAGATTGCAAAGCATATTCAGGATATTAAATGAGGGTTTAGTCTTTTTCACTAATTATTTATTTTTGAATAAATCACATATAGCACAAAACACAAAAAGTAGAATGAAAGTTCCTCCTTACCCTGTCTTCTAGCAACCCAGTTCCCAATGGGTAGGAACTGATATTTAAAACTATAATTCAATAAAAGTTCTCTGAAATAGAGAAAGGCCTAGATCTATATATTGAATGGATCTATCTTTTATCTAAAGAAAAATAATCAATCCAGAAAGGTCAACTGTGAGACATATCCTAGCACAATTATTGAAATTTAAAAGAAAAGATCCCTCTTGGTTTCCAGGAAAAATCAAAAAGTCATTTACAAAGGAAGGAAAATCAGGTTGGCATCACAATTCTTGTCAACAACAGTCAAAGCAAGTAAACAGTGTGATAGCACTGCCCGTAAACTTAAAGGGAGAAATGTAAGGAAAATATTTTATATCCAGCCACACTGTTTTTCAGATATTAAAGACACCCAGGAGTCTTTCCTGGTAATCTACTAAAGGATGAATTTATTTTAACAAAGAGATCATTAGGGAAAACAGCGAAATAACTGGTAATATGCTTAATTATAGATCTATGACTATAACATAGGTGAGAATGAGAGAGAAAAATTAGTATGTAAATATTATTTGCTCTGTCAAAATCAAAATAACACAAAAGAAATAAAACTGAGTGAAAATAGAATATGTTAATTGACTGCTATAAAGATAACAGGTAGAAATAAAAGGAAATTATTTAAGGGTGACAGAGTAGTTAAAATCTAACTAAGGACTAAGAACGTTAAATGAAATAATTAAAATAAGGTAATACTTTTAAAATACAAATCCTTCTAAACACAAAAAGTATTGCAAAATAAAAGAAAACATTTAATTTAAAAAGTGAAGAAGGCTGGGCACAGTGGCTTATGCCTGTAATCCCAGCACTTTGGGAGGCCAAGGCAGGCAGATCATGACGTCAGGAGATTGAGACCATCCTGGCTAACATGGTGAAACCCCATCTCTACTAAAAATACAAAAAATTAGCCAGGCGTGGTGGCGGGTACCTATAGTCCCAGCTACTCAGGAGGCTGAGGCAGAAGAATGGCATGAACTGGGAGGCAGAGCTTGCAGTGAGGCAAGACCGTACCACTGCACTCCAGCCTGGAAGACAGAGCAAGATTCCATCTCAAAAAAAAAAAAAGGAAAGAAAATAGACTGCTGAAACCAACTCAACTGTTCCATAGAACTGATGTTTATGGCTTCTTTTGAGTAAACATAGAATTTAACACTCTCAGTCTCAGAACTTGAGAAAGTTACACTTGTCTTTTTTGTTTTTTTT
>NW_016813642.1:37083-47581 GCF_001698545.2 Rhinopithecus bieti
ACTTCCTCTCAGGGGTGTACTCCACCCTGTGAGGTGTGGGGTGTCAGACTGCCCCTAGTGGGGGATGTCTCCCAGTTAGGCTACTCAGGGGTCAGGGACCCACTTGAGCAGGCAGTCTGTCCCTTCTCAGATCTCAACCTCTGTGTTGGGAGATCCACTGCTCTCTTCAAAGCTGTCAGACAGAGACATTTGCGTCTGCAGAGGTTCCTGCTGCTTTTGTTGTTGTTGTTGTTAACTGTGCCCTGTCCCCAGAGGTGGAGTCTCAGTTGAAAATGCAGAAATCACCGGTCTTCTGTGTCGCTCGCGCTGGGAGTTGGAGACTGGAGCTGTTCCTATTCAGCCATCTTGCTCCGCCCCGCATTTGTCTTATCTGAGTTCCTTTCTCAGGAAACTAACCATCAGGCCTCCCAGATAGCATCAAGGAGCTGATGCACTTACCAGATCACCTGATCTGGACAGTGAGCCCTCAGACCCCTCACTCATCACGATTGCCTAAGTGGCTACCTGCTTCCTGTTAACCAACTCCTCTTCTTTAACCCTCTCTAATTCCTGTCCTCCTGCATGTAGTTAACAAGTCTTCCCTGCTATATAAACTCCTATTTTTAATCAGTCAGGGAGAAGAATTTGAGACTGATCTCCCATCTCCTTAGCAGTAGCACCCCATTAAAGCCTTCTTCCCTGGCAGTACTCATCTCAGTGATTGGCTTTCTGTGCAGTGAGCAGCAAGACCTAGACTGAACCCCTGATATTTCAGTAACACTACTGAATGGAAGATATCCAGTAAATATTATGTTATGAATTATCATCTGCAGATAAAATATCAAATATCCATCAAATTACTACATGTAAATAGGCTTAACTTATCTGTTTTTTAAAAATTCAGGTTGACTTAAAAGTCAAAATGCAATATTCTACAAGACAGTTGATTTCTTTTAAAAGTCATTCTCATTCTTCTGCATTTTCTTATCATGAGCATTCATCAATATCAGCTTTATTCCATTTATACCATACATTTGCAAAACAAGTTTTTATCCCTCAAATCTTGCTGTTCCAAATTCAGGTCTTCAGAAGCAATTTTACATTGGCTGTTTATTAAAGTAGAGAAAAATGAGCAAATGTTGGCTATTGAGGAAAATAAAGAAAAGGAAAATCCATCATATAATTCATTTTATTCTTATATGCTAAACAGTTCCAGACTTTCTCTTTTATTTCTTACTAACTTGCCTCAGCTTTTAAGACCAAATACAAAAAAAATTAATAAACACTTCACATAAAGATAATTATTTTAGAGTCTCTTTGTTTCCTCACTATGTAGTCACAGGCAAATTGTTAATCTCAATCTCTTCTAAAATGTTTATATCCTTCCTGTATTACAGAAAATAAAATCTAACCTATTTTATAAGTCATCTATAAGTAATATAATCTGGCTGGGCATGGTGGCTCACGCCTGTAATCCCAGCACTTTGGGAGGCTGAGGTGGGCGGATCACAAGGTCAAGAGATCGAGACCATCCTGGTCAACATGGTGAAACCCCGTCTCTACTAAAAACATAAAAATTAGCTAGGTGTGGTGGTGCATGCCTGTAGTCCCAGCTACTTGGGAGGCTGAGGCAGGAGAATCGCTTGAACCCAGGAGGTGGAGGTTGCAGTGAGCCGAGATCGCACCACTGCACTCCAGCCTGGTGACAGAGTGAGACTCTCTCTCAAAAAAATAAATACATAAAATAATAATAATAATAATAATTGTAAATAAGTAATATAAACTACTGCTACTTACAAACATACTTTATAGAATTTTTACTGACTTTAACTTAAATAATATTCTCATACAGAAGTGCTAGAATATACAGATGTAAAAAAGAAACAATAGTAAAATCAGCCACAATTCTACAACTACAGCTACTTTCTCACCACCATGAAATAGAAACCTGTATAACTGCCACCAGGCTTGTGTGCAGCCTGCTGCCCCTTCATCAGCTGTGTGATGTGTAAGTAGAGATGAACCATGCAGGGGACAGGAATGTGGGTGGGAAAAGGCAAAGCAAAGGCTCTAGTTGCATGATAGGCACTGGTACCTGGTACCCCAGGCCAGAGGTGGAACAGAGGTTGAACATACAAGTAAGAAAGTAGCATTAGATAAACTATAATCTACTTAGACTTTTAACAGAAAGTCATTTTGTGACCTCTGAGTTTTCTCCTCATTGCAGAGAGTCAGAAATAGAAAATATATTTCTCTAAAATATTAATGCATATAATTTTCAAATTACAAAGAATATAGGTTCCATTGAAAAAAAAAAAGTGATACGAAAAGTACAACCAAAAGAATTTAAAACCCTAACTTATCTCATCACCAAACACTGCCACCATTTCTTGTCACCAACAAGCCTTTTCAACAAGTTGTTAGGGGTCAATAGATTTAACACTGAATTGCAGATACTAAGATATTACCTATAGAAAGAATGAACCATTACCTTTTATTGTATCCCCTTATCTTCTTCTTAGTTACAGTCAGTTAGAGTCCTTAAACAAAACTTAGTCACAATTATATTGAGTGATTTCTGAGTATTAAGAGATTTAATTACTCTAGCTTAAAAAATAATTGCTGGTTGATAAAAAAAATCAATTAGGTTGCTAAATATCCAGCTTTCACAATCATAAAATCTTTCCTACCTCCACATATTCCTATTTGGATTAGGTTGGATGGCTCCTCGGTTTCCTTCTAGCACTAAAATGTGATTTTCTGAAAAGCAATACAGAAACTAAGACATGCACTTATAAGTTAGTTTTGGTGAGCTTTTCTTAAAGTTAACAAAAAATTGATTCAAACCATTTCTTCTAATGTATTTTGACATTTGCTCTTTCAGCATGAAGTTAGTTACCAAGCAAAAGCAGGTTCTTAATAATTTATGTTGTCTACTTTGAATGTGATTACTCATAGGAGTCTGCAGAAATGAATCAATACTTGCTTAGCTTCTCAAAAAAGTAAATTGGAGATAATTGTTATAGTCATGCATGTTAATTTAGGCTGCCAAATTAATTTCTCAACACTCCCTATGCTACAACAGTCTTAATTAAGGAATAACTAAAGTTGCCTTTTCTTCTTATAGGTACTCTTGAGCCATTGGCTCTGAACAAAGTCATTTAACCCCTCTGATGTATGAGATTTAAAAAAACAACAAAGAGGCCGGACACTGGTTCACACCTGTAATCCCAGGACTTTGGGAGGCCAAGGCAGGCGGAAGTCAGGAGATCGAGATCATCCTGGCCAACATGGTGAAACTCCATCTCTACTAAAAATACAAAAATTAGTTGGGCATGGTGGCACGCATGGTAGTCCCAGCTACTCAGGAGGCTAAGGCAGGGATAATTGCTTAAACTCAGGAGGCAGAGGTTGCAGTGAGCTGAGATCACACCACTGCACTCCACCCTGGGCAACTAACAGAGTGAGACTCCATCTCAAAAAAAAAAAAGAGAGAGAAAATCTACAAAGTATTATATACTGATATACTGTATACTGTACATCTGTAAAAGGGCTTTACAGAGGGCAAAGTGATTCCATGCTGTGTTTCTGCAACCTATTTTCTGTTCTGCAAGATGTAGCCTAGGCCTCCTGGGAAGCTATTTTAATGTGGTGTGGATCTTGACAGTGTCCAATCCCAAGCTCCATATTTTAGGAGGATCACTGACAAATTGAGTGCCTCAAAGAGAGAAGTCTGAGGAATTGTGGTAAGAGGAATGCTTGAAGGAACTGGAGAGAGAGAGAACTGGAAATATTTAACCAAAAGATAAGATGATGTGGTATCATAATAATTTCAGGGATCCTCTTTTGTTCAAATGCCTGTTACAAGGTAAAGTGCTTAACTTTATATCTTGTTCCAGATGGCAGAATTGGCACTGATTATTGGTAATTACAAGGAGGTAGACAAGATTCAACATAAGAATCTTTTGACAATATAAAGGGCTGCGTTACCCAGGAGTGAGCTTCCTGGTGTTCAGGCACTTCCTGAAGGACCACGTAGGTGGAGTAAGGGAGAGTTCTCTGAGGCTCACTGTCTCGGGCTTTCAATGAATTAAAATATCAATGAATCACTCATTCATGAGACAGCCTTAGTCTTTGTGGTCCAGACCCCATTTTGACCCTTGTTATCACTGTAAGATGGACATCTCAAGTCTCCAAAAGACAATGAAATGTCAAAAGGCCTGGCAGTTTCCTTATTACATGCCAAGACATACTTAGAGATTACCCACTACTATCCTACAGAGCTGGTCATTGCTAGCACAAAAGTCAGACTGTTGGAGAGCAAGTGTGAGACCAAGGGCATAATTCCCCGTTCCAAAAGTTTAAAGAGAACACTGCCGTTCATGTACAACCTGCTACATTCTGTTGATCAATCTCATCTAGCCCCTACTGTATAATATTTAGTTTGCATAACACTCCAATATAATGAGCTCCTAAAGAGCAGAAACTCTGTACTATTTATTTTTATAACTCCATAGCTTATCCAAGTGTTGGCATTTATTGGATACTCAATATATGCTTAATGGAAGAATAAATGAATTCCATTCCAAATAAGCATTGCCTCAGTGCAGGCACTATATCAATGGCAAGATCCAGAATTAAAATAAGACAGTTTTTGCCCTTAAGGAGTGTTCAATAATCAGCAGAATAAATATATGAGGGAATAAGAGCACCTGTATTGGGTGGAATTTTGCCTTTTTTTTTTTTTTTTTTTTAATGGAGTTTTGCTCTTGTTACCCAGGCTGGAAAGCAATGGCACCATCTCAGCTCATTGCAACCTCCGCCTCTAGGTTTAAGGAATTTTGCCTTTTAAGAGTCCTTTCAACCCTAAGATTCTACCAATCCATATTCTTTTCCTCAATTAAAATATTGTAGATGCAACCTGGAGCTGTGGCTCACGCCTGTAATCCTAGCACTTTGGGAGGATCACTTGAGCCCAGGAGTTCAAGACCAACCTGGGCAACATGCTGAAACCCCATTTCTACAAGAAATACAAAAATTAGCCAGGCATGGTGGTGCACGCCTGTAATCCCAATTACTTGGAAGGCTGAGGTGGAAGGATCACCCGAGCCCAGGAAGTCAAGGCTACACTGAGCTGAGGTTATACCACTGCACTCCAGCCTGGGTAACAGAATGAGATCCTTTCTGAAAAAAAAAACAAAAAACAAAAACAGATATAGACGGAGAGAGAGAGAGAGAGAGAGAAGGAAGGAAGGAAGGAAGGAAGGAAGGAAGGAAGGAAGGAAGGAAGGAAGGAAGGAAGGAAGGAAAGGAAAAGGAAATAAAAAAAGGAAGAGGAAAGAAAGAAAGAGAAAGAAAGAAAAAGAAAGAAAGAAAAAGAAAGAAAGAAAGAGAAAGAAAGAAAGAAAATAAGAAAGAAAGAAAGAAAGAAAGAAAGAAAGAAAGAAAGAAAGAAAGAAAGAAAGGAAGGAAGGAAGGAAGGAAGGAAGGAAGGAAGGAAGGAAGGACGGAAGAAAGAAAGAAAATTTTAGATGCAAGAACAGGAAAAGTGGTCATGCTATGTTAGGTTATTTCTAGGTTTTTAATCTACTGTGGGCAATACTGTTCAGCTTCCAGCAAACCAAATAATTTGAGAAGTCAACCTATAGTCAAATTATGGGATTCTTTTAGTGAATTTAGAGTTAGAGAACAGAAGATCTTGGTAGAGATTTGTGTAAAACCTATACAAAATGCATATTCCTCATACTAAGAAAAAAATAGACTTTCTGGCCCTGAAATTTAAATTTATTCTCTATATACTAAAGAATTCAAACCACATCTATTTTAAAAATATAATAAATACTGACATAATATGGTTAAATCTGTTAATTGTTGATAAGTTACTTTTATTCTTCTTCTTCTACAGAGGATGACACAGGATATAGAGGTTAAGTTATTTGCTCCTATATCATGAAGTAGAAAGTAGCAGACCTAGGCAATTGAGCACCAGAATCCATGACAACTTCACTGATGGCCTGTTGTAATCATGTTCTCTTATATCATGATAAGAATTTTACTTCTTGCTTATCCTAGGAGGCCAATACACTGTAGTATGATTATTTTTGCCAGGTGTCCCATAAAGTTGAATCAGTGCTCCATGATTAGTCTTTCTTCTGATGCAATAACGCAAAAAAATATGCTTGGGGTTTCAGAAGAAATGTACAAAGCAATATGGTGTCGTTAAGCATTAAAACATCTAGACCTTTACTGCATTTCCTTGGTATTATTCATACAAAGTCAGCTATCACCCTCTCTGCCCCATTCCTCACTGCCCCGTCCAAAAATCCACATTGTATTAAATAAATAACGATTAAATACAAATATATTATTCTACACATTCACACACTTGCAAAAGGCAACAAGCCACCTGTTTTTCTAAACCATTTTGACTGAGAGATAAGACACTTACAGTGAAAAGCAAGAAAAATTTCATTTTGGAATCAAATTATCTTTTCCTCACTTAGTTTCACATATATTCTGTTTTTCACTTTGTGCTTTAAATAGTTAGTTAATTGGGACTATTTAACAGATTATATACGTTTCTGCTGAGAGTAATTGTACCTCAACAGTAACTGAAGGAATTTTTATTTAATTTGCTAGTTGGTTCATGGTTTGCTAGAGTTAAGCAGAAGCTGAAGTGCTCCTGACTGTAGGAGGTGAAACTCATTCATATTCTTTTGTAAACAAATTAATGGAGAGTTGCCAGTGTGTTTTCATCTCACAAAATCACCTTAGCAACATGGATATAAAAACAGCATGAACTTTTCCTCAGAGCCTCCAGTCTTTCCTAGCGTGAGGACTCAACAATAAATGAGACTAGCAAAATTCTCCATTGATTTTAGTCTTATAAAATTGAGTTTCAGAATTTCCATGAAACATAGATTTTAACAGTAAAATAAAAAGAGGCTAAATTTCTCTTCTGTATAATGATTAGTATTGCCCAACAGGACTGTATTTGTTTTTTGTTTTCATGACATGGCAGGAAACACCATGTACCCTTTGCTTGATCAAGTTTAAAATAATTTTAGAAAAAAAAAAAGCAGAGAAAGTTATATTTTCAAATAATTAGGTCAGACTAATTTGAATCATGGGCTCTATGGTCACCAATTATACTTACATCTTATTCCTCTGGAGTTTGAGGAGTATGACCTCTGGAAAATTGAGAAAGTGGAAGCCGCACTGCAGTCTTCAAGTCCATGCTAACGCCTGTGGGCAGGGCAAATCCTGGCAGAAGGTTGCTCTCAGATATCTGTGGGAAATAAGCCACAAAGCTTGCTTTGTTTTGTGTGTTTTTTCATCGACTCTCATCTCTCCCACATGGAAAGGCCAGAAAACTCTCTACTTATTTGTGGATTTCTCATAGTTTTGTTCCTTTGTTTTGGTTACTGCTTATCCACACTCTAGAGAAAGGAAAGCCAGTGAAACTACAGCACAAATGTATTTAAGAACTAAGCCTCTGGGCCTCTGCCATCCGTTGTCTTCTTGATTTCTCGTCTACCTTCCAGATTTAAAGGCAGGAATGATGAACACATAAAAAAATACCTTTTGTTATGACAGTCTACTTTTTTAAATTTTTTGAATATTGCAGTAAGTCCTCAGCTAATTGTGTAAACAAAATTTTTACTGCTAATTTTTGAACTATGTGGAATATTGGGTAGGGAGTGGATCACCTGGCTGCCACATGTATTCTTGCCTGCCCCAATATGTAATGGCAGTGATATATACTTTTAATGATCAGGGTCCATTATCTGTGCCAGAATGGTGACTCTTTTCCTGGTCTTTGTACATGAAATCTCAAGTGCTGGTTGACTGAGATGTAAATAGAGCTTAAAATCTTGCTAGTAAAAGTACCCGTCTTCTGTGAACAGAAATGCTAGATAGACCTACAGAGCTCATTGCGGCAGAGTCAGAAGCACAAATTCTTCATGTGGGTCTCTAGAAGTAATAGCAAAAGGGGCCACTCTTACTTTTACACTTTCCTTCTGTCTACTAGCAACATAACACTAGATAATGATCACTGATTTAGGATGTATCCTGCAACCTGGAGAATGGCACCCCATCTTTGCAGAGTGTTATCTCCAAGCTTGTGCCTCTATGCCTTCAAAAAGCTGTTGATCACTCTGTAAGACTGGCAGCTTTTTGGTGGTATGCTCTGTCATGGGAACAATGTTCTTCATTGTGATATGTCCACGGCCATCCCTTTTTTCTCTTTAAAATGGTCCTTAGTCTGATACAGTGTCAAGTGGGATACTATGTCTATGGATCAAGCATTCTGTAAACCTTCAGATATTGGAGATGGTTGAGGTTCCAAAAGTGGCAAATGAAAACCCATACCTAGAATATGTGCTGATTCCAGTAAAAATGAATTGCTGCCTATTTGAGGATGGAATCAACTTGGCACCAAGTGACTGGTTAGTCTCCTTGAAAGATGGCATCCTATCAGGCTTGAGTGTCATTCTCTGATGCAGGCTACTTGAATATCCGATAGCAGTGGTAGTTAGCCATAGTGATTATCAGTCCATGATGTTGGTAGCACCCGTGAATTGTTTTCATCCCTGATAGTCTCTTCATGCATTCGTTGTACCAGCACTGTGGGAGCTGATGACAGAGGCTGGCTGTCACATGTCAGCCAGCAGCAGACAGAGTCATTCTGTCCACTGAGTTCAGTGCCGTTTTCATGGCAAACGCTTTCTGGTAGGCATTAATAATTACATAGAAACTTCTCAAACTTGTACTTACTCCAATAGGTATATCACATACCTCTTCCCCAGACCTCCCTGTCCCCAAGGTTTCCATTTTTTTCTTTCCAATCTCTGACCAAGCAGTCAAGCTAATTGCCACTGCGCAGAAATTTCTGTATATTCTTATCTTGGGCAATTTTTCTTTTATTGTTATTATTATTATTATACTTTAAGTTCTAGGGTACATGTGCACAACGTGCAGGTTTGTTACATATGTATACATGTGCCATGTTGATGTGCTGCACCCATTAACTCGTCATTTATATTAGGTATATCTCCTAATGTTATCTCTCCCCCCTCCCCCCACCTCATGACAGGCCCCAGTGTGTGATGTTCCCCATCCTGTGTCCAAGTGTTCTCTTCATTCAATTCCCACCTATGAGTGAGAACATGTGGTGTTTGGTTTTCTGTCCTTGTGATAGTTTGCTCAGAATGATGGTTTCTGGCTTCATCCATGTCCCTACAAGGGACATGAACTCATCCTTTTTTATGGCTGCATAGTATTCCATGGTGTATATGTGCCACATTTTCTTAATCCAGTCTGTCACTGATGGACATTTCGGTTGGTTCCAAGTCTTTGCTACTGTGAATAGTCTTGGGCTATTCACCCACCTCGGCCCACCTCGGCCTCCCAAAGCGCTGGGATTACAGGTGTGAGCCACTGCGCCCAGCCCTGTATTTTTAGTATAGACAGGGTTTCATCATATTGGCCAGCTGGTCTCGAACTCCCGACCTCAAATGACCCACCTGCCTCAGGCTACCAAAGTGCTGAGATTACAGGTGTTAGCCACTGCCCCTGGCCTACCTGGATTTCTTTTGATTGCACACATTGAGTGATGCCTGTTGGCTGCCCTAAGGATACATGTTCTGTTAACTATCTTCAAAGCTCTTCACCGACCAGACCCCTGGTTGACAGTCCATTAAAATAATTACACTCACGATTTCTGACCATTAAATGCCACCACCTGTTTTTTGTTTGCTAGTTTGTTTGTTTGTTTTAATGTTTGGATCTAATCATCCCCATTGCTATGAGGAAGTTAGCACTGATCTTCTCTTGAAAGATACTACTAAGTTTTTCAATGATGCTGGGACCCCTCTCACCTGCACATTTCTTTTTGTATTGCTAAATGGTGTGTTCTCTGGGTCCTTCCACAGAAAATACCTACCTCCCATAGTCAGCTGGTAGGTATTTTGATCCTTATATACTATATCCACTCTAGCAAGCCACTTCTCTAAGCCTTTGATCTCTTTCTACTATTTGCATGACAGTTCTAGAATTTCTAACATCAGTTTTTCTAAGCTTCTGAAAGTCAATGACTAGCATATTGGTACCAATCTTCAGGGTCCTTGCCAGTGTGTTATATTCTGTATCACTGGAAGGTGGTCCTATATCAGCAAATTCTCTCTTATCCAACCTTTTATTCTCTCCCCACTTGATCCAGCATCCTCAAGATCCAGTACCCATCATTTCCCAGCTCCTGATAGTACGTATTTTCTAGGTTTTACAATAGTCCCTTTCCTCCATTAGCAGGCCCTGAGATTCCCAGACTAGATTGTGTTCTCCTGACTCCGGTTTATTTTTCTTGTCCTGTGACCAGGAGATAAAGTGGAAGTAGATCTTGAGAGAAGGAAGGTACATGTTGCTTTGTAAGACAAATCTTTCTGAATCATTTTCAACAAAGAGGGAATGCCAATTTTTTTTTTTTTTTTTTTTTTTTTTTTTTTTTTTTTTTTTTTTT
>NW_016813642.1:49062-68417 GCF_001698545.2 Rhinopithecus bieti
AAAAAAAAAAAAAAAAAGAAAACAACATTGCGGACAGGGATAAATTAAACTAAAAACAGTTGCAATAGAAGTCTCAACTTATTACCTAGGGAGCTCTAATGCTGGAATAACTTCCCCAAATTGAAGAAAGTGACGCAGACAGGAGACAGGGAAATACTGAGTAGAAGAGGATGGTTTCCCAGCAAAGGCCCCACTCTAAAGCCTGGAAACCTGTGGCCTTAAATGGGAACAAGTATTCCTGGTTTTGTGCCGAAAATGTTGCCTTTTGGCCTACCATACCCTGTACCCTGTACCCATATAAACCCCAAACCTCTGGGTCTGTGAGGCGGTGAGCAGAAGAGCCGAGGAGCAGAAGAACTGTGTGGCAGAGAAGGAGAGAAGAAAAGGAGCATCTGAACATCAAGAGGAGACCAGCTGGGGATGGTAAGACAGGAATTTGGCCACAGAACAGCCCAACTCCAGGGAAGATCATCTTCCCACTCCATTCCCCTTCCAACTCCCCATTCATCCCACTGAAAGCCACCTCCAACACTCAATAAAACCCTTGCATTTACCACTCTTCAAGTCCGTGTGTAGCCTGATTCTTCCTGGATGCCAGACAAGGGCGCAGGTACCAAGGGGACACTGAGCTGGTTAAAACTTAAGCTGGCTGTGGACAGTAGAGCTAAAATAGCACTGTAACACTGGGTCTTCAGGAGTAGCAAGCACCCACCCCTAGATGCTGCTGTGAGACCGGAGAGCAAAAGTGCCCACCCTGGTTTCTGCACCTGCCTGTATGCATGCTCCCCCTCCCATAAGGGGTTTGAATTCACGGTGACCAGATAAAGAGCCACGCCCCTGTCACACTTCCTTTGAGGGTAGCCAAGGAACTCTCCCATTTCAAAAAAAGATGAGAGGTGGATTTTGTAACATCCCACTTTGGAGTCATTGTATATGGGCTACTGTGAGGAAGGGTTTATAATATTGGGCAAAGCAGTTCCTTTGGACCAAGGTCATCTCAAAAGGAAAGACTCAGCAGGTCCCAATCCTTGAAATTAAGAAAATGAAGGCTTACAGCCTACATCCTGAAGGGGGATCTCGGCCATGCATCAAACAATTACTTTTGGTCTTGGCTATCTTATATGATTTGGGGCAACCTAGTTAACTCCCTAAATATGTTTTATTTAGGTATATCTTATTTTATGGTTAATGTTTTTAACATTTGCAAACCCTTACCACACCCAAACAACAAAAGAAGAGATGATTCTAGAGCTATTCAGGGCAAAAGGGAAAATTCAACCTAGAATTACAAACCACAAAAAACTCAGACATATATAACCTATACATCTGAAGAACCACAGTTTGACTGTGTCAGGAATTTGCAAGAGCCTTTGTACTAAGATCATGGTTTCTTAATTTGTGAGTAACCAGAAATGTGGATTTTTATGACAAGATGAAAGGAGAGGTATTCTTTCATCTGGCATTCTTTAGAGGCTTGTGGTAAATTAGGAGTTTACAGAGAGATTTTTTGCTGCAATCAAAGTCACAATCCCAAGGAACATGTATTAAGTGGCCTGGAAACCTCAGGTAAGCAAATGTAGTATTTGGAGGTTTCAATATGGTTTATTTAAATGTAGAAAGTACTGGGAAAGTTTGCATTGAAGACAGTTATAAATGCTTTAGAATCTTTATTTTATTATCTATGCCATACTTTAATGTGTATGTGCATGTGTGTGTATGTGTGTGTATTACTGTGATTGGGAAATGGCCAGCAATAAGTGGACTGACGTAATGGATTAGGAAGGTAGGAGTTGTGATTCTGTGATGGTTTCTGTTATGATAACTAGAAAATACACACACACACACACACACACACACACACACACAGAGAGAGAGAGAGAGAGAGAGAGAGAGAGAGAGAGAGATAGAGCAGGGTACCATAAAGGAAACTATATAAGCACCAAACTAAATTGCCAAAGAGAAAAAGACAGTCAATTTCAAAATGAGAACTTGTGTCTGTGCATAATCAGTTATCTTTAATTCCATTAAGTTAAAGGGAACCTGGGCAAAAGAAAATGTGGGGCTCTCAGACTATCCATTCTCTAGGCTAGAAATCATCTAATTAGCTTTCCGATGAATTAAATTTGAGCTGAAAATAATTACATAAATGACTTCAGTAGTAAAATAATTCAGAATTCATTCATTTGAAATAATGTACACTTGGACTTGTCATGTTGCTGGTTTTCTCACTTAGACATTCATTTATCATCACAGCTAAAAAAAATCATTCATTAAAATTATTTAAATGCATAAAATGAACCATGTCACCAAGGTATTCATTTTCCTCTCACCTTTTTCACAAACACCTACTATATTTCAGACATTGCCAGGCACAGTGAATAAAAGATGACTAAGAAACAATTCTTGTTTTCAAGAAATTCACAATTTAGTAAGGTAGACAGATATAAATAAATATACCAGGCACAGAATAATATACAAAAGACAGTGAGTCATTAAATGGAATCATTATTGTCTATCATGTCCCAAGTTCTAATATTCATAAAATAGAAATTAAAAAATACATGTTCATGATACATGAACTCATAGGAGGTGACATTTTATCTGGATTGGTTTGGAAATGATGAATGAGGATATATATGTTTTAGGTAAGTTCATATTTAAGAGTTGCACTTGTCCAAGTGAAATAAGAGTAAGAGAGGAGAGTAAGAAAGTGAGTACTGATGTCCTCAAGCAATATGCAGTCAGCAGCATACAGAAGCTGAAAAGAGAAACTATAGATACACAGGTTTAGGTTAGAATAACGCCCTGAGGGTAAAGAGGCAGAAAGGGGTATGGGAATTGAAATTATTGGCAAGATACTTGTTCAACTCCATAGATTATGGTGTTCTCTATATTTAAACACTATAGATCATGGAGTCTAAGCAAGGTAAGGAAGAAAGTGAAAGTGACAAATAGCTGAGGAATTGGAAGAGAATGAAGCAATCATTGAAATATAACCTTTTATGAGGCTAACAAGTATGGTAGGGTGGGCTGGGCACGGTGGCTCAAGCCTGTAATCCCAGCACTTTGGGAGGCCGAGACAGGCGGATCACAAGGTCAGGAGATCGAGACCATCCTGGCTAACCCGGTGAAACCCCGTCTCTACTAAAAAATACAAAAAAAAAAAAAAAAAAAAAAAAAAACTAGCCGGACAAGGTGGCGGGCGCCTATAGTCCCAGCTACTCGGGAGGCTGAGGCAGGAGAATGGCATGAACCCGAAAGGCGGAGCTTGCAGTAAGCTGAGATCTGGCCACTGCACTCCAGTTTGGGCGACAGAGCGAGACTCTGTCTCAAAAAAAAAAAAAAAAAAAAAAAGAATGTCAATCATTAAAAGTCAGGAAAGAACAGATGCTGGAGAAAGGGTGGAGAAATAGGAAGGCTTTTACACTGTTGGGACTCTAAATTAGTTCAACCATTGTGGAAGACAGTGTGATGATTCCTCAAGGATCTCCATTTGACCCAGCAATCCCATTACTGGGCATATACCCAAAGGATTATAAATCATTCTACTATAAAGACACATGCACACAAATGTTTACTGCAGCAGCACTATTTACAATAGCAAAGACATGGAACTAACCCAAATGCCCATCGATGATGGACTGGATAAAGGACATGTGGCACATATACACCATGGAATACTATGCAGCCATAAAAAAGAATGAGTACATATCCTTTGCAGGGACATGAGTGGAGCTGGAAACCATCATCCTCAGCAAACTAACACAGGAACAGAAAACCAAACACTGCATGTTCTCACTCATAAATGGGAGTTGAACAATGAGAACACATGGACACATGCAGGGGAACAACACACACTGAGGCCTGTCAGGGGTAGGGGAAAGAGGATGGAGAGCATTAGGACAAATACCTAATGCATGTGGGGCTTAAAATCTAGATGATGGGTTAACAGATGCAGCAAACCACCATGGCACATGCATACCTATGTAACAAACCTGCATGTTCAGCACATGTATCCCAGAACGTAAAGTAAAATTAAATAAACAAATAAATAAATAAAACCATCAGATCTCATGAGAAGTCACTCACTATCACAAGAACAGCATGGAAGTAACTGCCCCCATGATTCAGTCACTTCCCACTAGGTCCCTCCCACAACACATGGGGATTATGGGAACTACAATTCAAGATAAGATTTGGGTGGGGATACAGCCAAACCATATCACGAACTTTGTGTGTAGTGACCATAACTAATTCTGTTTTCATATCATCACTGCCTAGAAATCTTTGACCTATGGCAAGTACCCAGTAAAAGTTACATAAATTATCCTAAAGAATAGGAGAGAGTTTCACTGTACTTTTTCTGCCCATCTATCTATGAGTTAGTTTCTGTAAGATACTAGGCAATTTAAAAAATATATATTTTAATGATAATTTGAGGTTCTCAAATTCTCTAGATGTTTCTCAGCAATCTCAAATATACAGCTTATCACTGTAAGTTCCTTCAAGAAGCAATTCAGCATTGAAATGTGCCTCTTTAATAACACTGAAGGCAACCTCACTGTGAGCTCTTTACTATCACATTTACAGGAAAAAATCATCAATATTAAGGATAAGCAAAATATTAGATAACATAAGCTTATTTAATTTTCATTTTGGAGGAGAACATGTTATTTTTTCTTCGATACGCTTTTTTTTAGAATGTTAAAATGATCAGTTTAGGATTTTATTCATTCAATGAACAGTTACGGAGCTCCCACTATGTACTAGGTGGTGGGGCAACTATTTGGATACTTAGGTTCTGTAAAACAGCCATGGGTCATCCCATACAGTGACAAGAGACTATAGATATCTACAGGAGAATCTGTATGTAAGGAATTCAAGGAAGGCTTCCCTGATAAACTGACCATGAGCACATGTGAAGCAAGTGGCAATGACAGGCACACATGAAACGCTGGCCTGGAATGAAACACACAATATGAAGGGGTATCGATATGTCACACTCAAGTTGGCAGCAATAGAAATTAGTCTGCTCTTTTGGCCATGGAACCTACACCTCTCCCTACTTACTTCCTTCAAATTTCTTCCAGTATTATTATTTCTAAATGGTACTTAATTAGCATTAAGTATCAATAGTCCAACATTTTGCTGCTTTCCTGGAAATATATATTCATATGAAGAGATAAAATTAAATAGTACCTATAAGAAATATGTGTGTTTTGCATTTAATCTATCCTTCATTTACAGATAAGGAAAATTTAGAAAAGTTAAATATAATCAATTTCACAGTTCACCAGTGATAGTGTCAAAATTAGTGTACAGAGAGCCAGACACACAAAATGTGATAATTATTTATTAAATCAATGAATTACTCTAGAGGCCAAGCTGCTAACCACCATATTACGCCATAAATATCACTGAATTTCCCAGGCTTATGTCAACTGCTAACCTGAAAATCATGTTCTTAAGACACAGTATTCATACTTTCCATTTCATCTTTGGTTTCTTGAGGGTGTAACTTAATTAGTAGAGAAGGAAGTCGGAAAGAGTGTCTTGGGATTCAAAAACATTTTCAACAAGTGAAGTTTGCAGCTAGTACTTCACCTGTCTTTAGAACCCACTGTATTGCTCCAGGATTCCAAAGGGCCTCATTTTTCTCCATCTTCCTCACTTCTCAGTCCCTGTGCCCGTCCCACACTCCACGTGAAAACCTCCATTCCCCAATGCTACAGAGATGAGCTCCAAGTAAAGGAAGATCTATAATCTGATTAAAATAATCACAGTAATTGTAAATCTCTTAATCCTCTTAGAAGCATTAACATTTTTTTNGAGAACACACAGACACAGGGAGGAGAACATCACACACAGGGGCCTGTTGGGGGGTGGGGTGCTGGAGGAGGGATAGCATTAGGAGAAATACCTAATGTAAATGACGAGTTGATGGGTGCAGCAAACCAGCATGGCACATGTATACCTATGTAACAAACCTGCACGTTGTACACATGTACCCCAGAACTTAAAGTATAATAAAAAAAGATTATAAATTAGCACAATTATTTTTCTGATAAAAAAAATAAAAAGAAATTGCTTTTGTACTAGGACACCCTGCCAGATGTTATCATTGTAGTTTTTCTCTGGGAATCAAAGTGCTGAGAGTCACTTTAGATTTCTGTATCATTCAGGATACAGCCAGGAAAAACGCTAACCACTCTAAGACTTTCAAAAAGATGGATGTGGTCACACAGCTTCCTGAGTTCAGATTCTTTAGAAAGGACAGCGTGAGACAAGGATTTGTGTGCATGTGAATTTCTTTAGGAAGAGCTTATGGAGGAGGACTAAAGCAGGGTAGAGAAAAGAGCAAAGAAAGATGTCGTTTAAGCAAACCCCAGTCCTTGGCCTGATCCACAGGGGAAGGAATCTGGAACATAAAACATGTCACAAAATCGTCCCCTCCTTGACAAAAGGAAGTTGACATTTTATAACATTTATCATCATTGGCTGCACCTGCTTTGTCAACTCCTGCCAGGCAAGTCTTAACAAAGGGACAGTTTTGAGGCCTTAGCAATCAAAGCTTATAGCAGGGTAATAAGTCCACCAAGCCACTAGGAAGAGCTAGACAGAAACTAGAGTACCTCCTGAAACAGCTGATGGGAGAACGAAGAAGCTCAAGAGGGAAAGGTGAAGCCACTCAGAGTTTGGCAACAGCAAGAAGTAGCTATCATTCCTAGGCCTGGCAAGACCAGCAGAACAGGTGGTACTACAAGAGCCCAGAAGCCAGGCCAACCTGTGGGATTGAGACATGGCAGGCACTTACCAGGCAAACTGGGACCCACAAGAAGAGGTGCTTTTTTGCAGAAATTGGAACTGTGGAAGAGATGCTGCTGAAAATGCCATGAAAATGGGGGGTGGGAGGAGAAAAAAATATGACTGCCATCTTTCCATCCCCTGACCCTAATCTTGCCTCCTATTGGATAAACCTACCAGTACGCACAAGAGCCTCTGGAAGATACTTTTCCATCACTCAGAGGAGAGTAGGGGAAGCTCCGGGAACAGATCTCATGGCCAACACGAAGTTAAGTGAGTGCCCACTAGAAGAACTGAGGGCAGCTCCTCCTAGTAGGGTCAACCTGTAACTCCACTGTCTGAAACCAGAGAATTCAGATAATCGGACTGTCTGCATGTAGTGACTCAGAATTGGGGGAAGAAAAGCTGATTAGGATGCCGCATCTCTGAAGTGGCAGCTCCCCAAATCAAGTCCAATTCTTGGCTTGCTGGACAGTTTGCAATCCCAACAGTTGCTATGTATAGAGAGTAGATCTTGTTGACGTTTTTAAATATATAATGTACAGTTCTTATTTATGCCTAATGGGTGTTCTGAGGATATACAGATGTCTCATCTAACTCTTTACCTTTTCTACTTCCTAAAGAAGTAAAATTCTGTTTACAGTGGTCAACCAAAAAGTATCTGAGCCAGGTCTCAATCAATTTAAAAGTTTGTTTTGCCAACGTTAAGGACAATGCCTGGGAGGAAACAAACACAGAATCATAGAAACAGTCTGTGGTCTGTGCCTTTCTCCAAAGATGATTTTGAGGGCTTTAATATGTAAAGGGGAAAAGCAGGCTGGGAAAAAAGGGTAGAGGGGAGTGTATGGACAAATCACTAAATCTATATTGCAAGATAAAAGGAGCAGGTAGGGTAATAGTCATGTATTCTTCTTGCACTCAGTAAGTTAGTACTCTATAGAAGATAAGGCAAACCTAGAGTAGCTACCAGTGGAGATTTTTTAATCTTTTATCTGAAGCTATCTCCTTAGGAACAAAAGGAAAGGCAGCTTCTTGCATGACTCAGCTTTCAGCTTAATTTTTTTTTCCTTTTGGCACAGTGAATTGGGGTCCCAAGCTTTTAATTTTTCTTTCACACAGCAAATTGGGAGTCAGGGGTGTGGGACTAACAATATCCAGTCGTCTTCAGGAAAAAGAAATTTGACAGTGCCACTCTTGCCCTTGAAAACCTGCATCAGCAACACAACTTTGGCAACGGAGTAGATTAGATGATTCCTAGGAAATGGAAACCAAAATGACAGCTGAGTAAAAAAACTATGAAAAGTAAAATAGACAAACAGACTACACAGGTTTTTGGAAACAAAATAACTTACCTTTTTTATCTTTCATATCTTTCATTCCCCATTTAAAATTGATTTATGTATTTTAAGTCTACTGAATTGTATTTTTTATTGATCGCATTGACTCTTATAACATATATATACACACACACATACATACATATATATAACATTTTCTCTCCAAAGTGGCTCTAAAAATGTGTGCTGTGTGGCCGGGCGCGGTGGCTCAAGCCTGTAATCCCAGCACTTTGGGAGGCCGAGGCGGGTGGATCACGAGGTCAGGAGATCGAGACCCTCCTGGCTAACACGGTGAAACCCCGTCTCTACTAAAATACAAAAAACTAGCCGGGCGCGGTGGTGGGCGCCTGTAGTCCCAGCTACTCGGAGGCTGAGGCGGGAGAATGGCGGGAACCCGGGAGGTGGAGCTTGCAGTGAGCCGAGATCGCGCCACTGCACTCCAGCCTGGGCGACAGAGCAAGACTCCGCTCTCAAAAAAAAAAAAAAAAAATGTGTGCTGTGTGATATCTGCAAGATACTCATCTAGAAGAAATGATCTATGGACATTTTGATGAAATGCTTTATTCCAATCCCATGCTTGGCTGGTGGTATTTTACAGGTTCATTTGCAAGTAGGTTCATTTTTTTAAGCTTGCTTTTCAAGGTGGTGATGGGAAATTGGTAATTTATAACTTCATAATGCCATTCTCAGGTACTTCATTGTCTTGGGATTCATATATCTTAATTGAATTTAGAACATCACCATTTGAGCCTCAAAAAGTATTTGCAAGTAGATATTTCTTTTCCTATAATGAAAATTAAAGGATCTGGGGCAGAAAGTTCTGATCAATTCAAGAGGTGCTGCTTGTCCCCCAGAGGAGCCTGCAAAGATCAAATCCATGTTTTTATATGAGAACTTTTTGAAGAGCTTGAAGTAACTGCTAAAGTGTCTGGAATGTCTAGTGGTTTAAATGGTCTTTTCTGGGAAATGTTAAACATTAACTTTCTGAAAATGCATGATTAGAGAAGGAATAGAATGAATTCACGTACAAGAGTGGTATGAAGGATCGTGTGTTAGGCTATTCTTGCATTGGTATAAAAAATGTCCGAGACTGGATAATTTATAAGAAAAGAGGTTTAAACGGCCAGTGGCTCTGCAGGCTGTCCAGGATGCACAGTGTTGGCATCTGCTTCTAGGGAGGACTTAGGAAGCTTTTACTCAGGGAGGAGGGTGAAGCGAGAGTAGGTATCTTACATGGCAGAACAGGAGCAAGAGAGAGAAAGCAGTGGGAAGGTGCCACACACATTAAAACAACCAGATCTCCTGAGAACTCACTCACTATTGCAAAAACAGCACCAAGCCACGAGGGTCCACTCCATGATCCAAACAGCTCCCACCAGGCCCCACCTCCAGCATTGAGGATTACAATTCAACATGAGATTTGGGCAGGACAAGTATCCAAACTGTATCAGATAGGAAGTAAGTCACATATAGGGAGAAACATGGTATGCTTTTTTATTTTTTCACTTTATAAACTCTTTCATAATAATATGTTATCATGGTGGGAAATTACAAGAAAGAGAGTGCTGGAAAAGTAGAGGAAGAATATTGGGAAGGGAAAGTATGGTTATGTTTTAAATAGATTAGAAAGGGAATTGCCTCTCCTTCCAATGCTACCAGTCTGCCTTCTGTAATGTAGGCAGTAGACTCCTCAGCAGAAAGTAGTGTCTTGAAGTCGAGTGTATCTCCCATCCTTTAAGCAAAATTATTCCAGATATAAGATAAAACATAGGAAACAGGAAAAATTCCCTAAAATGTCACATGAACTGTAATGAAAAGCTCTCCCTGCTGCCATGCCAATTCTCATCATCACAAAAGCACCAAGTAGATAGTTTGATCTCTACAAGTGACTAAAGACAATTACTCTGGCAACTTTCATGGGGACCATCTCCATAAGATGGAGACATGGGGAGATTTTTCTAAAAGAGACTCTAGATCCTGTAGCATTTGTCCACTTTTCTAGGAGTTGTCCTCTCTCTAGCCTCTAAAGTCCATCATCTTCACCAGCCACACATATGTTTTGGGTACCTACCTTGTGGGACATACATCATACTATAGTATGAGGGATGCCTAAGGGACGGGAAATGGCCTCTGATGTCCAGGAGCTACTGATTTCACTAGCTCTGTCTGTTCCTCTCCTCTTCCACCCTTCAATGATTCTAGTATTCTAGAAGATTGAGCACATATGCCCCTTTCCATGAGTTCTCTAATCACAATAGTTTCCTTTCTGAATATCTCTTACTTTCTGGAATCAGGAACTACAAAAAAAAGGGGATGGGAGAGGGTGTCACCAGAGGCTGGAATGACTAAGAAATACTTCTGAAATAAGAAAATATAAAGGTTGAGCCTAAAAGAACCAGCCATAGTGGGACAAGTTTGGAGAGGTAGGAAGGACTATCTAGTGAACAAGATGATACATGAAAGGTCCAGAGGTATGGAATCAGAAATGGTGAACGTGTTCTGCTTAAGCCATTGTGGAAAAAAAGTTTGTATAGTGCTGAGACCAGCTCGGTCATAGAGACCCTAACCTAGCAGCGCTAGAGGAATTAAAGACAAACACACAGAAATACAACATGTGGAGTTTGAAATCAGGGGTCTCCCAGCCTTCAGAGCTGAGAGCCTCGAACAGAGATTTACCCACATATTTATTGACAGCAAGCCAGTGATAAGCATCGTTTCTATAGTTTATAGATTAACTAAAAGTATTCCTTACGGAAACAAAGGGATGGGCAGAAATAAAGGAATGGGCTGAGCTAGTTATCTGCAGCAGGAGCATGTCCTTAACGCACAGATCGCTCATGCTATTGTTTGTGGTTTAGGAATGCCTTTAAGCAGTTTTCCGCCCTGGGTGGGCCAGATGTTCCTTGCCCTTTAAGCAGTTTTCCCGCCCTGGGTGGGCCAGGTGTTCCTTGCCCTCATTCCAGTAAACCCATAACCTTCAGCATGGGTGTCATGGGCCATCACGAACATGTCACAGTGCTGCAGAGATTTTGTTTATGGCCAGTTTTGGGGCCAGTTTATGGCCAGATTTTGGGGGCCTGTTCCCAACAGTATAGAAAATAGTGATTGCATAGATCAGTGCATTCAGACTTTAGTGCTGTCCGGCAGAAATGTAATGCAAGTATGTAATTTCAAATTTTCTAACAGACATATTAAAAAAGTAAAAAAGAAATAAGTGACATTCATTTTAGTAATATATTTTCTTTGATTTAAACTACCCAATATATTATCTTAATATGTAATTAACTATTATTCATGTGATTTTTATATTCTAGTTTTGTGTGAGGCCTTTGAAATCCAGTGTGTACTTTACATTACAGCACATTTCAATTTGGACTAGCCACATTTGAAGTTTTCAATAGCCACACATAACTAGTGGCTACCATATTGGGCAGCACAACTTTGAAGTACATAAGAATCACCTGGAGAGCTTGTTCAAACACAGATTGCTGGGCCCCACCCCCAGAGTTTCTCAGATTTAGTAAATCTGGGGTGGGGTTTGATAATTTGCATTTCTAACAAGCTCCCAGGTGATGCAGATGATGGTCGGGAACTATACGTTGGGAACCACTGGTATAGATAAGTGGTTCTCAAGCCTAGAAATCCCTGAGGAGTTAAAAGCAAGGAAAAATTTTCTAATCTCCTGATCATACCCTGAGCCACTTAAACCAAAAACTTTAGAGGTGGGGCCCTGGCCTTGCTACTTTTAAAAGTTGTCCAGGAAATTTTTACCAGCCAGATCAGAGAACCACAGAGGTAGGAAAAGAAAAAACTAGAAAGATGCTTTAATAGAAAATGGAAATCTAAGTTTTTTTTAAAAAAAAAAAAACTAAATTTTATAGGTAATTTTTAAACAGCATAATGATAAAAGATGAAAGCAATATTTTGACTTGCTTGAGTTGCTTGCCCTGGTGAAAAGAATAACCTACAGCAGGAAATGGTTAGAGAAAGGTTTAAAATCATTGAAGTGCTTGAAGAATTGAAGTGGGGCAATGGGAGGAGGGGGAAATGAGGGAGTTACTCTCAGTCCAATTACATGACTATTCTACAAAGTGATGGAATAAAGACGATGAACTATGGGCAAACTGTGGTATTTGTTTAGTTCAGCATAGAGTCATAAAATAGTGACCACAAATGGAAATGCCTACAAAGGCCCCGTAAGAAAGGTAGCAGAAAAGGAGTGATGAGGAAGTACTAAAAATGAAGTCAGATGCACACATGGTGTGAACGATGGAGGTTATATTTGATTTAATTTGTTAGGCCTGATCTCAAGGGGGGTGGTCCTCTCCTTTTACTTGTCCCCCATTCGTGTCCACTCCTCTTGCTCCTAAACTTTTTTGTTTTTTTCTTAGACCAGACATGGTCCTCTCTTCAAGACTCCTGGTCTCTAGGAAATAGAATCTCCTTGACTGAGCCTCTGGTTTCAGGTCAAAACTCTGGGGAAATGAGTTCTCAAAGATGCATTAAGTCAGCTATAACAGTGAACAAAGCCAACAAAGGTCAGCTGTTCATGGAGAAACAGTCCCAGTTCTGGGATGACTAAAAATAGAGATATGTGTGGGTGGCTGACAAGCATAAGTTCATAAGGAAAATGAAGATTTTAAGACCTTTAACCATATCATCTATCAAATGCCATAGGCATATACTCTGTAAGAGCAGAGATGAATTGCTGCCAACATGTCACATAATTTAGGTCACATAAAAGTAATAGAGAAAAGCCACAATAATAAATAAAACTCCTGGTAGCACAGGTCCTCTCCACACCACCTCATATATGGAATTTAACTCACTATGCCAACAGTAACCAACAGAAAATAGCTGAAGTGGTAACTACAGGTATCAGTCAACACATATTTAAAATGTTATTTCATATCACTGTAATTTATACCCATCTTTTCTCCTTGTATCAGGCTGATTCCGTTCAACATTAAGAGTCTGGACAGCCTCCAAAACCTGTTAATGTTAATAAGAACATTGATAAGATTCTTAACAAGCTTTTAGACTAAGCTGTCATTACCTTTACTACATCTTAGATTCCTTGCTCTCCATCTGGTATTTTCTTTCTGTTCCCTTGACATCTCTTTTTACTCATCTATAGTCTTAAAACATTCCCACTGAGCCTATTAACAAATTGCCAGATCATCAATTAAATTGCATCCTTGAGCCTAAATTTTAATTCTGAAGAGCCTTCTTTCTTTTTACAACATACCCCCTGAAATTGCTGGCTCAAATCTTGCTCCGGACCAGAGATCCTTCTTTCCCAAAATAATTGCACTCCCAGATCCATGATCAGCAAACTACAGAATGTCATCACCTTTGTCTAGGAAATCTCCATGATGTGTTGGTGTTTATCCAAAAATTCACAATCACTTTTGATTTCTTGGGAAGGGAATTATTTTTGAAACTAGACTACCTCGGTTAAACATTCTGGATCTTACTAATCTCCATAGTTTTCATTTGCTGTTAAGACTCTATTTCCTCCATCTGGTTCTACATGTCCTACTAATAACAACAACAACAACAAAAACTACTTCTCTACTCACTACACTTCTGACACCAAATGTGTTTTTCCACCCCAGCAACCAATTCTCCAATTCTCTGGACACCGAATGTATGTCCTATAATTTAATTCAACTGAAACTAACTACCTGGAGTTAGTGCAGACCCCAGGGTTTATGGGTTCAATCATACAAGACTGCCCCCCTCGCCTCCACTTCAGATGTCAATTGCAAGTAGTGTGCCATCAAATTAATCACAAATCTGTCTGATTTGGCTATAAATTGGGAGTTCCTGCGACCCTCTCCTTATACTTGATAATTTGTCATAATGGTTCACAGAACTCAGGGAAATCATTTACTTACATATACTAGTTTATGATAAGAGATATTATAAAGGATTCAAACAAATGGCTAGATGAAGAGGCGCATAGGGTGAGGTCCAAAAGAGTCCTGAGAATAGGAGCTTCTGTCCCATGGAGTTGGGGCACACCACCCTCCCAGCATGTGGATGCATTCATCAACCTCAGAGCTCTCTAAGGTTTTAGAGAGCTCATTGTTTAGGGTTTCTATTGAGGTTCCGTTTATCATGCCTCTTTTAGAAACATGATTGATTAAATCACTGGCTATTGATGATTAGCTCAATTTTCAGCCTCTTTTCATTCCCTGGAGGTCAGGAGTAGGGCTGAAAGTTATAACTCTCTAATCATGCTGTGATCTTTCTAGTGACCACCCTCCAATCTGAAGTTATCTAGGGGTCTCTAGCCACCAGTAATCTCATTAGCATACAAAAAATACTCTTACCACTCAGGTGATTTCAAAGATCTTGGAAGCTCTTCTGTCAGGAACCAGGGACTAAGACCAAATATTGTAACAAAAAAATGCTTCTAGCACCCCTTTTGCTCAGAAAATTACAAGGATTTTAGTAGCTCTGTGTCAGGAACCTGAGATAGAGACTATACATATTTATATACACACACACATATGTATGTATACACACATATATACACATATACGTATATATGTGTATATATACACACACATATATGTGTGTATATGTGTATATATGTGTATATATACACACATATATACATGTATATGTGTATATGTGTATATGTGTGTATATATACACACATATATACATGTATATGTGTATATGTGTGTATATATACACACATATATACATGTATATGTGTATATGTGTGTATATATACACACATATATACATGTATATGTGTATATGTGTGTATATATACACACATATATACATGTATATGTGTATATGTGTGTATATATACACACATATATACATGTATATGTGTATATGTGTGTATATATACATATATACGTATATGTGTATATGTGTGTATATGTGTGTATATATATCACATATATATCATGATATATATATCACATCTAGTTTTGATGGTGATTGAAAACCCTCAGTTGCTGTATTATAAAAAGAAAATTATGACCCTTCCTTAATGACTGAATCTTAGATTCAATCAAGAAACCATGAGATACTAATTTTCATTGTCACTCTAACTTTTCAAAGAAAAGTTAAAAGTTATTTGGATTTAAAACTTAAAATACACAATTGATGAATGAGTTAACTATTTTTAATGATGCTAATATTAATGGTTCATCAAACCTTTTCAAGGCAAAAATGATTCAGAACATTTACCTTGTGAAATTAATGAAACTAAAGCAATTATTTAAAAAAAAAACATTTCTTGGAACTGTGAATAGGACAGGAGTCAGCATCTACTCTAAGGACTTCTTCAGATGTTCAAGCCTTGTTATCACCCAAATCAGTCTTAGGGTCTTTGCACAGTGAAACTCAGCAAATATTTCCCAGAACAAGGTGAGCCTTACTGCATTTATTCAAGCCGCTGTGCTTTGCAAGCTTGGAAAATGCATTCCCCAGAGCTTGGATTTCTAAAGAAGAATTGCTCCTGCTATTACACTGAGTAGGCGTTGGAACATTCATTCTGGGTAAACTTCTTTACAATGTAATCTGCTGGAAAATAGCTACAGCAGATACAATACCCAACTCTCATTTAATTAGTATTTTTTGGAGGCTCCTAAGAATTCTTGCGTGGATCAGCGCTCATGAATATTAAACATAAAGGATAAAAATCTTACAAGTAATCGCTGCCCTGTAAATGCTTCACTTGGTTAAGCAGATTTTTTGTATTTATCAGCTAATTCTCAACTGGATCTTAACTCTTTTCAAATGAATTAGCTCCCTACTTGGATCTTATGCAGATCACAGCTTGTTTGGGAACTTATGCAGCAAAATTAAGCTTTACAAACATCAGTCCACAATATGTTGCTCTCAGAAAGACCTTAACTTATACTGCAGTGTGGAGTGGAGCCTAGGGGGCTTTGGTGGAACCACACTGGTAAATTATGCTTCAAATTTGGGCTGCTCTAAAAAAAAAGAAAACAAACTGTTAGAGCAATTTTGATTCGAAGTCTAGAGACCTGTTACCTAACAGAGGAAAACTCTACATTGGAAACTTAAATCAAACACTTAACATTTAGGACTCTAAACACAAAGGAAAATTGCAAAGAACATCTTGTTAATTTTCAAATAATTTTACCAATTCTACAATGAGAAATCTATTGTATAAATAATTGATTAAAAAACAAGTCAGCATACAGTACCATTTTATCTTACTAGGATTCACGTCAGCTCTCTTTTTTTGGTTTTGTACTTCCACCTACACAAGAGTCACACTAAGTATTAACCTTCAGTCACTGTGTAACTGATTTGTATCACTAGTCTTGAAAGCAAGATCTGTATATTATTTCATTTTTTTTAATTGTTGGTATCTATCAAAACGTCCAGCACACAGTAGATTTTTAGTAAACATTTGTTGTAAAGAACTTGACTTCAGCAAATGGCACTATATGATCTACACAGCATTACCTGAGGTTTACAAGCAACATTCCCAGTGCCATAACCTCTAGGTTGGCTTGTGGGCCTTCAATGCTTGCATAAGCTATTTGGGTATGAGCTAAATCTAAGTGTAAAAAAAAAAACCTCAATCTGGGCCTGTCTGCTGACTATTAAGAAATAATAAGTTATTCATAGAACTGAGGAAACAAAAAGCAAGCTGCATGCAATTTATTAGCTAGTACTACTAAACAATTTTATGTAAACTTCTAATAGATTTTGACCATCCAAGCATTACCAAATGGCCTAAAATGTAAACCTCTGTCTTACAGTCTTCTTTTTGCATCTGTGCCCTTAGAAACTCACTGGTATGATTTATTTAACTTGACACTGAGGGTTTTTTAAATTTGAAATATAATAAATAGTCAATGTAAAAAATTTAGAAAATATTGGAATCTGTGAAAAAATTCTAAATCATTTTTATTCTTCTGGTCAAGGAGAATATTAACATTATAGTCATCATCTTCCAATATTTTTTAATACATAGAAACCACAACCCTCACAGATAAAATCAGCTCTCCTCCATGGAAGCCTTCTCACACAGATCTCACTAAGGGCTCAACATTATATATGAATGAACAAACAAAAACATATAGAGAAAAGAATGCAAAGACACATATATGTCAAAAGTACTTGCTTATGAGAGGGAGAGTAGGCTCTTAATTTCATTGTGTGTGTGTCGCCTCCCAAAGTGCTGGGATTACAGGCATGAGGCACCGCGCCCGGCTATTTTTGACTCTTCTTACATTTATTATTTTATTATAATGTTTTCAGATTTTTGTTGGTTTTGAAAACAGATAAAATAGAAAATAATTAAAATTAAAATACAAAACCAGAAAAAAAAAGCTCAAACTTACTATAGCTATCAAAACTGAATCCAACCAACCCATACAATATTTAGGGCTTTTATTAAGAAAGTTGCTCAGAATTCTGTGGTCTGTTTCCCCTGAGGATTTCAACCCAAAACTTAAAATTGTATTTCACCAGTATCGATAACCCACATTTACAGTCACTTGTCTCACCTCCTCTTTCAGAATTTCTCCTGCAAAATCCTCCTTCCATACCCCACCATGCCACCATGTCCCAGTGTGAGTTTGCTCTCCCCAGTACCTACAGCTCAGCTCTGTTCCTCCAGGAACTGCTTTGTTAGATGAGCACTTTACATTGCTGCTTCCATTTCCACCAGTGCTTTTTCTATTATTGTACTTCTGTTGAACTCCACCATCTTCATAGGCACTACAGCTTCCTTTAATGGGTATACCACTTCCTCTAAGAATGTCCCCCATTGACCCTCTGCCCCACCAGGCACAGCTGCCACCTCCATTGTGTTAGCAGCTACTTTCTTGTGACCATTGGTTCAAGACTTGCTTGCCCTCTGAGCCTTCTGTGTGCAGTGCTGCCCTGCGTTCTGTGGAGAAGACTAGAGAGGACCTCTCATTTTGGATTATATTCTGTATGAAGAATACCAAAGAAATACCTTTGTGACCTGATATCTTAAGCAGTTTATAGGAACATGGTATTTTCTCTTTTTTAATTACAAAATTTCTCCTCTAGGAAATATGAATAAAGAAGAGAGCAAGGGGAACGTAGCTGCAATAGGAGATAAATACTGGGCTCTCTTCAGGCCTCACAGTCCTATTTATTCCCTACCTATGACCACAGATTTGTTAAGATTTGACTTGTTGCCTGACATCCTCTTCCCTGAGAATCAAATTCTCTTCCAGTAGATGCCTCATTCTCTCATGTAATTAAGCTTCAGGGAACCACCCTGTCAATTTCCCAGACACTATCATACCTGTCAGTATTCCAAGGGTGTACTTGGCTCAGGCTTAAACTGAAAACTCCACTAGAGATATAAAAAAATGACTTGAATAAATAAATAACAATACCATATTCCTGAGTGAGAAACAACATGTATTTACAAGATCACTTTTTTTCTAAATTAAATAATAGCATTAACCAATCTGTCAAGCTTCACCAACAGGAGGCACCAAATAAAGTCACAGAACTTTTAACTTTTAGATTAATATGACTTTGATCTCTATTCTGTTCATCATGAAAATTCATGGTTGAGATGAAACATTTATTATTACATGTGCTTTGTTTATCTTCCCAAGAAAGATATGGCCTATGGTTATAATTAAGCCAGAATAATGGAGGGGAAATGTTCTCTTGATTCATAAATTTCTTATAAGCTTTGGATCTTAAGGTTGTTTATGATTATATAGAGAAAAATCATATCATACTGTTATAATTATCCATTATGACATTAGCAGCCACTATAGAGCTCTGTCGTTATCAATAAAGCTAAAGTATTTAATTGAATTATTTCATTAAGCTGCTGCATTTAGTTTACATACATGGTTATTGAACAAACATATTTAATATTTTTTAAACAGATGACCTTTCTTGGAAGAGTTTCCTGAAGTTTATTTAACTTCTTTCCTTCTTATTTTATGTGATACTTCCTAGTTGTTCAGGCCAAAGACAGCCATCAACAAATGAAGATTAAAATGCCAACTTTCTTAGTAATAAATGGTGCTGGGAAAATTGGCTAGCCATAAGTAGAAAGCTGAAACTGGATCCTTTCCTTACTCCTTAGACGAAAATTAATTCAAGATGGATTAGAGACTTAAATGTTAGACCTAATACCATAAAAACCCTAGAAGAAAACCTAGGTAATACCATTCAGGACATAGGCATGGGCAAGGACTTCAT
>NW_016813642.1:69574-72328 GCF_001698545.2 Rhinopithecus bieti
AAAAAAAAAAAAAAAAAGAAAGTGAGTGGATGATATTCTGTTCCTGGAAAGGACCCTTAACAATCATCCTATTCAAAAGTCAAAGAAGAAACAACATTTCAATGAAATGAAACTTGTTTTAGTTTTATTAGGAAGCCTCAGGGTAAACCTTTATTTTCATATTTTTGGAAATACTCTGAGTAGAATTCAAATATATTACCACATTAGCTAAGCTGTCTTAAAATGTTAAAGAGGGGATATACTGGTTTTAGAATTTTTATGGATGGGTGGTTGATTTCTTTTCCAATAATTCATTGAAAAAAATATGCCCAATTTTTTATGGATAAAAAATATCATTGAAAAGAAAAAAAAATCAGTTGCTCAGTTTTATGCTTAAATATGAAGGCATTTAGTTGACTGCTGAATAAAAGGTAGCATGCATAACCTTTTTAAAAAATTATCAAAAGCACTGTCCTTGATGTTAGTCTGACATTTTTCCCTTTGATTAGTCAAAAATAACATCATGGACTTATACAGCACTTTCCTTCAAAGGAACCAAAGAATGTGCCTTAAAAAAATTGTCCATCTCCCATTATCTCTACAGAGATAAAGGTGAAAGGGACTTGCATTCTTTCTAATGAATAGTGGCTGTCTAAAGTAAAAGAAGTTCACCTGTGCCCCACTCCACAAGCTATCTGCGCACTCCCTTCTTCCCACACCCATGTCCTGGTAAGTGTTGGCCTTCCCCACCCAGTTCAGTATCTCCTAACAAATCACAGTGAAATACTAAATCCAGCAACAAATGTCCACTATCAGGAAGTCATTTTGGCCTATTGCTTCACAGACCATGGAATCCAGAGAAACTCTTCTTAGGGATAAGGAAACTTGAGTCATATTAGTTCTTTCACCATTTCTTCATTTATTCAACTGACATCCCTATTGAACTTATACTATGTGTAAGGCTTTGTAGTAGATGCCAGAAAATCAATACTGAGCAAGATTCACTAGGGCCATGCCCTCATGGGGCTTAGATTCTAACTGGAGACATAGGTATTAACCAATTAATTCCACAAGTAATTATTTAAGTAAAATTGGGGAAAAGTATTCTGAAGTGGAAATAGTGGGTGCTATGAAAGCATAAAATGGGTAGATCTGTCTGGAGGGTCAGAGATAGCTTCTGTGAGGCAAATACAAATCTCCAAAATAGCAGTAAAAATGAACTAGGCTAAAACAGGAGGAACAGCATTCCAGGAAGAGCTACAGTTTGCTCCAAGGTTCTGAAGTGGAAAGAAAAACCATACTGATTATTGTATTGAGGAGGACCAACTATGTAGATAATTATAAGTTAGACTCTGTGGGAGTGCTTCATAAATAGCAAAACTCTGACTGAAAGTTAGTGATTACTTTTACTCGTTGTCACTATTACTGTTATTCTCTGAGTTTGGTGGTTTTCACGGCTTTGTTTTTCTCTTACTACTGCCCTTAAGAAGGATGTTGGATCACTCTTCTCTACTTCTTGGCAACATCTGAACAAATATTACAGTTGTTTAAAAGTTACAGTTTTAAGACTAGCTACACCTCTGAAACTCCAGTCTAAATCAAAACGTTAATATCCCATCTAATTCCGTATCTGCCCCACACCACCACCACCGCCCACTTATGCCCCACTCCCATCTGCTCAGGTCAGATTTGTGGTCTGAGGGGGTTTGCTGATCTTTTCTCCCTTTCCCCCTATTTGACCTGGTACTCACACCTCCAGGGTCATGGGGGTGGGAGGTAACTGTCAGAGAAGAAATTAAAGGAAAACAGCATTGTCTTCCTTGTCTGGTGCTGTTATAATCTATATGCGTCCTTAGTGATGGCAGGTACAGAATGCAGGTTCTTTCACACTTTCTTAGAGAGTGTTGGAGAGCTTTCTGGAGACTCCCTCTATGACTGCTACATGGCACCATTCTCTGACAAGGTAATGGACCTTTAATGACCTCTCTCATCTCTGCATCCTCCACTCTCATTCCAGTGATGATCTCACAGACTCAGCTGAGCTCATCACACTCCATAAAAAATCTTCTTTAACAGAGTCCTTTCAAGATGGCACAAATGGTTATTTTTCAAGAGATTCACTTGGCCCATGGAAATGTGCATCCATTCTGTTGATATCAAAACTAGCTTCTTTGCTCTTCCTGCTGTCATAGACAACTCTACCTTGCCTTGAATTTCAAATCCCCCAGGCACCGGTGACTGTGTTATAGACATTCCCAAATGCCCTCAAGATCAGTAAGGGAAGTATAAGGAAAGACTGTGCATTTCTGCAGTTCAATAAATATCCAGCTGAGGAATAAAATTCCAGTCTCTTCTCTTGCAAAAAAAAAAAAAGCAAAACAAAACAATGACATTATCAACCACAAAAATCTCTAGAAAACAACTCATTTTGCCTTAAGGGAGGGAAGACTGCAATATAGACAACTTTTCTTTTCAAATTTTATTTATCTAAGTTATTTGAAGTAATGTACACAAAGCCACATATCTTTTAGTATGTCCTGCTTAGAAATGTCTCTCTGCAAAATGTGACAGGGTTCTATCATCCATCAGGCTCAACTGGGGACTTCAGCTGAAATCCTGAGATGATAAGAAAAGTACCATTTATTTATTTATTTAAGTTTAAGTTCTAGGGTACATGTGCATAACGTGCAGGTTTGTTACATATGTATACTTGTGCCATGTTGGTGTGCTGCACCCATCAACTCGTCAGCACCCATCAATTCATCATTTATATCA
>NW_016813642.1:74308-91008 GCF_001698545.2 Rhinopithecus bieti
CAAAAGAACAAAGCTGGAGGCATCACGCTACCTGACTTCAAACTATACTACAAGCCTACAGTAACCAAAACAGCATGGTACTGGTACCAAAACAGAGATATAGACCAATGAAACAGAATAGAGTCCTCAGAAATAATACCACACATCTACAGCCATCTGATCTTTGACAAACCTGAGAGAAACAAGAAAAGTACCATTTAATATCCTGTTACAGAAACGTTAGTTACTGTAACTAACTTTTGTTTTTGTTTGTTTGTTTTTATCTTCTTATCATTGTCATTGTTTTTATTAAACTATTGTTATATTTGTTGTTTAGAGAACACTGACACTAATATCATTGTGAAATTTATCATCTTTACCCATGACAACTTGTGTAGAAGATGCTGACTCTTCAGAACTGAAGAACTATTTACCAGTCTCTAGGGGTACTTTTGGCAGAGCCCTTTAGTTGTCTATCCCTTTTAGGAATTGGGTTGACTGAGGAGAGTCACTTCATCCTGAGCCATCCTTATCCCCAGGTCACACTACCAATTACTGATAGATACAGAGGCATAAAGACTGCTCCCTTACCCTTAGAACAGCTTGAAAGGGATATCCATTCACTGAGATTGCATCGCAGCCTAACTTCTCTAAAGTCCAGTCCTCCTTCACTCCATTCAATCCACATAGGTGGATCCCAAAAGCATTGCTAGCAAACTTCTTGCATGCTAATTGCAGTCTCACAATCTGCTTCCCAGGGTATCCAACCCGTGACAGATTATGAATAAATAAAGAATACCCACTATCTTTACTTCTACTAAACTTTCTGCTGAGGTCTTAATCAATGCAAAGTGACAAGAAAAAGAAAGCGAGCTTGTAGGTCGGGCAAGGTGGAGGTTGCAGTGAGACAAGATCATGCCACTGCACTCCAGCACTCCAGCCTGGGTGACAGAGCGAGGCTCTGTCTCAAAAAAGAAAAAAGGGAAAAAAAAAGAGATTGCAAAGGAGGAAATAAAGCAGTCATTATTTACAGATAACATAATCGTACATAGAAAATTATAAATAATCTATAAAGTATAAAGATCAATAGAAATCCCACGGGAATCGCTTGAACCCTGGAGGCGGAGGTTGTGGTGAGTTGAAATCATGCCACTGCCCTCTAGCCTAGGTGACAGAGTGAAACTGTCTCTCAGAAATATATATATTACAAAATGTTTAAATTTTATAGTATTGAACATAAAGCTTTAAAAAAGTTTTAAGGTTTAGCAAGTAGATTATATTAAGTTTTCATTTAATAAACTTTTCTTGAGTTCTTTACACCAGGCATCAAGCTAGTAAGCACTGTTCATATCACTAAATTATGCAATAGAAAGGGCACTGTCTCTCTAGAGTCCAATAATTAGATTGAGAAAAACAAAAAATGTTCAAAATAACTAGTCTGAGTGAGGAGAGCATTTTTTGTATCTGAATAAAGGAATATTTCTAATGAATATTTTATCTAATATATCCACAGAAAACACAGACAAACTTGAAATGCCAACTACCTCATTGTAACGTATCTTTTCAAATTTTTAATGTGAATATTCCTAGCTTTTGAAATTTGTATAACCAGAGTAAACATGCTATGTGCTTTGCTTTTTCATATCCCATGTATGATTTCCCACATATTAAGATATTCTACATTTTGTGCATCTTTAATAACCATATAGTATCTACTATTATTTGTGGACCACGCAGTTTATATAACCAGGTTTTTATATGTTATTTTTTTTTTTTTTTTTTTTTTTTGAGACAGAGTCTTGCTCTATCCCCCAGGCTGGAGTGTAGTAGTGTGATCTTGACTCACAGCAACCTCTGCCTCCCGGGTTTGAGTGATTCTCATCCCTCGGCCTCCTGAGTAGCTGGGATTACAGGTGCCCACCACCACACCCAGCTAATTTTTGTAATTTTAGTAGAGACGGGGTTTCACCATGTTGGCCAGGCTGGTCTCAAACTCCTGAACTCAGGTGATCTGCCTGCCTCAGTCTCCTAAAATGCTAGGATTACAGGTGTGAGCCACCGCGACCAATCCAAAATTTTTACTATGAAGGTTTTCTACTTTCAAAAGTATATGTATGCAAGAAAACACAAAAAGAATAAAGGGGAAAACAGTATATGTATTTGTATGTATGTTTTCATTTTGGGTTGCTTTCTCAGAGTGTATTTTTTAAATAAACATTTTATTTTAGAATAGGTTTAGGTATATAGGAAATTGTGAGGGGCCAGGCATGGTGGCTCACACCTATAATCCTAGCATTTTGGGAGGCTGAGGAGGGCGGATCATGAGGTCAGGAGATCAAGACTATCCTGGCCAACATGGTGAAAACCATCTAAACTAAAAATACAAAAATTAGCTGGGTGTGGTGGTGGGTGCCTATAATCTCAGCTACTCGGGAGGCTGAGGCAGGAGAATTGCTTGAACCAGGGATTTGCAGTGAGCAGAGACTGTGCCACTGCACTCCAGCCTGGCACAGAGTGAGACTCCGTCTCAAAAAAAAAAAAAAAAATGTGAGGATAGCACCAAAAAAGTGTTTTACCTCCTATATACACACATTTGTCCTCACAGTGCATGAGGCCCTGGAGGGAAAGTACACACTTCATATGGACTCTCTGTTCTATAATCTATTGCATCCAGAGATCCATGAAATTGCTACTTTCCTGAATAACCATTTCAAGCTTTGATTTATTGTTATACTTGAGGCTTGAACTTTCAAGCTCATCCAGATGAGTTTTTTCCCTTGCATATGTTTTAGGTGATCATATATTTATTGGAATAATTAAAGTTGACAGTAAAAATAAGGCAAAAAATAAAATGGTACTAGCATTTACTCAGTGTCTTTGAGTGTCAAACACTGTATTAGACACATTGCCTTTGTTAAATCATTTAATGCCAACAGTAACCCTAAAATGGAGGTATTATAACACCCATTGTATTTGTAAGAGAGCGCAAACTACCTGGTTTGTAATTAGTCAGGAATTTGAGTTTGTTTAGCTGTAAATTACACCACAGTTCTAGGTCAGACTAAATATAGTTTGAGTGTGTTCATCACCACAGTGGCAAAGACATGAAATCAACCTAGGCACTCATCAAAGGTGGACTGGATCACGAAAACGGGGTATACATACATCATGGAGCACTATACAGACATTTAAAAAACACTCATGTCCTTTGCAGCAAATGCAGCTGGAGGTCATTATCCTAAGATAATTAACACAGGAACAAAATACAGATACCAAGAGAGGAAGCCAAACTATCGCTGTTTGTAGACAATATGATTTTACTCCTAGAAAAATCCCATACATAGTGTCTGGCCAAAAGCTTCTTGATCTGATAAACAACTTCAGCAAAGTTTCAAGATACAAAATCAATGTACAAAACTCAGAAGCTGGCTGGGCGTGGTGGCTCATGCCTGTAATACCAGCACTTTGGGAAGCTGAGGTGGGTGGATCACCTGAGGTCAGGAGTTCAAACAAGCCTGGCCAACATGGCGAAAACCCATCTCTACTAAAAATAGAAAAATTAGCCAGGTGCAATGGCGGGCACCTGTAATCCAAGCTACCTGGGAGGCTGAGGCAGGAGGATTGCTTGAACCTGGGAGGCGGAGGTTGCAGTAAGCAAGATCACGCCATTGCACTCCAGACTGGGTGACAAGAGTGATAGCCCATCTCAAAAAAGAGAAAAAAAAAAAAATCAGAAGCATTGTCAGACACCAACAACATCCAAGCTGACAGCCAAATCAGGAATGCAATCCCATTCACAATAGTCACAAAAAGAATAAAATACCTAGAAATAAAGCTAACCAGAGAGGTGAAAGATCCCTAAGATAAGAATTATAAAACACTGCTCAAAGAAATCAGAGATGACACAAACAAATGGAAAAACATTCCATACTCATGGGCAGGAATAATCAATATTGTTAAAATGGCCATACTGCCCAAAGCAACTTATAGGTTCAGTGCTATTTCTATCAAACTACCAATGGCATTCTTCATAGAATTAGAAAAATATATTTCAAATTTCATATGGAACCAAAAAATAGCCTAAATAGCCAAGGCAATCCTAAGCAAAAGAACAAAGAAGGAATCTTCATGTTACTTGACTTCAAACTATACTATAGGGCTATAGTAACCAAAACAGCATGGTACTGGTCCAGAAACAGACACATAAACCAGTGGAACAAAAGAGAGAGCCCAGAAATAATGCCACACACCTACAACTGTCTAATATTCAACAAAGTTAACAAGAAAAAACAATAAGGACAGGACTCCCTATTCAATAAATGGTGTTGGGATAACTGGCTAGCTATATGCAGAAGAGTGAAACTGGACCCCTTTCTTACACCATATACAAAAATCAACTCAAGATGAATTAAACACTTAAATGTAAAACCTAAAACCATAAAAATCCTGGAAGATAACCTAGGAAATACCATTCTGGACATAGGCCCTGACAAAGATTTCATGACAAAGATGCCAAAAGCAATTACAACAAAAACAAAAATGGACAAATGGGAACTAATTAAACTGAAGAGCTTCTGCACAGCAAAATAAACTATCAACAGAGCAAACAGACAACCTACAGAATGGGAGAAAATATTTATAAATTATGCATCCAACAAAGGTCTAATATCCAGAAAAGCATGCAAAGGACATGAACACATGTTTCAAAAGAAGACATACACATGATCCACGAGCCTAGGAAAAGATGCTCCACATCACTAATCATTACAGAAATGCAAATTAAAACCACAATGAGATACCATCTCACACCAATCAGAATGGCTATTACTAAAAAGTCAAAAAATAACAGATGCTGGCAAGGTCGCAGAGAAAAGGGAACACTTATACACTGCTGATAGGAATGTAAACTAGTTCAGCCTTTGTGGAAAACAATGTAGTGATTCCTCAAAGGACTTAAAACAGAATTACCATTCAACCCAGCAAGTTCATTATTGGGCATATACTCGAAGGAATATAAATCGTTCTACCACAAAGACACATACATGCACATGTATATTGATTGCAGCACTATTCACAAGAGCAAAGACATGGAATCAACATGACTGCCCATTAATGATAGACTGGATAAAGAAAATGTGGTACATATGTACCATGGAATACTACACAGTTATAAAAAAGAACAAGATCATGTCCTTTGCAGCAACATAGATGGAACTAGAGGCCATTAACCTAAGCAAACTAAGAAGGAACAAAAACAAACAAACAAATACAATATGTTCTTGCTTATAAATGCACCTAAACAATGCAACACATGGACACAAAGAGGGGAACCACAGACACTGGGGGCCTACTTGAGGGTGGTGGGTGGGAAGAGGGAGAAGACCAAAAAAAACTCCCTACTGTATACCATGTTTGTTACCTGGGAGATGAAATAATCTGCACACCAAATCCCCATGACACGTAGTTTACCTATATAATAAACCTGCTCATGTATCCCTAAACCTAAAATAAAAGTTAAAAAAAGAGGAAAACCAAATACTGCATATTTTCACTTATAAGCGGGGGTTAAACCTCAGGTACTCATTGACATAAAGATGACAACAGTAGATACTTGGGACTACTAGACGGGAGAGTGGGGAAGGGCAGTAAGCATTGAACAATTAGCTATTGGGTACTATGCCCACCACCAGGGAGATGGGATCATTCATACCCAAACCTTAGAATCATATGATATACCCATGTAATAAAAATGCACATGTGCCATTGAATCTAAAATAAAAGTTTAAATTATAAAAAATAAAATAGTTTTTTAAATTATCATAGTAAGAGATTTAATTCAGAAAAACTCAAGAGAATAAACATTTGTAAAGGGTCATGCTCTGGAGAAGTCTAGTACCTTAAAAAATGAAATTTTTATATTCAATGTTACTGCAAACCATTTTAGAAAATGTACTGTAACAACCGCAGGACCTTGTGAATATTAAAAGTGAAAGCAATTTATCTGTCACCCATACAAACCATTCTAATCCAGTTGTTTCTGGAAGTGATTTCCTGGAAACATTAATTCCACAGAATTTCTACAGACAGTAGGCATTAAATATGGGAGATTAAAATAGCAGTTCAGAGTGAGGGATCTAGGTTTAGAGAAGTTGAGTTCAAATCACATGTCTACCACTTATGTGATCTTGAGTAAATTTCTTAATTGCCTTATGCTTCAGTTTTCTAATCTGTGAAATAGGAATAAAAATGGTATTTACATCACAGGATTATTGTATGAATACATTAATACATGGTAGTATTCAATAAGGAATAGTAAGTACATAGTAAGCATTCAATAATGGTACTGAATTATTAGTATTGTTATTGTTATTAGTATGAGTATTACCTTCATGTTAAAAAAAAATGGTCAAATATGCTTGGGATATGCTGGTTAATAAAATGAAACATGTCTCTCCTGAAAAAATAAATATAGTTTGAAACCATGTCACAGTCAATAATTATATTTCATAATTTGTTAAATATTTGTATCATACCTTAAACACAGTGACCTATTGGACAGACTAAAAATATTGAACCCTATCCAATTTGTTGAAAACCTACGGTTCTTCATAGTCTAAATCCTCCAGTAAATTTAAAGGCATACACATATTTTTTAGCCATATGATAGCTAATTTGCACACTTCACATGTTTTGTTATTCTCAGCAAAGACTGATCTGGTCATAAATATTTTATGAAATCTTCATGTGCTGTAGCAGAGTTTAATTTTCATACATATTAGGATTCAGCTGGAAGAAAGCATTGTGATATTTGGGCTTTATATTTACAAAGGCTATATGATGACTTATCTACATTAAAATAGGTTTTAATATTTCTTGAGACTGCAGATGCAATCTATAGGGTAATTAAGAATCTATGTTAGCAAGAAAGACAATATGTCATTCTTTTCATCTCTTTGAATCCATCCTGTTTTCCTAAATTTCATGTGTGGAGAACACCCACATATTCTACTGAGTTCCTTTGTAAATTTATAAATCCCTAGGTCTTTATAATCCCTAGACCTTTATAAATCCCTAGGTCTGTCTTTTTTGGGGGATTGATTTAGTAATAAACAGACTGTTGTTCCTCTTTTGACACGGGTTTCAAGAAGTAATAAAAGGCACAAAAGCAAGAATTGGTCTGATGAGAGCATGTGGACAGAATTCTCTAGATACAAAAGTAATGTATATAAAGCTATCACCCCTAAATCCAGTCCAAGAGCAGTGTCTCACATATAGACTCTAGACCCAAAAAGGAATACATATAATCTTCATTAGTGCCCTTCTTTACTTTTAAGGAGCTGCAAATACTTAGACTACAGCAAATGTTATTAACGTATGGCACCACAAACTCTCAGGCGTCTCCTTCTTACCTAGGAAGAATTTTCTCACTCATCTCACCTGCTTTTATACCTTGGTCCCCCTCCTCAACTGCTACTCCAAAGTGTACAGTTTCTCGTAATACACTCAGGACACTTCCTGACTTCCCAGTGCTTGGAATTAGGGAGAATAGTTATCTGTTCTAAATCTCTCTCTACTTTCTGCATCCATTCACGAAATTGTGTCCTTTCTTGTCAGGATGGAAGTGAGAAAAATAAATAAATAAATAAGCAGGCAAAAGTGTAGGCAGAAGTCCATGAACCCCTTGGGTTAACCATTTTATCCAATTCAACATGGAAAAAACGTGTTTCCTCAGAATAATATGTAATAGTATATTACGAACTTTGAATTGTCTCTTTGAGACCTTTGAATTCTCCTGAGAAGGTGGTAGTGAAAATCTAAATTCTAATTTTCAAGTTAGACATGCATAAAAGTCTTTTTTAAATAATAGAGTCTTATATGACACTGTAGTCAAAAATTGTTGTGGTGGGAAAAAATAGGAAACACATAAGTTTAAGTCAATGACAATGCTTAAGATGTAATTCAATAATTTGAAAGATGTTTTATTCATACATAGCAGCAAATGAATAATGTATTGTTACAGAATGAGATCATGCTTTAACTATTATTTTGTAGTCTTATTTTATAATTAAAAACATATTTCCATGTCAATAATTATAAATGTTTATCATTACAGATGCTGCAAAATATTCTATTTTGTGAATAAGCCATATTAAAAATTCCTCTATTTCTGCCTCCATTATAGGCTCTTTCCAGATTTTTCATTATTACAAACACAGTGATAACATAATAAATAAGTTATAGAATCCTGAACGTTTATCTTTTATTTTATTGAAAATTGATGATTGAAAGATCGTGAGTATTTCTAAGCTTTTGTGTATACATTTTCAAATTGCCCTTCATGGAAGTTAGTAACAATTTATGTTCTCAACAGTAGTGTATAAAGGTCCCGTTTTCATACTTGACATACTTCTATGACATATATTAATTTGTAAATACATGATTATCTATTATTTTTATCTAAAATGAGACTGAAGCATCACCATCCTTCTAACCTCCTGTTCAAGCTGACATCCAGGAAATATAAATAGCTTGGGTTTGCTCAAATATGGATGGATTGTCTTAAATACATGCCACTCAAATTACTTCTCAAGATGTACACAATTCACAGCACTCCATTGTTCGCAGCGTCTATTTGAATCTTCTTGTCAATACTCAGACAGTATTCAAAGAATACGCCGTTCTGAACTTACCCTTGCAAGACGCCTTAGAAGTGTGTGCTCTCAGCTGCAGCATACCTTCCTCCTTTCATCTGCAGATTCCGAAACTGGTTTTGGCACGAAATGTATCCTCATGTGGCATGCATACCAGAATATTGTTATGGGAATTTTTGAAAAGAAAAATAAAGGAATATAAAAGCCTAGAATAGTTTGCTAATACATATTTCATCTAGAAGCTGGGCATTAAAACATCATTCTTTGGCTCCCATTAGACAAGGGGAAAGTTGATAGTCGGATCATAATTATGCCTGCATTGTCTTACTTTTAACACCCCTTACCTCAGAATTTTCTGCAGATCATTTTACCAGCAAACGAGTATCCCCAAGCATGTTTCTTTTTGTAAGGTTTTCTTTCTTTAAGTTGCTTCTCTTCAACTCTGGGATTTCCCCAGTTTGGATTTGCTGGTGAATTTCTGCCTTCTCTGTCTCACTTGAGACCTTTCCCCAACACTGGAAAAATAAAATAGAAACTGAAAATGAACTTTGCAAAAACGTCAGTACACAATAATAAAGAAACTAGGAGAAGAGGGCAAGTTCAAAATTAATAAAGATAAAATTCCCCATAATCTGCTATGCTAATTCTTTGCATTTTTTCCCAACAAAATAAGACAAATTGCTAAAATAAGACCACACAGAATCAACACAATATTATGACCTTTTATAAACTGAGAAGTGAAATGTTAACAACACAGAGTATTCTGGTCACAAGAAGAAAAGATTAAGGAACTACAGTTGTCCTTTTGTTTTGTTATTCCCCTGCCATATGAGGAAACATGGAGGCAAAGCAAGGTGGAAAAAGACAGCCCTTAAGCCACAGGGTCTGGAATCTCTTGTAAAAGTCAATGTAACTTACAGCTAATTGTAGCTATCTTAAAACCTTTCCTTGGAGGACTCACCCAGATCTCTAGGCAATTACAGCCTCACGGTGGAGATGGAGAAGCTACAACACTATTAAAATCACAGTCAGTCAGAGGCAGAATTGGTCACAGAACTCTGCTTTTATTTTCTCCATCCCAGATCCCTGATAATTTTGGAGTCTGGAGTTTCTCTATCTTGAAGAGAAAATAAGAAAAGAAAGAGGACCTGTAGGAATATTTGCACCCCCACCTAGAGTTTTTAACTTAAATGAAGTCACAATCTCAGAGTGTGTGATTCAATATATTTTCTTAATTGTAAATACCTTTTCTAGTTTTCTCCTTCTGCTGCTTGTGCTAATCTTTATGTTTTCTCCACTAAAATTTTTTTTTCTTTTCTTTTCTTTTTTTTCTTTTTTCTTTTTTCTTTTTTTTTTAGAGAATTGAAAGACTCACATTAGGTATGGAAACAAACACATATAAGATGAGATTTCTTAGAAAATATATAATTTTAAAAATTTATTAAAGCCATTATTCGTACTCCCCTCTCTCTTTTCTCTCTCTCTCTCTCTCTCTCCTTTCTCTCTGTGTGTATCTCTCTCTGCTTTCTCTCTTTCTCCTCTCTGTCTCCCTCTCCTTGGTCTGTGTGTGTGTGTGTCTGTGTGTGTGTGTGTGTGTGTGTGTGTGTGTGTGTGTGTGTGTGTCTTTCTCTCCTCTCTCTCTCCATCTGTCTCCTCTCTGTCCCTGCCTCTCTCTCTCTTTCCCTGTCTCTCTCTCCTCTCTCTCTCTGCTTTCTCTCTCCTCTCTCTCTCTTCTCTCCCTCTCTGTCTCCCTCTCTTTGGGTTCCTCTCTCTCTCTGTGTCTTTCTCTCCTCTCTCTCTTTCTCAGTCTTTCTCTCTCCTCTCTCTCCCTGTCTCTCTTTCTCCCTGTTTCTCTCTCCCCTCTCTCTCTTCTCTCTCTCTCTCCTCTCTCTCTGTCTCCCTCTCTCATCTCTCTCTCCCTGTTTCTCTCTCCTTTCTCTCCCTTCCCTTCCCTTCCCTCCCCTCCCTTCCCTTCTCTCTTTGCCTCTCTTGGTCTCTGTGCATGTGTCTTTCCTCTCTCTCTGTCTCTCTCTCTGTCTGTCTCTGTCTCCCTCTCTCATCTCTCCCTGTTTCTCTCTCCTTTCTCTCCCTTCCCGTCCCTTCTCTTCCATTCTCTCCCCCCCTCTCCCCTCCCCTCCCTTCCCTTCTCTCTCTCCCTCTTTTTCGGTCTCTGTGTATGAGTCTTTCTCTCCTCTTTCCGTCTCTCTCTGTCTCCCTCTCTCTAGATCTCTCCCTCTCTCTCATCTCTCTCTTCTCTCTCCTCTCTGTCTCTCTTTCCTCTCAGTCTCGCTCCTCTCTCTCTCTTTCTAAACAAAAAAAAAGACAATTAAAAAAAGTCATTATTCACAGTCGTCAAAGCCCTTCAAAATCTACCCCCTGCTTATTTCTTCAAACTCACTTCCCTCTAATTTTTTTTTTTTTTTTTTTGAGATGGAGTCTAGCTCTGTCGCCCAGGCTGGAGTGCAGTGGCGTGATCTCTGCTCACTGTAAGCTCTGCCTCCCTGGTTCACGACATTCTCCTGCCTCAGCCTCCCCTGTAGCTGGGACTACAGGCGCCCACCACCACGACTGGCTAATTTTTTGTATTTTTTTTTTTAGTAGAGACGACATTTCACCGTGTTTGCCAGGATGATCTCAATCTCCTGACCTCGTGACCCGCCCTCCTCGGCCTCCCAGAGTGCTGGGATTACAGGCGTGAGCCACCGCGCCCGGCCCCTTCCCTCTACTCTTAGGCTCTGTACAGGTCAACACTCCACCTTCACTCCTGGTTTAGGTTTTTAAAGATCCTATTCTGTCTGCCTAGAGCACTCAGTTCCCAGTTGTTCACATGGCTGTCTCCTTGTCATTTATATTTGGCTTTAAATATTCTCTTAGAAAAATTTTATCTTTCCTCTTCTGGTAAGTTATAATTTTCAAAAAGTTAAAATCATGACTATCATACCAATGGCTGAATGAATATTAGATTTATTTCACTCATCAATAAAGGGACCAGAAAGATAGTTTTCCTTTTTCCAAGGAAAAATTAAGAAACAGATGTTTATGTATCATTCCGGAAAGGTATACTGAAATAAATTCGCTATATTAGAGATAAAACTAGCTATATCCTATAAGACAATAAAGCTATAAAATTGGACATGATCTTTTCTGCCAGATAGAACCCACTGGTATTTCTACTGGACAATAATCCTCATGTTAACATGTAACTTTTCAGAGTCTGGACCCTAATCACTGGTAAATACTAAGACACGCAATGATAGATTGATACATCCCTAAAGAATTCAATCACTTTTAGTGGCTGATAGACAGTAGACCAGTATGGTATTAAAGAGACATGCAGTAAAATTTGTATAATTTTTCTTCTTTTTTTTTTTTTTTTTTTTTTTTTTTTTTTTTTTTTTTTTTTTTTTTGAGACGGAGTCTGGCTCTGTCACCCAGGCTGGAGTGCAGTGGCATGATCTCCACTCACTGCAAGCTCCGCCTCCCGGGTTCATGCCATTCTCCTGCCTCAGCCTCCCGTGTAGCCGGGACTAGAGGCGCCTGCCACCGCGCCCAGCTAATTTTTGTATTTTTAGTAGAGACAGGGTTTCATCGTGTTAGCCAGGATCGTCTCGATCACCTGACCTCGTGATCGGCCCGTCCCGTCTCGGCCTCCCAAAGTGCTGGGATTACAGACCTGAGCCACCGCGCCCGGCCGTAATTTTTCTTAAGAAAAGGCAAAGAAGGTTCTTACATCCTGGACACCGTGCTTCATATCACCTTCTTCTATTTCTTTGTTATTGCACCAATTACTATAAGAAATCATCTCATTCTTTTTTGTTTAATTTCTTCTTTATTGCCTGCCTCTCCACTATGAGTTATCCAAGAGCAGAGTATTTGTCTTTCTTATCCTATATCCTGAGCCCTCGAAACAATTCCTGGCATATGGTAGATGCTCAAGAAAGGTTTGGTCGGATGACATGGCCATATGTTTAGATGAGAGGGAAAGAGATTGTTGGAATGAACAGGCCCAATAAGATATTTATATGAGAGGAGGAGAAGGTTTGTTGGATGACAGGGTGGCCAATAATGTTTTAGTGAGAGGGGAGAATGCATAAAAATCAGAAAGCAGTGGAAACTGAGTATTTGGTTGAGAAGAGAAAGCATGCACGAATGAAGAAAACATAGAAAAATAGATGGTGATATATAGTAGTGCTGAATGATACACACACTAAGTGTTTTAGAAGTAATAATATACATACTAAGTGTTCTAGAGAACTGTCAAGATGCTAACTTCCATAGGAAAATACTGTAACTTCTAAATGTTGAAAATATGACTCCACAAGAAATATTTATGGCTAAATTTGATAATGAAAGAAGTTTTACTTCTTTTATTACAGTGCAGAGAAATGATAGAACCTCTATTATATGTTAGAAGTATAAGCTATGTTTCAATATGTATGTTACAGAATTTAGATTACGGAGTATATGTTTAAGAGGCAGTTCAAGTGAAAATCTGAATAGAAACTTGAAATTTACTTAAAGCAAAACATTTGTTGAGTTCACACATTGTTTGAGGCAGACTGTGTACTATGATCTAGTCTGTTTTTCATAAAACTCCCTTCGCCTCGTCTGATGAGTGGCAGGTAGACATTAGCCTGAAAAAAGCATTTATATACTTGAAAAGGCATGGCAGTTTCCTTATGGTGGGGTGGGGAAAGGATTTAGCATGCCCTTTTCCTTTCTCTTATTTTTGTCTCTGTTGTTATTTTATTCTCTGCATTTGGCTCTTACCATCCCAGAAATTAACTCGCAGATATCTGAAAACAGACTGGGGAGAAAAAGGGAAACTTGATTGATGTATAATTCTTTAAGAAGTATTTCCAGCTTTCCCTAAAAAACAGAAGTAAACAAAAAGGGAGAAAATGTTAGATTGATAAGTCTGTTTGAAGCTGAATGGATCAATAGAAAGTCAACAAATGCCATCCAATTCAAAGTTCTTAACAAGTTAAAATTTTGTGTGTGCCTGTGTATAAAAATAAAGGGAAAGCTTAAGTTACTTACATTCCTGCTTAGTTTTATAATCCGTAAAAACTAAGTTACACATTGTTAACTCATTTGGAATTGTGTGGTTGGCATTGGATTTGTAGAAAGAAGAATAAAAAATACAATGGAAAACTGTTGCCACAACAGAACAACATGCATTTCTTTCCATGTGATCATGACATTTTTCTAATTTGGAAGATAGTCAGTATTCAGCTTTTCTAGTAAATTTTTATTTCCAATAAAAAGAAGGCATAGAAATTCCCAAGCCCTCTAGTAATGATTTGTTTTATGGTGTTTATTCAGTGACATGACAATTTCATGAATAATAGGTTTTTTTGAGAAACTAAAAAGCTTTTTATAGGATCTTACAATCTTCAGCAAATAAAAGAAAGCAAGTTGAAGATAAATTGTAGCAGTATGATTTTTTATGTAAAATATGAAGACATGCAAAAGTAAACATTATTTTTAAGGAATACTCACACACTTGGTGAAATTACTAAGGAAAATAAGACAATGTTATCACAAAATGCATAATAATAGAGATCTTCTGGGTAGAAAGTGCAGTATAATTACGGAAGGCAAATAGGGAGCATTGAACATATTGAAAGTGTTCTGTTTCTTAAGCTGGTTGGTGGGGGATGAATTTTATGTATATTATGCTTTACATTATACACATTATATGATAAAATAATTCATAGTTTTTAAAGTGCCTTATATTTCTGTTTCTAGTGTTATCATAACAGATTTAAAATCCTAAAATGTCTCATCTGTAAAGTTAGAAATGCAACGTAGTATAGATTTAAATCGATTGACTGGTGAGAGCGGCAGGAGGCAGCCAAATGCCTAGGCAGATAGGGGTGGGTCCCCAGTGAAACTCTACCTCCAAGCCCAAGGCCATTTAAAACCTGAAAGACAAGCTGCAAGTTAAATCCTTGACTGGATTGAGAATTTATCTTCCCATTTGGCTTGCTTTCCTCTGATTGATCCCCACCCTTCACCTATTTTACATATACCTACCCTTTCCTAATTGGTTTTCTGTACTGTCGTGCCCATCTTTGAATGGTGTCTTTGCCTTAAACTTTTTTACATACTCCCCAACCAGCATGCACTCCCCATTTTGAGTATGTAAGAGGCCCCAGACCCAGCCAAACAGGAGAAATTTCCTGCCTTCGGGTAGGGGAAGCACCACCCGACCCCTGCATCCTCTCTTTGCTGAGAGCTTTCCTTTCACTTAATAAATTCTGTTCCACTCACTCTCTGGTGTCTGCGTGCCTAATTCTTCCTGGTTGTGAGACAAGAACTTGGACCTAGCTGAGCTAAGGAGCAGAAAGACCGCAACACTAGTAGTTTTTAAACTTCAGGATTGTCAAGAGCAAAACAAAACAAAACAAAATAGCAGAAAACCTAGAAGGTATGAGAAAACAGTATGCAGCATAGCATGAGGCCATCTGTGGGATTCATGCAGATAGCCTGAAGCCTCAGGCACCTGTGCAGGGCAAGATAAAAGATCTGAACCACTCCAAATAAAACTAGGACTTTGCTGATTCTATCCGTATAAAATAGGATGGCCTACAAGGAAACCCTTTTAGCAATGGTAAATTAAAAAGAAAACTGTCTAATCTCTATGTTTTATCCAGTGGAAAATACCCCTGGAATTTAGCAAGGACAAATTAGCCCATTCAAGCCTGAATTCACACGTGTGTTATCCCAAAATTCCCCAAGAAGAAACCTTATTAAGGAGTGGATGATGATGGACTGTCACCAGCACCATAGCAGCAGTAAATATTGATTCCCTCTCAACCCTGTCATCATAAAATTCCTATTTAGAATTTTAAAAATTAAGATTATGTAATTACTAATACACATGCTCTCTCACACACACACAGAGAGAAAGAGAGAGAGAGAGAAATAAGAGTCAGCAATCATAGCAAACAACAAAAGCAGACAAAGACTTCAGATCCTGGAGTCATTAGATTCAGAGAGACCCAAACCAACATACATCATAGTGAAATTACTAAACACTGGGACAAAATGACAATACAAAAGCTTCCAGAGAAAGGAAAAAAATAGCCACAAAGTACAAAAAAAAAAAACAATCATAATAACTTCAGGCTTCTCAGTAGCAGCATGAATGCTAAGAAATTTTAAGGAAGGTTTTCAAAATTCAAAAGGAAAATTCTGCAGACGTCTACACAACCAAACCATCCCAGCCAGTAGGAAAACATTCTCAGACATGCACATCTCAAAAAATGTACCTCCTATGCTCACTTTTCTTGACAACTTTTGGAAAATGTACTCCACTGAAAAGAAGAAATAAACCAAGAAAGAAGAAGTCCTGGTATAAAGTTGAAATGATCCTACAGAGGAATCTGAGAAGGGGAATCCCAGGGATGGTGCAGAGAAAGAGTCTCAGATGGTAACTGTACACCTGATAAAAAGAACACCCGGTGTGGTTCTGAGTAGGTTTGATGGCTCTGGGAGGGACTTCTGTGAAAGATGAAACCAGAAGAACGCCAGACACATCTGACATCTTAAGAAGAGAGGTAGAAAACTGGCAAAGCATTTGGGACTGTATTAATTGTAAGTACACAGAAAACACAGAAAATGAAATGAAAGAAGGCAAGGAAACAAAAAGTTGTACAGAAAAAGGAATTAATCATGTTTCCCCACTGGCCCCAATTGTGAATGGGGCCCCGTAAGTCATAATGATGCAACTGCTATGATGGGATAAAAAATAATCCTTGGGGACTGAGAGATGACAGAGCGGTGACTGAATGTGCCGTCAAAAGATAATGACAGAGGCTGAAAAATCAAAAAGTTATGATAGAAGTATGTTATTTAGAGAAAATGCTACAATTACCAACAAAATAAATCACTTAAAAGAGGTGAAAATGCATGCAAAGACTGAAGATTCAGAGGCCATGGAGAAAAGATGTACTGTTGTTTTTCTGAACAAACTGGTACCACATTTGTAAGTGTAAATCTTCTAGTACCCACATTTAAGGAAAAGTTAAAAAAAAAAAAAAAAAAAAAAAAAAATCTGGGAAA
>NW_016813642.1:93037-95962 GCF_001698545.2 Rhinopithecus bieti
TTTTAAATGTAAAACTTTTAGAGCCCACATTTAAGGAAAAATTAAAAAAAAAAAAAAAAAAAAAAAAAACTAGTGAAATTAATTTTTTGTTTTTTGTTTTTTGTTTTTTTTGAGATGGAGTTCCGCTCTTGTTACCCAGGCTAGAGTGCAAGGGCAACATCTTGGCTTATTGCAGCCTGCACCTCACGGGTTCAAGTGATTCTCCTGCCTCAGCCTCCTAAGTAGCTGGGATTACAGGTGCCTGCAACCATTCCCAGGTAATTTTTGCATTTTTAGTGGAGACAGGGATTCACCATGTTGGCCAAGGCTAGTCTCGAACTCCTGCCCTCACGTGATCCACCCACCTCAGCCCCCCAAAGTGCTGGGATTACAGGCATGAGCCACCATGCCCGGCTGTGAAATTAATTTTGATACATCTTATTTAACCAAATATATTTTTTTTTTTTTTTTTGAGACAGAGTCTCACACTCTTGCCCGGGCTGGAGTACAATGGCACAATCTCGGCTCACTGCAACCTCCGCCTCCCGGGTTCAAGTGATTTTCCTGCCTCAGTCTCCTGAGGAGCTGGGATTATAGGCAGGCGCCACCACACCTGGATGATTTTTTGTATTTTTAGTAGAGACGGGGTTTCACTATGTTGGCCAGGCTGGTCTCAAACTCTTGACCTCATGATCCACCTGCCTCGGCCTCCCAAAGTGCTAGGATTACAGGCATGAGCCACCACACCTGGTCTATCCATGTATTTTATTTAATATAATTTATTTAACCAAATTCACCATCATTTTCAAAAGTAATCATTATTAAAGAGATACACTTTTTTCATACTAAGTCTGAAATCCAGGGTGTATTTTATACTTGCAGCACATCTCAGTTAGGATTAGCCGCATTTCAAGCACTCAGTAGCTACATAAGTCTAAGGCTACCTTATTCAACAGGACAACTCTAAACTATGTGCATGTATAACTGTGATAACTGTTTTAAAAAATTGTAAAGGAGCACTGGTGTTAATATGTTGTCCACTTACTCCATGAATACAGAAATGTACTAATGTCATTCAGAGGACATTATATAATTGAAAAGACCAGGGAAAAAGGAACTTCCCTGAGCAAGTTCTATGTGAAATTGTAGATTGTATATTATCTGAACATGGATCTCATCTCCTGTATGGACTACTCTTTATATATAAAATGTCTTTTATTTTTACAATTCCCTTTCCCTTGTAAATGACAAAACTAATGCCAGACAAGTGGCTTGCCCAAATGTATTAAGTTATTTATAATAAATAACTAAGCTGGCATCAAATCCAGGCTGTCTGACACCACCGACCACAAGTTTCACCTCAGTGCTCTGCATGGGACTATATCTGAATGTGTGGGCATAGTTCCTTGAAGATAATAAGTGTCTAAGTAAGTATAGTACTCACTGATCTGAATATAATGTTTACTGTTCATATAACAGTAAAAAGACTATCAACATGCTTATACTTCTTAATGACTAAGTAACTCAAAATGAATATTTATTGAGTAAAGTAACTTAGTTTTAGAAGATATGGCCATTTGAAATAAGGTTGAAATGGAAGGTTTATGTCTCAACAAACTATCAGTGTTACTCAGGGGTTATGCAGTTAGAAGGAGCTTTTATAACTAATGAATTTAGTCCACGAAGTAATTCAACTAGATTGGTTAACTATTGCTGTGTAACAAAATACCCCCCAAAACATGGTGGCTGAAAACCGACATTTATTATCCCATAATTTATTGTGGGACAGGAGACCACAGGTAACAGCGTGGTGCCTTCGACTCAGAGTCTCCCATGAAGCCACAATATCATGCATCAAGGTGTTGGCCAGGTCTGCAGCCATCTCAGGGCTCACCTGGGGAAACCTCCACTTCTTAGCCCAATCGTGTGGCTGTTGGCCAGAGACATCAGCTCTTTTCTGCATGGGCCTCTTCACAGGACTCATGACATGCCAGCTTGCTTCCTCCAGAATGAGGGCTTGGGGGATAAGGATGGTCACACAAGATGGAAATCACAATTTTTTCTGTAACCTAATCTCAGAAGAGACATTCCATCACATTTGCTGTACTCTGTGCACTAGAAGCAAGTCACTAGATCCAGCCCGTACTTAAGAGATTACAAAAGGGCATGAACACCTGGAGGCAGGGATCATTAGAGCCATTCTAGAGACTGCCAACCTCAATGACAAACAATTTCACAATGCTTTACGCCTGGAAAATGTGGTTAGTGATTCCATCATTCATTCATTCAGCAGTATTTATCTTGCACCTACTTTGTACCAGGCCCTGGAGATCTTGGGAGCAAAGCAGATATTCTCATGGTCTTTATAAAATCTCCAGTCTATTGTCCTTGAAATTAAACCTAAAATGATTTTTATCACAAAGGATAAAGTGTTTTAAATAGCAAGAAAACTTACTTCAGGAACTTTTGTGTTACTGCTTTTCTAAACTGTTGCTCTTGTAAATCAAATACTGATGACCTTTCAGTAAAGATGAGAAATTACCCTGATCTTCCTACATCATAATTTTGTGATAACCCTTTGTTTGGATCTGTAGACTTTCTAGGTCAGTGAAAGCGCAAGTGATTTGTGTTAATTTCTGTACTGACAATACAGTGTAAGGCCTACAGACCAGAAATTTGAGCTTACACAGCTGTGGAAAGAGAAGCTGCTAATGAATTTAGCTCTTTGTTCCTCTCAAGCCAAAAAGTGACAGAAAAAAATTTATAAGGTTGGTAAGGCCCCATTCAGATTCTATAACCAATGCTTTGTCCTCTAATGAAAAACTTGAGAAGTTTTTTACCAAGAATTAAAACTAGGATTATTTCAAAATAGAAAACAAACCATCAGTGATTGAAGGATCCTGAAATTTTATTTCTAGAATTCTTTAAGTTATTTCTGTTTATCCT
>NW_016813642.1:96229-131852 GCF_001698545.2 Rhinopithecus bieti
CAACATCTTTCCATCTTTCTCAGTTTTATGAATGTAGTCTACTTCTTTGTTCGTCCCTTTGGAGATCTCCCATGTCTCTTTTTGCTTTTCTTTGCAGAAAATCGCCCTCCAGCCCTTCCTTTTTCTTTTATTTATTTATTTTTATTTATTTTTTATTTTTTTATTTTTTTGAGATGGCATCTCGCTCAGTCACCCAGGCTGGAGTGCAGTGGCATGATCTCAGCTCACTGCAAGCTCCACCTCCCTGGTTCACACCATTCTCCTGCCTCAGCCTCCCAAGTAGCTGGGACTACAGGCGCCAGCCACCACGCCCGGCTAATTTTTTTGTATTTTTAGTAGAGATGGGGTTTCACCGTGTTAGCCAGGATGGTCTCGATCTCCTGACCTCGTGATCCACCCACCTCGGCCTCCCATAGTGCTGGAATTACAGGCGTGAGCCACCGTGCCCGGCCTCCTCAGTGAATATTTCATACAGTGCTGGGTGTCCATACTCCAGCCCATTTCTCAAGAGAGTATACTTAAAGCGTTTTATTTTCTTCTCAGATATCATAACATCTTCATATTTTTGAGTCACCAATTTGAGTAGAAACACAATAGCTTCATATACACACACACACACCATCTTGCTCACCCAATACAGATTGCATTTTCTACATAAGTGCATTTAAATAATCTGAGTATTTCAAGGTGGCAGAAAAGAAAGGCTCAAATGCATCAAAACAAATTAAAACAGATAATTAAGCTCACTGAATAACACCAATGAATATATGTGAAGCAAGTTTATGTTGCAAATCACTTAGCTCAATTGCAGATACAACCTTGATATATCTAACAGAAAGAAGTATATTATATATATGATATAAATGTTTTATAAAAGCAAACTGACAGGACCTCCATGCATTTAGACCTTTTAAAATCACTAAGACTCAAGAATCTGCCTGTCCCAGATTCCAGCAGCAGCTTCAATTTTGAATGGCTTAATAATCCCCTATTGTGTAACAGCTCTGAAAGTTGCCCCCAGAATAGTATACCTATCATGGCTCAGCTAGTCACTTTTACAGATTCTAACCTGTGGACAACAATCTCTGCTACTTGAAAAATTGTAAATGTTTGTCTCACTTTAATAGCAAGTATATCTTAAGGATATATATTCTTTTACTCAAATTAGTGAGACATTGACAATCTCATTCTGGAGTTGTGTTAATAGACCCAAAAAATAAGAATTCCATCCACTCTCATTTGTTAACAATAAACATGATATATAAAATAACTTGTTTCTTAAAATGAATAATCAGATAATTCATTAATAAAAGCATTTGTAGCAAATGTTAATTCCAGAACAAAAACTTTTGAACCACAGAATATTCAACTACAAAATAATGCAGAATTCTATGACCTCAAAAGATGGAGAACCCTTGAAGTTTATTTGGTAACTAGCTGGGGATGGTGTATTGGCAAATATTTGTATACAGAACTAGAATTAAAGCCAGAATGATTTCAATAATTGCAAAATAAATGAATTTATATGATCAATGATTGAAGAAGCCTGAAAATTTTGTTTCTAGGATTGTATCTCCTACAGTAATTCATATGCTGTACAAAAATATATATGAAAGGATATTTACTGCTATTTTCACTGAAAATAAAAAAGCATATAAAATGGTGAAAACTTGAAAAAATTCTAAACTTCTGTTAGTATGGGAATGATTACAATGAGTGGTAAATTCTTGCTATAGAATGCTTTGCAACTCTTACAAAATATGAAGTGGAATAATATGTACTGACCAAGAAGAATATATTAAGTATAGAAAAAAAAGTTGCAGAATAATATTTATAAATGTATTCTTTTAAGAATAAAAAATAGGGCCAGGCACGGTGGCTCATGCCTGTAATCCCAACACTTTGGGAGGCCGAGGTAGGCGGATCACGAGTTCAGGAGTTCCAGACCAGCCTGACCAACATGGTGGTCAAGCCCGTCTCTACTAAAATACAAAAATTAGCTGGGCGTGGTAGCGCCTGCCTGTAATCCCCGCTCCTCAGGAGGCTGAGGCAGGAGAATCACTTGAACCCGGAAGGCAGAGGTTGCAGTGAGCCGAGATCACGCCATTACACTCCAGCCTGGGTGAGCGAGACTTCATCTCAAAGAAAAAAAAAAAAAGAAAGAAATAATAAAAAATAGTAGAATATTATCTTATTAAAACTAAGTAAAGCATTTTATAATACAATCTCATTAAAATAATTATGTGTGCAGAAAAATTTAAAGGATACATTCCAACTATCAAGAATGTTTAACTGGTCAGGAGCAGTGGCTCATGCCTGTAATTCCAGCACTTTGGGAGCCCGAGGCAGGCAGATCACTGAGGCCAAGAGCTCAAAACTAGTCTGGGCAATGTGACAAAACCCCATCTCTACCAAAAATTCAAAAATTATCCAGGTAGGTTGGCACACGCCTGTAGTCCCAGCTACTCAGGAGACTGAAGTGGGAGGATTGCTTGAACACCAGAGGCAGAGGTTGCAGTGAACTAAGATCACGCCACTGCACTCCAGCCTGAGCAACAAAGCAGGACCCTGTCTCAAAAAAAAAAAAAAGTTAACTAAAAAATAGGATTACAGTAGTAGGCAAGGGGGTATTAACTTTCACATTTTTTAATTTTATATGCTTTTATATTGTTTTATTAATTTTTTGTGTGAAAGTACATACTACTTTCGTATTACTCTGTGTGGTCCCTAGGGCTTCACTTTTTATATACTGAGAGCTTATACCTCATTATTTGTGTGTAATTAATTACAGACATGTTGACATGTGACAACCAATAAATCTTAGTGATATCAAAGGGCAGTGTTACAATAGCTATAATACACATTAAAATACTTTAACATATAGAGTGTAATATTATGTATGTACTGTTTGGCTTATGCAACAGCCCTAAGGCTGCAAACATTTCATTCAGGAGTAAGTAGTCTATGGTGTGGCCCACTAGCCTTCTAATTAGGAAGACTGTTCTTCAAAGGGAGCTACCACAAGTGTTTCTGTTATCCACATCTCTATCAGTTACTTTCTACAAATCAGGGTGTGATTTAGTTTTATTGATTGTATTAAGAAAGTGTTGCAGAAAATAATAATGCAGATTAAACTTAAGAGCATGTCATGTCTACAGTCATTACATTATAAATATTACAAAAAAAACTAAGGAATTCTTCCAATATTCAAAAACTCATCTGATTCAGCAAAGTTGCCTATGTCATTGTTGATAAAATCAAGTTCCAATGTGTCTTTAAAGTTCTACTTTCATCTTCCTCATTAACACCAACAAAAAAAATTAACTAACATTCATGTAGATCCTACTTATTCATCAATTGTAATCATAGGTTAGCTGCAGATATTTGTTTGGCTCAAATTGGTGAGATATTCCATGACAATCAACTGGGCATATGGAATTTACATAATGAATGTTGTAATATTTGATTATTTATAAATTGCATGCTTCAAATGTATAATAAACCTGTATCTGACACACACACATTTTTCAGAGCTGGTTGTTTAACATTAGCAGCACAATGCTGGATTGAGGGAACATGAGTAGTGTTCACTCAGCTCAAAATTTCATCCACTGATACTGTTGATATATCTTCTCAAAAGAATTCATGCATTATGTATCACCAAATTGGTATAGGTGAGTTCAGAACAGGGAGATGTTGACAAAAGGCCACATTTTCAGCCCAGCATCAATTTTTCTGTGTTTGGCCGTGTGCTTTTTAGGACCAGCTGTTTAAAATCTAATTATTTTACAAAGGCTATGAATAGGTATCCTTGGACAGCAGTTAATTAAAATTTTATACACACTTTTAAAAGGCTGTTTTGAAAATAAGCCTGAAGAAAATTGATTGGATTTTTAAAATAATCACAAATAATGTTCTATGTTAAAAGAAGTGAACTTTATTTTTAATTGACTTAGGTTCAAACTTCAGAAAAAAAGTGCTCAACGTAATACAACTCCCATACAAAAAGCACCATGGCCCTGAGGGTATTGGGGAGAAGATGGCAGTTTTGGTAAAGCATGTTTGTATTTGGCAGTGCAAATTTAAAAAAAGAAAATTCTTAGAAGCTAACGATTTAGTCTGTCACAGTAAACATTTTGGTTTTAACTTTTGGGGGCTAGGTAAAGCACAATACATTTATCAAATTATCTTTTATCGCCTTGCTTGGTTTACATATGGATCAGCTTCTAGAATTCTCATTTTGTCTATTCCAAATTCAGTATTCTTATGAACACACATGGAAAATGGTTGAAAACAAATAGAGATGTGTACAATCAACAATAATAAAATAAAATCCAAATGCCTTATCTCACTGGATATGCAGCCCTGCTTTTGCATATTGTGTGGTCCAGAATATACACAAGACCAACCAGCGACTTGCTAAATTCCTCTCATGTATAAATCCCAAAGGCTCAGCATGAGCAACAGGGCCCAATCAGCTCTGTTTACAAGGGGAGACTACCAGTTCTTTTGCCTTCCGCTACTGTTTAATACCAGCTGTTTGTTCTTTCTGGTCCTCCCCCTTCTCTCCCTCCTCCAGGTCTCATTTTAAAAACCTACCCCATAGATACCCAATTCAATCCTTCTGAGTTGCCTTGGCAACTCTCAAAGATAGGATAGCTCACAGCTTCCCAGTGTAATTCCATCACATCTCTCAATTAGTTTAGTTAAGTTAAACCTTTTATGAACAAATATTCCTTAGAAGTATAATCAGGAATTGGCTCACCCTAAATTATGTTTAGAGATCCCCACGGGTGATTTTTTGTGTGTATCCCCAGGGCTCTCTTCTTCCAAAGTCCCTTTCTCTAATGTCTGAAAGCAGGACTAGATTATTATTCAACCCATCTTCATGTTTCTCTCCACTATCTGTGAACTTTACCTTGATGATTTACTTTTGTACAGTGTCTTCTGCCTGGTCAGGACCATTGGTATCCCCTAAAGCTTGGCAGGGTTCCTTGGCTGGCAATCATTACCATGTTTTCAAATTTTCCACTTCAGGTCCTCAAAAAGTTCATGTTGTAAGCAAAATATTACACGGCATATGATGTTTGCAAAGCATACAGAAATAAGTCATGCTTTGTTTATATTTTAAGAGGAGAAAATCACCTCTGGCCCACCTTCTCAGCCAAGTAGTGCTACCACAGAACAGACGGCACTGCCTGCCAAACAAGGTTAACTTAAATTACTTCATCAAGCCTGCTCAGGAGAGCTTCCCAGATGGATTGCCTGGCTCTTCAGACCTGAAGAAAAGTTATCCTTACTTTGCAAAAAATTAAATGAGAACAAATTTTTGTCTTTAGAATTTTGACAGTGCTCTTTTACAGATCTAGTTCTGGTTATTTAATACATATAACTTGATAAGGAACAGGAACAACTAAGGGGTTTTTTACTTTAATTCGTTAGATTCAATGGATGAAGTAATTAAGCATTGTAACATCACACTAAAGATTGTTAAAGGTAAAGCCACACAATTTTTAACTGGCTTAACTCCCTTATATAAGCAAATTACATTCAATTTCTACTGAGCAATGTATGCTGAATTAAGCCAATAATTTGTTACTATACATTTGCGATGGATATAAAAGTGAGGCAATAAACACAAAATTGTTACAAAGTAATAAATCATACCTATAATGTGATGAATGGGAATGTTTTCTTGAGTATTAATTAAATTTAGTATGGCTATTCTTGGGATCATACACTATTAGAGCTGAGATTCCCTCTGCAAGTCTAATAAGAGTTGAAATTCACATATCATGAAACAAATTTAAGGTCCCACACTGACCTACTCAATAGGCAGATAGGAAAATAGAAATCACCATTTGTGGCAATATTTCTTGCTATTGGAAGCATGTCTTAGTGAAAAACTAGTTTCTCTCTTTTTTATAATTCTCTCCCTTCAAAATATCTGTACACTACACATTTTGACCTAAGCAAAGGTGAGCTAATCAATGTTTGCTGCCTGCAGTAAATTTAGAGAAAAGACTTTAGACCTTATCTCTTCAGTCCCTGAGGTGATCATTCTGGAAAATCTTGCAATTCTGCTTTTCCACAATTTCTTACTCTGTAAAGAACTGAACACTTCACAATTCAGTTGCACTCATAAAGACAACTTGAAAGCAACTAAAAAACAATTAATTTGATAAAAAGTATGATCATACAGGATCTGCTCACTTGTTTTTAAATATCTAAGCCCTGAACAGTTAGATAATTTTGTTTTATTGTGTCCAGATCTGAGAGGTAGTCATATGTTAAAAATTCATGAAACTGAGAAAAAAATTAAACATTGACATTGATCTGGAAAATTTCATAAAGTATAGTTCTGTCCATCTGTTAACTCAAAGCATTTCAATTTATTGGTTCAAACCATGGAAGGGGCATTCAAAGCATACCATGAGAAAACCTTGCTGAAATTTGCTTATACTGTAAGGAATCCTCATACAGTACCTTAGAGATTAGTTCAGCAACAAATATAACAGCCCTCAAATAGTGTCTTGAAGCTGTTCAGTATTACTGAAGAAAATTTGTCGTATTTTTAGGTAAATGTAATTATTCCTCATTTCTCTTATTATGTAATAGTAATTACGTGAACAGATTCCTGTGGAAATTTTAAAAAGTTTATTGTTTCATTATAAGCCTATTATAGAAAAATGTTTTGTTATAATCTAGTCTAGGTGTCTCTAGACTAACAACTACTTATTTATAAGACTGATTTACTGCCAAAAACTCTTACTCTGTGCCTACCTCCAGTCACTACTTCCATAATTTGTTCTTGTTACGTTTTCAGTGAAAGGAAAGGTTAGCAGGTTATTCTTCCTCATCTATAACTCAGCATGAATAGAGCTGCTTTTATTTTTAAAGGCAAGTAAGACTCTCTGGCTGCTGATTTTTTTCTTGTGCGTCCATGGAAGAAAATAGATTTTAAGAAGAAAAGAAAGGAAAAAGTACAAGTAAACTTGTATTTACTGAAAACACTATCTAATTTAGCCTAGACAGTTTGTTGAGAAGGACACATACAAAGAGATACATAAATCTATATCTTATTATGAACTGTTTTTGTCCTCACTTATGTTCTTGAAGTAATAAAATGCTTGCAAAAGCAGCTTCTAACCCAAATATACTTTTTTGCCATCCGTTCCAGCGAAGGCATTTTTGTAATTAAGATTTAAATTCTAGTGGAGTTTCTTTTATCAAAGTAAACTAACTTTACAAAAACAGCCTTAAGAATTTTTAGAGACTCTTCTGATTGTGTTAATGAGATTTCTTTTTTAACATTTAGTGTAAATGTGCTTTTATCTTAGTCTTCTCCATCTCACATAATTAACTGAGATGCTCAGGCCCACACAGAGCCATGATTCTTGCTGGCTCTTCTTCCCGCAGGCCCCATATCAAATCCAATAGCTTTCACCTGTGCCTTCAAAATAGCCCCCACCGAATGTGTTCACTTCTCACCACCTTCATTCTTATCTTCTTGGTCCATACCTGCATCCTCTCTGCCCCGGTCTGGTGTGCTTTAGTAAGTTTTCCTACAGTTAATTCTTCATGTAGCCCTCGAAGGGTCTTTAAAATGCAAGTCAGGACCAGGCGCGGTGGCTCACGCCTGTAATCCCAGAACTTTGGGAGGCCGAGGCGGGCGGATCCCAAGGTCAGGAGTTCAAGACCAGCCTGGCCAATACGGTGAAACCTTGTCTCTACTAAAAATATAAAACTTAACCAGGTGTGGTGGTGGTGCGTGCTTGTAGCGCCAGCTACTCGGGAGGCTGAAGCTGAAGCATAGCATGAACTCGGGAGGCAGAGGTTGCAGTGAGCCAAGATTGCACCACTGCAGTCCAGCCTGGGTGATACTCTGTCTCAAAAAAAAAAAAAAAAAAGAAAAAAGAAAATGCAAGTCAGATGATGCTTTTCTTCTGCTTGAAACTGACCGGTGCTTACCAATGTTTGCATTGGTAAGAAGAGAATAATGACAGCATTCAGAAAAACCTACTTAATCTGTAGTGTTAACAAAGTAATGTACAATCATAAATTTAACCTTAAAAATCACAAAATTTCTTATGTAATAGGTTAATTTCCACTGCTCAAATAAGTCTTAATCTCAAAATTACCCACTGAAGGGTAAGTGTTTAAAAACATCTCTTTTTTTATTGGCTTTAAGGCCATTTCTCTCTTTGGCAGTTTAAATTCAATAATAATGTAATTTGTCATCACCAAGAATGTTCTTAACTAGCTACTTTGTTAGTACTGCCAATCTTAAAATTGATGAATGTCAGTTACAAATAATTCTGATGTCATTTTACTTTAATATACTCAGCAGGGACCATCTATAAATCCTAAAGAAAGTCCCAGACAGCCTCAGATAAATAGCATACTTTCCCTCTGATGGCAGAAAAAATAAAAATAAAAACTGATCAAAATTCTAGGCAGGTTGAGGTTTATTTTCTTTCATCTGAATCGATCAGTCTGTTATTGTAAACTTAAATCAAGGCACTTTTAATGAGGTTTTCAACACAATCATTATTGAAAATTTAATATACAGAAAAAATGGTTCGGGGTGACTTAATAACTAAAGTATTACAATCCTATTGACCAAAAACTCTGATTAAGAATTTGAATTGTGATAATAATAGTAACAATGAATGAAAATAGTAGTAGGTTTACTTTTTGGGCATGATTAGGAAGCAAGCATGCTACATTTAGGGGTTGCTCTAGTGCTTCGTCCTCCCTTAATCATATATATAATATGTGTGTGTGTGTGTATGTATATACTTTTTTTTTTTTTTTTTTTAGACAGAATCTCACTCTGTCACCCAGGCTGCTCCGCCTGCTAGGTTCACGTTATTCTCCTGCCTCAGCCTCCCAAGTAGCTGGGACTACAGGCGTCTGCCACCACGCCCGGCTAATTTTTTGTATTTTTAGTAGAGACAGGGTTTCACCGTGTTAGCCAGGATGGTCTCGATCTCCTGACCTCATGATCCGCCCATCTCGGCCTCCCAAAGTGCTGGGATTACAGGCGTGAACCACCGCGCCCAGCCAATCATATTTTTTACCCCCTACTATGTTTATGACCAGGTATACCCTCATGGCTGGAAGTATTTTCTTTTTACCAGTAAAACTGGCCTAATAATATAAACCAGCATTTCCCCAAGTGTGTTCTGCAGTACGTAAATCTTAGAATGTTAAAAGGTAATTTGCTAATAATAATAACAACAACAATAATAATAAGGTTCTTTGGTCAATAAGCTTGGGAAAGATTTTGCTAATAAAAATTTAGTTAGTTTCTTTGCTGTAGGACGTCTTAGGGCCTTGCATATACTAAAATAAACTGTAAACCTCAAAGAGGAATTAAATACCAGTTTCCAGAACGATTTGACCACTGAACCATTATCTTAAGGAATATCTTTGGAGAAGTGTTCTGGAAAATGCTTCTGTCATTCATCATGTGAAAATCTTTGACATTGTTGGGACACTTGTCTGATGAAAGAACTGGAGCTTTCCCATAGACTTAGTGGACAATGAGTCCAGCAGAACTGCAGTGGTCAAAACTGCATAATCTCTTTTGCCTTCTTCTGGACCTCTGAAATTCCAGGGCTTCATGTTTACTATTCATTGTTTAATGATCTATGTTATTAAGCAGTAACTCAACTCTACAGTCCCATGACCTTCTTAGATCCAAAGGACTGTTTCCATACCTTCCTCCATTTAATTTCTTTGGGGCATCTGATAGCACTGATCATTCAATATTACTTAAAATCTCACATTCTTGGTTCTTCTACCTCTTTGGCTCTCTTTTCCGTTTCCTACGGAATTCCTTTTTCTCTGTTCAATCTTTATATTTTGCTTCTCAATGTTTTGCTAGCCTTCTCTTCTCTCCTACTTTCTTTCCCTCTTTTATTTCATCTGTATTTATTGCTTCACCTATCATTAGAAACTGATGGTTCACAAAGCTATACTTTTAACTGAGATCTCTGTGACCTCCAAATGTCTACAAAACCTCTCCACTTGAATGTATAACCTGTAATTAATTGTCACCCTCTTCACTATAGTGTTCACAGGTAGCTCAAATTTGGGCTGCAATGAAATTAATTCATCATCTTCCTACACAGCTAAAGAAAGTTCCTAATTCCTAGTATTTCTTATCCTCATTCAGTGTTGAATTCACAGAAATTATCATGGCTGATGGTATCATATAGTGGGAAAAACACTTGGTGTGGAGATAGATTAGTTTAGTGTAAGTTGTACAACTGAGTTAATAACTTACAGTTAAATAATCCTGGGTAAGTCAGTTCAAAATTTTGGATCTCAGTTCCCTATGTATGAGATATTAGATAATCCTGTACTTCTTTGTTGCAGTCTCTAGTGACTATATTATTTCCCTTTAGTCTTGGAAGATTTTAGCTTCTATCTTATTGGTACTCTATCCAACACTCTCCTTTCATGGTTAAATGTTTGGACTGCCCTTCCAACATGCTTGTCATGTAACTCTCTGGATTCCTGTGTTCCAATTGTCGTGAACTCTATATTACCTCAGCCACTCACTCCCACAGTTGAATGCTAGACCTTGTCATAACAAATAAAGCGATCCTAAAATCTAAATTCTAAGCACCCATTGAAGCATCTTAGTCCTTCAGTCCTTCAACTACACTGGGACCTACAACCCATTGATCCAAATACTTCTCTAACATTTGATTCCCCTCCTCCAAAGCACCTTTATTTACTTAACTTCTCACCTAAGATTCCATTTCATGACGAAGCCTGTGGTATTCCCCTGAGTACACCCTCAACTTCCTTACCTTGACTTCTCATCTTTGTACTCACTTGGCAAAACCCCTACTCTGGTTAAATCTAACTCTCTGACTGACTTATAACTCTTTGATACAGGTGAAGATGGTTAGAAGAAAAATGTACACCATATATTAATTGTCAATCTCCTTTTTTTTTTTTTTTTTTTTCTATTTCATTCACCAATATAGTCCTGGCACCTAGAACAGTACCTGGCATACAATAACTGTTTGGTAAATATTTGTTGAATGAATAAATGAAGTATATGTGCTCATAATTCATACAGAATTCCATTGACTCGACCTGTGAATACATATCCCTTTTCTTCCACTGTAAAGAGCTTACATATTTTAGAAGAGGTCTAACTTTCAAAAGAGTAAATTAGCAAATGCTTTGTGTTTGTCTTCAAGGAAGCCCTCAGCATATTTGTGATTATTGAATCCACAGTTAATATTTTCACTTTGATTGTGGAACTTTTATATAAAATACATGATGATTTGCAGAAACCATGGCATTTTCCTGCCTTGAGGCTTTGAAATAATTATATCTCTAATTCATTATTGTAACAGGGGAAGTTGAGACTAGAATGTTATAATATTGGGGTTTTAATGATGAGAAAAAGCCAGGAAGACTCAAGTATCCATAGCAACAAAAATTTCTTTTATCTTTGAAGTGACCAAAGGTGATTATTTCTTTTCTTTACATTATTATATCAGAGTTTATTACAGAGGTAAAAAGCACATATTAGCTTTCAAGTGAGTTGAAGATATTTAAGGCAGAAGAAGTACATTCAACTACCACTACACCCCTATAGGAGGCTTCTCCTTTCCCCAAACAAAGGCGTGCACAGCTCTAACGATTCAAAAGTAAAAGGGTTATAAACAAGACTTGAGGTATGACTTGTCAGTTAGAACTTTTGGCTAGGTGGGGAAGAAAAACAGCTATGATATGCAATCTGAATCACTGAAGTGGTACCATAAAATCTTGAGACAGTGGAATGAGTATCAAGAAGATCTCTATGAGCCTTTAGAAATTCAGCCTCACTAAAATAAGACAGAACTTGTTTAGGTGGCAGAATTTATGAGACAGAGAATAACAGATAGATAGAAAGGAACCTAAGGACAATATAGCAAAATGTTAATAGGTGAGTAACAGAGAAAAAAGGGAGGACGTATTTTCTCCATTTTTCTGTACCTTTGAAATATTTCATAATTAAAATAACTTAAGATTAAAAAAGAGATTTCATGAGATAGATTTAAGGAGATGAGATGATTAATTGTAAGATTAAGGTGTTTGAAAACCGCGTTCTGCTTCAAACTGTCTTTGCAGTATTTGACTCATTTTGTTAATTACAAATGACTGGGAAAGAGTTCATCAAATAATCTGTCCTCAAAAGCTATTTTCATCTAAATGTTCTTTTTATCTATTTATAAAACATTTTCACTTATCTATGATTCAACTAGTTCTTTGATGTTATTGGATGTCTTGTACTGTGGACATCTGTCTCTGATTTTGTAGGAATCAGTAGTAGATTGATTTTTATTTCCATAAGACTCATTGAACTTGCAGTTTCATTTTGTCAAAATAATAATAGTAACAACATTTATAACAGTAATAACATCAACAACAACACATATCATCCAAGTGCTATTTTAATTATGTCATACTCTATTTAATCCTCATATCAAAGTCATAAAGTGAATACTGTTAATACCCTCTTTATACAAATAAGAAAAATGAGTTACAGAGAGGTAAGAAATTTGTTCAGGTTCATAGCTAGCTTCAGAGCTTGTACCCTCTTTTATTTTTTAATTAGGATTTTTTTCCTAATTTTTAATTTTTATTTTAAGTCCTAGGGTATATGTGCAAGATGAGCAGGTTTTTACATAGGTAAATATGTACCATGGTGGTTTGCTGCACCTATCAACCCATCACCAAGGTATTGAGCCCAGCATGCATTAGCTATTTTTCCTAATGCTCTCTCTCCCACAACTGCACCCACGACAGGCCCCGTGTGTGTTGTTCCCCTCCTTGTGTCCATGTGTTCTCATTGTTCAGCTCCCACTTATAAGTGAGAATATGCGGTGCTCGGTTTCCCCAACCCCCAGGTCATGGACAGGTACCTGTCCAGTGGCCTGTTAGTAATGGGCCACACAGCAGGCGGTGAGCAGCAGGCAAGCAAGCATTACCACCTGAGCTCCACCTACTGTTAGATCAGCAGCAGTATTAGATTCTCCTAGGAGCCTGAACTCTATTGTGAACTGCGAATGCCAGGGATCTAGGATATGTGATCCTTACGAGAATTCAAATGATGCCTGATGATCTGAGGTGGAACAGTTTCATCCTGAAATCATCTCCAACTTCCCGTGGAAAAATTGTCTTCCACGGAACCTGTCCCTGGTGCCAAAAGGTTGGGGAGCTTAAAAATTACTCTATATTGCCTCTTGATTATGGCTCTAGAAAGTTAAGGAGTTTTTCTTAATCATACACTATGATTTTTTTGTGCTGTAAATACTTATTCTGCTTCACTCTCCTAGGTGTTAGGGATTTTAGTGAGCCAGGAAGGCCATATAAAGAACAGGACAAAGGAAAGAGAATAACATAAAATATAAATGAACAAAATATTCAAAATATTTTGAGGGTAAATAATAAATATGGGGGATGGACAAAAGATGTACAATATGTACATAATTGATGTTCACAATAAAGAAAAATAATGAAAGATAATAAATAATGGTTTACTTTAAGAAAACTTTTCAGAAAGAAGTTTCTTTCTGATTGAAAGGAAGTACTGTATCTCAGACCAAAAATATAAAAGGCACAGAATGGTAAGCTTTGAGATATATCCTAGTAACATCTTGGGATTCTAAAATAAAGACTTTCTTGGATCTCCAGGTACAATAATCACATCATCATAAAGAGAAAATAAGCAGGCTGTCCTTGTATGTCTACAAAGAAACATTCAACTCAATAACATTGGAGCTGTATTCTCAAAAGCCACGAAGAAAGTATAACCCAAACATTGTATTCTTAGCCAAACTATTGTGCAAGTATAAAGGCCATTGAAAATTTTTTCTGAATATGTGAGAACCCAGAGAATATATTTCCCATCACTTCTCTTACATAAACTGTTAGAGGACAAACGTCAGCCAACCAAGAGTTGTCTGGAAATACCAATGCAAACTGACTAGCAATGACTGTTAATTCCTTTTATTAGTGGTAACTGAAACAAATATAAACATGTGTATTATGGTTACTGAACACAATGTAGAAATTGTTTTTTAAAATAGCTATAGCTGGAATTAAAAGAAAAGAGTGGAGATAGTGTAAAAGTATATTGATTTTCTCACCTACTAATATTAAAGATAAGATAATATGATAGGCATTTATTTCCAGTTCAAATATGTGTCAAATATTTAAATTTAAAAAGATGTTTATATATTCTTTAGTAAAATGGCCAAGTCAGATACAGATAAATATTTGTATTCAATTTGTACTCATACTGAGCTAATATATATTAGACTTCTATAATTGTTAGCTTTGGCATACAATATAAGGTTCACTGAATTTCTCTGAGATAGACATCATCATACCTATTCAGACTGGGAAATTGATCTTTACATTATTAAATTAACTAGAGCCAAACAGTGAAATCAGTGGTATAGAGCTGGTATATGAAAACAAGTTCTATGAATGCCAAGTACTGTTTATTTTCTAGAACTCTCTTTCAAACCAATAGTGGCAATAAACACCATGGTGGTTAAGACTACAGGCCCCAGCACTACAGATGGCTTTCTGTGCTACCTTGGAAAACTTACTGTACCTCTCTGTGGAACCTCTTAGTTGCACCATCTATTCATCTATAAAATGAGGATCATAAAAGTACCAACGTTGTGGTGTTTTTGTTGTTGCTGCTGCTGCTCTTATTATAACAATTTCGAAAAACTTGAGAGTTCTGAGTTCATCTATCTCTATGAAAACTTTGAATTAAAAGCTTTATGTAAGTTATTGTGCTAATAAAGTATTTTCATGGATTTTATTATAAAATCAATGCAAAGTTATTGTATAATTTAGGGAAATTATATAATTATAGCTTATGTAATTATATAAATAATATTATTTTCTAAGTACGCTCCCAAAAAACCACCTAGTGGCAACTATTTTAACCGTTTGGTATTTTCTTACCAAAATCTTTCTATGTTTTATTTTTCCATAGTTGTGATTACACTATACCATATTTTATATTACAGCATATACATTTTTTGCATTATTCAAAATCATGCTTAAATATGATCTTAATAGCTGTGTAGAAGCCCTTTATATAAATATGCTATGTCTAACTATTCTTTTGATATGAGGAATACCTTTAAAAATAAATCACTTTTGGCCAGGCGCAGTGCTCATACCTGTAATCCCAGCACTTTGGGAGGCCAAGGCGGGCAGATCATGAGGTCATGAGATCGAGACCATCCTGGCTAACAAGGTGAAACCCCATCTCTACTAAAAATACAAAAACTTAGCCGGGCATGGTTGTGGGCACCTGTAGTACCAGCTACTCAGGAGGCTGAGGCAGGAGAATGACATGAACCCGGGAGGCCGAGTTTGCAGTGAGCCGAGATCACACCACTGCACTCCAGCCTGGGTGACAGAGCAAGACTCTGTCAAAAAAAAAAAAAAAAATTACTTTCCACATTTGTAATTATTTACCTAGAGTAGAACCCAAGAGATGGAATTACTTGGTCAAAAAGGATTCATATTTTTAAGATTTCTATATATTTCCAAGTTCCATGAGCTAAACTATGTACAGAACTGAAAATAATGTCAAAGGCATAGAACCTTTTAAAAATGCTTTATGTAGTAAATATATTAATTATCTGTTTGTTTTAAATACTTCTCCATTATAGTTTGCTTTAAATATATATGAATTTTAAAAATACAAAGTGTTTCATGTTAATCATATCTGTTGATCCTTTTGTTTATAATTTCTTTTAATATTATTCACTAATGAAATCATTCCCCAGCTAGATAGCTAATATTTTCTTGTATTTCCTTATTTAATATTTACACACAATCGGCCTTAGAAAATTCTTTAATCTCATATAATTTAGCCACTTTTTCTTTAGTATTCTACTTATGCTAATAAGATTAATAATCTAGGTGTAAAACTGAAGTTATCAAAATTAGTCAGGTTCAATCAAAATTGGACATGCCTGGTTCAAAACAAAAAAATACTCAAGACATAGCTAAGTAGGGAGAGCTACATTTCAAGGTTATTTGAGCTCTCAGTGTTTCTTTGCTTTGTTTCTTGTTCTTGCAGGACTAAACAATGTCATCCAAGACTATAAGAGATATAAAATCCAAGGAAAAATAGGAGGAAGTTAGGTTGCTTTTAGATTTTTAACCTTTAAGCTTGCATGTAGGCAATGAAAGGGAAGGGGCTTACTGTTTTCTAAAAAATTTGTTAGGCCTTAAGTTTCATGTGTTCCATTGGTTGGAGAATTATCTTGACAGAAATTGTTAAACTTAGAAGGCTTCCCACAGTTATCTATCCTAGCCACCCACTGTTATGAAGTTGTGGTGTTGATATGGTTAAAACTTTGAGTGCAATGCCTGAACATGCCAAGGAACTTTACAAAAAAAAAGGAAAGCTCTCCTTGTTTCCAGACTAAGCAACCAACTCAGCTATTTCATAAACTGACAAATAAAGTTGAGCAACCATCACTGTTGTTAGAGAGTGAATCAGCATAACGACAAGAAAACGTAGGTGGATAATAATAAAATACTGTCCTGGTGGGAGAAGACTTGGTCTGATTCCAGTTTTGCTGTATTAATGAGTCCTCTCCAGAAAGGATAGTAATATCACAAAACGGCTTTGCCAGTCCTACCACACTCACTCTCATACTACTTTTCTGGTATGTATTTGAAATGGGATTAGCTTGTCAGTAAAACACTTGTCTTTTACTTCTTAAAAATATTACATTTAAATAGAGTTAAAATATCAAGGATATTTAATAATTTTCTATGCCCTTAAGGAATAATGTTTTAGGATCTATGTTAAGTCACATTTTCAGTAACCACAGCATAATAATCAGCACTTTAAGAAGCAACAGACTAATTCGTGTGTTCTCCCTCTCCCCCTCCCCCTCCCCCTCCCCCTCCCCCTCCCCCTCCCCCTCCCCCCTTCCCTCTCCCTCTCTCTCGTTTTCTGAGACCGAGGGTCTCGCCTCTGTCATTCCAGGGCTGGAGGGGGCAGCGGCAGGATCTCGCCTCACTGCAAGCTCTGCCTTCGTTGGTGGTTCAGGCCATTCTCCTGCCTCCAGGCCTCTGTGTAGCTGAGACTTACAGGGCGCCTCGCTTAACTTTTTTCTATTTTTGTAGAGGACGGGGTTTCACCGTGTTAGCAGGATGGTCTCGGACTCCTGACCTCGTGGATCCACCTGGCCCTCATCCTCCCCTATAAATATATTTTAATTAACATAACCTAAAAAAAAAAAAAAAAAAAAAAAAAAACTTGAGTATGGTTTCAAATTATTTGAGAACACAATGCTTATAATATTTTATACAAGTTCCATTTCAAAAAATAACTTGGTTTATTTACTGAACATTTATTGAGCATATGCTATGTGCCGAGGCTTTGGAATACATCAATAACTAAAATAAAAAAAAAAAAATTCTTACCATTGATCCTTCTGAGAGAACTGTACTGTATCTTCACACTGGTATTAGTTACACAAATCTACATTCATGGAATCTACATGTAATAAAATTGCATCATGCTAAATACACATACACAAATAAATACATGTAAAACTAGTGAAATCTGAAAAGAGTGAATGGATTCTACCAGTGTCAACTTTCTAGTTGTGATATCACAATATAGTTTTGCAGCCTTACCATTGGCGGACACTGGATGAAACACAAAGGGTCTCTTTGTATTATTTCTTACAACTATATGTGAATCAACAATTATCTGAAAATAAAGGTTTTTTTTGTTTTGTTTTGTTTGTCTTTTTTTTTTTTTTTGTACAAGAAATTGTACAAATTCCTTGCCTTTGGAACTTAAATTCTAGTGGCTGGAAACAGACAAAAAGTAATAAACATAGTAAATAAGTAAATTATATAGTAGGATAGAAAGTGATTACATACTATAGAAAAAAATATAAGGCAGAGTAAGGAGAACCAGGAGTAGCCTAGGCCTATTAAGAAGGTGACAGTTGAGCAAAGATTTAGATCAGTGTTTACCTGTGGGAAAAGCATTCAGCAGAGGGAACAGCCACTGCAAAATCTATAAGGTAGAAATGAGCTTGAGTGTTTGAGGAGTTATGGGGGGCAGGTGGCTGGAACAGAGGAAAGCAGCAGGTAACTCATAGAGAGCCATGAGTCCCCAAATGCTGGAAGATCTTGGAGGCCATTGTAAGGACTTTGCTTTTTCTCTGAGTAGGAAACCACTGGAAGTTTTTTGAAGAGAGCTGTTGACATTTGACATACTTGTAAAGGATCACCCTGGCTCCACTGTTGAAAACAGAATATAAGAGAGTAAGAGTGGAAGCAGAGAAATCTGTCAGGAGGTTATTCTTTTGCAAGCATCAAGAAGAAAGTAGTGATGGACAGAAAATTTAAGAACTAAGACAAAATCTAGCAGTGCACTACTTCTGTACTATAACTCGCACATCAGTGCCTCAGATAACAATTACGAACTCCACAAACACATTTCCAAGGAGAACTGCTTATAAGTAGATTATGCAATGCCTAATTTGCATAAATTACAAACGTTACTCTTTATCATGGGAAATCATAAAGGCCTCATTTGTAAATGGTAAGTCTTTTCTTTATGAAACATCAAAACACTTAATAAAAATCTTGTCATATCTCATTTAGAAAACTGCTGCTACCCTCACTGCACCTATTCCAATTGTTTGAAACAGGAAAGAGGCTCTCTGCTACATCCCTTTTTCTTGCCTGATTGAAGCGTCCTAGATCAGGGCCACTGGCAAGGTAACTCCGGCTCCCTATACTGACTTCCTCAGAGGGTCAAGGAGAAACCAGATTCATCAGCCCCATATAATTACAAGATAAATCAAAAGAACACATTTATTTCTCCATGCCATCAAGTGTGATGTTATCCAACATAAAAACGTTTAAGGCTTTTGAAGAAGTAAGATGACTGCATTGCCTATTGCTTAAAGACTGAACATTCTCATAAATTGAATAAGCATAGCTACAAAGCTCATTCTGTGCTTCATGGGCTGTTGTTTCTCTACCTCTGTCATCTTACTCTGAATATATTACAGGTGTGTTGTTGAGTGTTTCTATGGTCCATAAAAAATACCTTTTTTAAATCATTAAACTATCTGCACTTGTTTGCTACAATAAAAGATTAAATTTTGAAACAATTTAATCTGTTGAGTACTCAAAAGCAGCTGTTCATTTGAAACTGTGGTTTATCTTGAAGTTCTGCCAGCCCAGTGGAAAAGTTTTAATACAATTAAATGAGACTGAAGCTGAAGCAGAACAAATATGCACTATGTGGTAGAATAAAACAAAAAGCAAAATTCTACTTAAAGAATTTGAAAGGGATAGAAGGAGCTGCATATGCAAATATTGAAGATTGCTTCTATTTTCTTTTTGGCAACACAATATTGACAATGAAAATGTTCCTCATCTGATCCTAGATATAAAAAGAAAATAATTTCAGCACTATTAATTCTATAAAAACCCCCACATTTTGCCATCTCTCAGCCACAGATTTCAGTTTCCCTGTTCCCAGACATCACAGCAGGGGGAGTTGCCTCCTACATGAAGGTTTTCTTTAGCAAAAGGTGTTTCATGTGACAGAATACCTCTTTATGCTTTTCTAGATGTCATAATCCTTAAGAAGAGAAGCTAAATGAAGATTTTAAATTTTCTGTAACTTCCTATGCTGCTCACAAATTAACTTGATTTACAGCAATATGCTAAGGAGAAAAACACATTCATTACTCAAAGATGTAGATTCTATAAACTCAGTGTTTTTACATATTAAAAAGTAACTTGGTTATGCATTATGGTTTTTTACCTGCACATCAACATTGTGAATTATTTATTAATTTAAAACACTGTCATATTACATCACATTAAGAGTGATATAGGCTGAGGCTTTAAATATGGAGCCAAAAAAATTGCACCCTTTAAACACATTCGTTATATTGTCAATACTGGCAATAAATCATCAAAACCTTTTAGACATTGTAGAAATAATTTTTTTTAATTGTTATAGAAAGTAATTACTCAGCACCTGACACTTATAGCATAATTAAGCCTTTCTTTTCAAGTTTTAAATAATCAAAAACAGAAGGAAATAATTTTGTTTGCTACTATCTCTGTATTTGCCATTAGTGTAGGAAACATGCCTTGTTATGTCTATATCTGAAAAGTCTTATGCCAATTAAGTGCCTCAAACTCTATTTTACTCCACTGCAAAAGAAACAATCCTTTCATCTTTACAATTCAAACTGTATTTCCCCACCTTTCTTATATCCCTCTTCCTGTCTGCTGATCTCCAGATATGTTAAAACACTGAGCAAACTGCTTCTCACTCTTCTCCCACCACAAATTCTATTCAAACAAAATGAATTCACTGCACTTCCCACTGCTGCTGGTCACCCTTCCTATGTGCAGTCATAGCAGTCATCAGCACATGACATTTTATTTTAGTCCCTGAAGTGACTCAGCTTTTTAAGATGTAACTCTTAAGCGGTGGTTATAACTAGTGCTTCATTTCCCTATAATCTCATAACCACTGCCACTCTATTACTTTGCTAACATCTTTGCTGCTCTCTTACCTTGCAATCTATTGCATACAAGTTCCCCAATTTGGAAGTCTTTACCCACACACTCATTCTCTCCACCACTTTTATCATTCATTTAATTCAAACCACTTATTGTCATTTATTTTTTGGGAACACAATTTGGCAATGTAAGTGCTTACTTATTTGTTTCTCTATCTTTGTCATTTTCTTCTGAATATATCACGGGCACTTTAGTACTGTTTTAAATATACAGGTGCTGTTAGAATACAGGTGCTGTTCTGTGTGTCAATGCCATGCAAGAAAAGAACAGTTGTTGGCTAACATCTTCTGAGTCTCCCAGCACAGCAGTCCGCATGTGATAAACTCATGTTGAACGATGGTGTAGGGTACACCTGCCATTTCATGTGACTTTTTAATCTCTAATTTATCAATCCATGGTCTCATTTGATTATCACTAAATCAATATTTTCACCTAACTCCTCGAATCCAAGGCAACACACATACATACAATTTTTGATAATTTTTAACCTTACATTCAAGGTCTTGCACACTTAGTTCCTTGTTTATTTGGCCGACCTCATCTCTATCTACCTCTCTACCCAAGTCAGCACTCCCAATAGTCGGCACAAGAAAAGTTGCTTTTCACTTTTCCCAATTTCTGGGTTTCAGAATTTTAGGACTTCCTTATAAACAGCATTGGAGAGGATCCTAAGCAAGACAGTGTAAATAAAATATTCCAAGACTCTTCACTCAAAAATGACACCGGCGGGAGACGGAGGGATAGCATTAGGAGATATACCTAATGTAAATGACGAGTTAATGGGTGCAGCACACCAACATGGCACATGTATACATATGTAACAAACCTGCACGTTTTGCACATGTACCCTAGAACTTAAAGTATAATAATAATAATAAAAATAACACCAGCCAAAGCCAGCAAAAGAAGTAACAAGTCAACGGTTACAGGAAATTCTTTCATCTCTGTCTTTGGCACAAACTCTCCCCAAGGGAAGCTTTAAAACTAATTAAACCGGCCGGGCGTGGTGGCTCCTGCCTGTAATCCCAGCACTTTGGGAGGCTGAGATGGGCGGATCACCTGAGGTCAGGAGTTTGAGACCAGCCTGGTCAACATGTTGAAACCGCATCTCCACTAAAAATACAAAAATTAGCCAAGCATGATGGCAGGCGCCTGTAATCTCAGCTACTTGGGAGGCTGAGGCAGGAGAATCACTTGAACCCAGGAGGCGGAGGTTGCAGTGAGCTGAGATCACACCATTGCACTCCAGCCTGGGGGATAAAAGCAAGACTTCATCTCAAAAACAAAACAAAACAAAACAAAAAACAACTAGTTAAACCTAATTCTTGTTTACTTTATTTACATTTAATGCAATTACCATAAGGCAGAGGTTCTATTGGTAGGGCAAAGAGAAGAATGTGCAAAACAATTTTGACAAAGACTTAACTTGACCTAGTAAAAAATCCCACTATTTCTATGCTAGACTCAGTCTTATGATCAAAAGGAAGCACACCAAACCAGAGTTCCACACTATTACCCTACTGTTTTATCTCTTCCTTCCCACAAAGGCTGGCTGACCTCTAGGCAGTCTTTTCTAAATTTGTTAGCCTAAATTCTGTTTATTTCTACTACCTAAGCAATGTCTTTCACCTCACCTTATGCAATAGATTCACATTCTTATCAAAAATATCCCACTCAACACATGTAATAGTCTGGGTTCTTCAAGAAACAAAACCAAAACCAATATCTAGATAGATAACTAGCTATTGGATGCATGGATGGATGGATAGATAGATAGATAGATAGATAGATAGATAGATAGATAGATAGATACAGGAAGACAGACAGGAAGACATAGATAAAGGAGGGGAGAGAGAAAAAGACAGAAACAGAGAGAGAGAGAGAAGAAAGAAGAGACTGATTGATTGATTGATTGATTGATTGATTATAAGAAATTGGCTCATGAGGCAGCTACAAAAGCTAAGTCTCAAAATCTACAGTCAGTAAGCCGTAGACCCAGGAGTCAATGGTATAGTTCTGATGGCAAGTTCAAAGGTCTGAGAAGCAGGAAAATTAGTGTTGTAAGCTCCAATCCATGTCCAAATCTGAAAGCAGAAGAAGACTGATATCCCACCTCAAAGACGGGCAGAGAGAGCAATTCCCCTTTACTCAGCCTACATGTTCTGTTCAGTATATCCACAGATTGGATGAAGCTCACCTCCACATTGGGGAGGGTAATCTGCTTTACTCAATCCGCTCATCATTCTCATCCAGAAACACCATCACAGACACACCCAGAATTATGTTTAACCAAATATCTAGACACCCCATGACCCAGTCAAGTTGATACATAAAATTAGCCATGATAATACATGACATGTCTGTTTTTCTCTATATACATTTGCTGACATTCATACCCACATCACTTGGTGTTTCTCATATTTTCTACTAACTTAAGAGTCATGCTTCCCTCAAGGTAAATCCTATGACTAAATATTTCACAAATGTCTCCTCAACTACACCCAACCCCTTGTCATTCTTTTTTCTGTTGAACTCTTGTAGCTAGCATTCATGTGTAGACACATATCGTACATTAATATAAAAAAGAAGAAAAAATCATATAAGATGACATATCAACTTATTCAGCTAAATATCATATTTAGCTGACATATTCAACTAAATATCAACTGAATACACATATTACATTTAAACATTACTATGTATATATTTTGCACATTGAATGATCCTGAGGATATCAGGTAGGGTGAGGCCAAAATACCTAACTCATAGCCCTTGCAAACTATACTTCTAAATAATTTCCCAGAATCAGAATTTTTGTCAAAACTGCAGACTGAATGCTACATGGCTATCTCAGTGTTCCTACACTGTGACTCACTAGACCAAGGAATCTGAATTTGAAGATTACAGATTCAGTGGGCATTAAGACATCTGTAAGCTCCATGTAACTGTATACACATTATTGTGTTTGTAACAGCCTCATGAGAGTTCAGAGATCTGATCATATTCTCAAGAGTCTATGACCCCAATAGGTTAGAAACCAGCATCCTTGGTCATTTTCTGCTATATCTTACAGGATTCATTTGAAGAATAAAATAACTATTTTAATGGCGTTTTAGGCTGCAAAGCACAAATTACTCCAAAAGTCATGGAGTAAATAGATATTATTAGACGGCTCTGCTGATGTGAATTTTCCTCCCATCAGACAAAACCTTTCTTTTCCGGTATTTGTAGTGAATAGGGGTTTTTTTGTTTTTGTTTTTGTTGTTGTTGTTCTTTTTGCTTTTGTTTTTTACCATTGGTAGAATACAGGCCCTTGGTCTGAATGATTTTCTATTATATGAATCAGTTTGAGTTAAAGTCTACCTACCGGGATGTGGTTAACTGCTGTATCACTCAGCCATTATTGTATAGTAACCACAAAATCTCAAAGGCTTAGAACAGGAAGAATGTATTTGACTCAAGGGTCTGTGAGTCCCCTGAAGCAGCTCTGCTCCACATGTCGCACATTCTCCTGGAACCAGCCAGGATATGTTTTTCTCTGGGCAATGGCAGAGTGCAAGAGAGCAAACCCTACAATGCAAGCACTATTCAAGCCTGTACTTGTGTTAAGTCAGCTAACAACCCATGGGCCAAAATAAGTCATGAGGCCAAGTTCAAAGTCAATGGGATGAGGAAGTATATCAGCCTTTAGAGGGAGAAACTGCAAAGTTACAGACAAAGGAGACAGGCATAGGAAGAGATGGAGTATTGGGCCCAATATTTCAATTTACCACATTGTTTAACTCACTGAGTAAACAAATAATGAGAGCAGGTACAATTTAGAAGCTTAAAGTTATGCATTTTTTAGAAGCTTAGAGTTATGCATTTTACACACAGCATCCCCTTTAATCCGCATGACCATTCCATAAGTAGATGACAATGAATAAATATTATTCACATGACAGATGACAAATAAAATTAGAGAGTTTAAGTTACTTTTCCAATGATACACGGGAATGGAACAGGAATTCTAATCTATGTCTACTTCTATGTTAGAAATAAAGTATTGTATATGTATACTAGACATAAGATTTTTTTATTGGCAAATGACAAAAACTTAAACCAGTATAGGCAAAACAGAAACAAAAACAGTGACAGGGAAGTAATTTCTGGCTACCTTTCAAAATATGGTCAAGGAAGGGGAAGGATTGGCTGGATGGTCAGCAGCAACACAGGCTTTGGCATTCTCAGGGCTCTCGCTCTCCAGGTTTCTTCTCTGCCTCCCTCCGCAGGCAGGCTACATTCTCTTAGACCGGGTTTCTGAGGAGTAGGAGATCTGGCTTCCAGAAGCTCCTGATGTATACCTTATTTACTTATGACCAAAGAGGAAACAAGCACTTAACTCACAGCCCCAGCTACAAAAACCTTATAGAAGGACTTTTTTCCAAGATGAATTGGGTCACAGTTCTACACCTCAACCAATCACTGTGTCCAGGAGTGCTGGGTACTATGAGTAGACCAGCCTGAGACAGGGACCCTCCCCAATGATTACTGTAGCAGTCAGGATCATAGATGATGAAAAGGTTCTCATTGTAATTACATGGGGTGCCAGGGAGGGGTGGGATGGGAGGGAGGGAGTAGTAATTCTATTTCCAAAAGAAAAGCAACAAAATAACTGATAGGAATCACTAAATTATAATAATTACATGTCAATTTAACATATTATTTTTAAAATGTTTCCAACTGGTCAGTTGAATTGTTTCTATTCCAAACCTCAAAAATTATTTTCTCTTCTTCATAAAACAATTGTGTTCCAAGTGATTACTTGATTAAGATTAATAATACCTTTGAGAACTGTTAAAATTTCAATTTGTCTTGTTTCTGAGTGTTCCACCAATCAATTCTGGATTTGTAATATGAATCAAGTCTTCTTATATATATCCATAATAATAAAGTATAAAAGCCACGACAACAGAAATTATGAAAATAAATTCTGTCAGGCATGACCATTTTTGATGTGGTGAAAAGAGAAAAATAAAGAGTAGCAGAAAGGTTTATAATTTTTTAAAAAATCATGTTACTTATTTGTCTTAGCAAAGCAGAAATCTTGCAGATCCTTAACAACGTGTGTGCAACTAAGGCTGGCAGAAGAGAATTTTATGTTGGAAGAGGAATCCCTCCAACAAGAGGTCATTTTTCTCCAGGGAGGAAGAGATACTTGTTTGATTTCACCTCCTGATTCTGATAGTATTACTAGCCTGGCTCTGCACGCTGTGTCAGAAGACGTGTGTGGGTGATGCAGGCTAAAAACACGTGTTGAGCATCAGCAGCCTAGTCAGATTAGAAAGCTGGGACACATTCTCATTTTTACCTTTCCCCTTTACTTAGGGACTTGAAAGTTTGATCATGTGAAATATGGATCGTGTACAAAGTTGCCAGAGGGTGCTAATAGAAGACTTTGTAGAAAAACAGTATGATTAGGTGAAAAAATTCCAGAGTTTGACACAGAATTTTTGTTTTGGAGCCTGACTTGGGGCTTACACAGGTACTTCACCTCTCTGAGCTGTAGTTCCTCTTCTTTAAATGAATATAAATCTGATAATAACCAACTTACAGGATTCTTTTGCAGAATAAAATAACTATTTTAATTGCATTTTAGGCTGCAAAATACAAAACACTGTAAAAGTCATGGAGGGAATAGATATTATTAGATAGTACTGTTGATGTGAATTTTCCTCCTATCAGACAAGAAACACAGATTGCCGTTTTTCCCATTAATAAGTGATATGTGTTTCCTGAACAAATTAACACAACTAATGAGACCCTAGAAGGCTTATTCTGTTTAAAGAAGAAATTTACCATATGTTTTTGAATGATGAAACAGATTACCAATTTTAAGTGTCATCTTTTTTATGAGAACAGGCCAAACCAGTATCTACCATTCTAAATGAAAATTAATTTTATTAGCTAATTCTAGTTTCTGAATATAACTGTTAAATCATAAAGGTAATTTTTTAAAGTTATACTTTTATTGTAGTCATGTTTTTAAAAAATTTTTTGTTGTTTGTTTGTTTGTTTTTGAGATGGAGTCTCGCTCTGTCTCTAGGCTGGAGTGCAGTGGCATGATCTCGGCTCACTGCAACCTCCAACTCCCTGGCTCAAGCAATTCTCCTGTCTCAGCCTCCCGAGTAGCTGGGACTACGGGCACACACCACCACGCTCAGCTAATTTTTGTATTTTTAGTAGAGACGGGGTTTCACCATGTTGGCCAGGATGGTCGCAATCTCCTGACCTCATGATCCACCTGCCTCGGCCTCCCAAAGTGCTGAGATTACAGGCGTGAGCCACCGCACTCAGCCTAAAAAGTTTTTATCCTCCAAAATACATAAAGAAATTTATGAAAATAATATAAAGTCTAGGCTTTCCATAAAAGTATGGGGAAAGGGGTGAATAGGTGAGAATATAAATAAAACAAAATTGGCCATGAGTTAATTGTTGAAGCATGAGAATTTATGTTCTGCACATTTATTTGTGCAAATTTCTATATTTTAAGAATGTGATTCATATCTAGGGATCACATTTCTTCAAATCTGAAATGGCAAAGTTTATATGTGTATATTTTTGCATATGTGAATGATTTAAGTAAAATTTTACAGGCACATTCCCAGGTAATTAGCATCACAGATAATTTTACATCGGCTGAAAAATCTGGCAATAATCTTACAATAGTGTTATAATACATTAACTATATATATGTATGCATATCTACACATAGAGAGAGAGAGGAGAGAAATAATTAAACAGGTAGCCTTCATGACACCGAGTATTCTGGAGTGACTTCACCTTTTCTAGACTACAAACTTTCACTAGGATGGCTTTTGGAACCCAGGCCTTAGGTTATCCAGCATTTTGTAGTTCTGTGGAACACATTTACTTTGACCTCTAGAAAGACTTACATTGTTATACCTCTACTTAGGAAACTGACACCTCCCTCTGGACTAGCCTCACCCATGGGACACATTGTATATGGGAGAAAAAGTAGGAAGGTATTTCCTAATAAGTCCAGCAAAACCGCTACCTGTTCTGTCTGCCACCAAGGACATTTATTCTTTGTTTCTATATTTTTACCCTCTCTTTCTATGAACTGCCTCAGAATACGAAGAGTCCTGACTTCAGATCACATGCAACTATGGTGAGGACTCATGGCATGTCAGGCACTGTGCCAAATGCATGGGATGTGAACACAAGAGGGAAGCCCTCAGAGTTCCTTCTCTCTTGGGAAAATCATTTTTAGGATGCTAAGTCTTAGGAAAATGTTGTGCAGGGAGGTATGAAAAGCCAATACCAAAATTTAGTCCCTGCCCTCTGTTGGGCTGCAAAGCGTTGGTTGGACCCAACAAATCCCCTGATAAATCTCCGTTTGACACGCTTAGTAAACAATTCCATCCGTGATACATTAAACTTCAAGTTGCACTATTTCTTTCTCTTTTTTTTTGAAACAGAGTTTCGCTGTCGCCCAGGCTGGAGTACAGCAGCACGATCTTGGCTCACTGCAAGCTCCGCCTCCCGGGTTCATGCCTTTCTCCTGCTTCAGCTTCCCGAGTAGCTGGGCCTACAGGCACCTGCCACCAGGCCTGGCTATAATTTTGTATTTTTAGTAGAGACGGGGTTTCACCGTGTTAGCCAGGATGGTATCGATCTCCTGACCTGGTGATCCGCCCGCCTCGGCCTCCCAAAGTGCTGGGATTACACACGTGAACCCCCGCGCTCGACCCAAGTTGCACTATTTCTAATGAAGTAAAGTTTTCAGATGAACCACTGATCAAGTTATTAATTTCAATTGATAATAAATAAATGCAATATTTGAGTGTAAAGCAATGTGAACTGATATTTTGGGGGTGTTGGTACAGTCTCAGACACTATCCAAAAATGCTATTTATGCCTGTAAGGGAAACTTTATTGAGTCCATCCAGTCAAGTCTTGTTCTTCTAAGTTGAGTCTCTGCATCTGTGATCCCATAATACTCACATGTAATCTCTCAGCACACTTATTACAGTATACTACTTCAAACTCTTGTCAGCTCAAATAAATAAGACTAGGAATGCCTGGATTTAAATAATCAGATGGTGTCATGATGACCTGGTCTCTTTCCATGTGTTACTTATATTTTTCTGTATCTAATATTCTCACTCTCAGGCTGGCTGTCTTTATATGAGAGGCTGCTGGTTATCTCAAATTTATAATCTTAAAAAAAGAGACACATTGTGTCTCCTGGTATTCAAATTTTATGAAAGGGTCCTGATTTACTCAGTCCATGTTCTTTTTTCTTTTCTTTTTTTTTTTTTTTTTTTTTCTCTTTTAGACAGAGTCTTGCTCTGTTGCCCATGTTGGAGTGCAGTGGCGTAATCTTGGCTCACTGCAACTTCTGCCTCCCAGGGTCAAGCGATCCTCCTGCCCCAGCTTCCCAAGTAGCTGGGACCACAGGCACAAGCCACCCTGCCCGGCTAATTTTTTGTGTTTTTGGTAGAGATAAGTTTTCACCATGTTGCCCAGGCTGGTCTCAAACTCCTGAGGCTCAAGTGATCCGCCCGCCTCAGCCTCCCAAACTGCTGGGATTACAGCCAAGAGCCACCACACCCAGCCTCCACTCATGTTCTTACTCTTGGACCAATCTCTGAGTTCCATGAAGTAAACATGGAGGAACAAGGAGTTGTTTGTCAAAGGCACATTTACGAGGCAGACAAAAGTGTCACTTTAAGTATATTGTAAATATTTTATTATGTGTCTGTTTCCCCTAATGGACTATGAGCTAGAATAAGAGTTGTATCTTATTAATCTGCCTATACTCAGTGCGGAATACAGGACCTCACCCATAGGAGGTGTTTAGTAAATATTGATTGAATAAATATGATGTAAAAGAATGTAAATGACCATCTAGGGAGAGGAGAGAGAGTGACGAGACTGTGCTGCCCTGAGTCCTGAAGCACGTCAGCATGTATGAGTGCAGGGATTGCCCACAGTGGACAATGTGAAGAGGAACAGAAGCATTAAGAGTAAGTAGCTCTTAACCTTTAAAGCACTTGAAAATGTTCCAAAGACACTACACTGCCCCCTCAGCTGGTATCAGTCACAGAGAAGCTTCATTTAAATCTTAATGCCTCTCTTTTAATAACAGATAAGAATGCTTAGAGAATGTTTAAAACTGTGCCACATCCTTATAGTTTTGTGCTAACTCTACTAATGAATCACTGGAAGGTCTAGTCTATGATACATTAGGAACCTGAGGCTCACAGGGTTTCTGGTAGCAAAGCCAGAAACTTTGCTGACTTCGACTTAACCTTCCCAAACTTCGAAGGTGAAAGTATTCAAAAAGCAGGAAGTCTTATGCCATGTTTTATACACTAGTGCTAAGTATTTATGTAACTGGAGTATTATTTTTCCTAAATGATCAGCTAGAGTCTGGATAAATACATCATATTAAGTTGAGGAACAGACTCGATTCAAAGTGGCTCATGCCTATAATTCCAGCACTTTGGGAGGCCAAGGCAGGTAGATCACTTGAAGTCAAGAGTTCGAAACCAGCCTGGCCAACATGGTGAAACCCCATTTCTATTTTAAAAATACCAATAATAGCCTGGCATGGTGGCACATGCCTGTAATCCCAGCTACTCAGGAGGCTGAGGCATGAGAATCTCTTGAACCAGGGAGGCGGAGATTGCAGTGAGCCAAGATCGCGTCACTGCACTCCAGCCTGGGTGACAGAGCGAGACTCCATCTCAAAAAACAACACAAAACAAAACAAAAAAAAAAAGTGGCTCAGGGATCATGAACAGGATCATGCCATGAGTGCAGAGAAAAAAAGAGTTTCAAGAGAGGGAGGAGGGTGTGGTTAATACTATCACATGCTCAGAGAGTTTGAGAGGCCGTGCCAACATGTCAGAGAATTGTCCGTTGCGACCTGAGCAAGTCTGCTATGGTTTGGATGTGTGTCCCTTCCAAAGTTCTTGTTGAAACTTAAACCCCCTTGTGGAGTTATTAAAAGGTGTGACCTTTGGGAGATAACTTTGTCATGAGGGTTCTGTCTTCATGAAGAGAATTAACGCCCTTATAAAAGGACTTGAGTTTGAAGGGAGTACTCTCTTGCCCTTCAGCCTTCCGCCATGTGAGGACACAACCACCAAGTGCCATCTTGGAAGCAGAGAGCAGCCCTCACTAGACACCAACACTGGCACCTGAATCTTGGACTTTTCAGCCTTTAGAACTATGAGAGATACATTTCCATTGCTTATAAATTACTCAGCCTGTGGTATTTCATAGCAGCACAAAGAAACTATGACAGTCATATAACAAAAGGAGAGAAGTGGTTGAAGCAAAGTAGGCAGAAGTGATTTTTTCAAGTTATTTGGTGGTGAAAAATTAGTAAAGGAAGTTGCAGGATTGTAGAAAGAGTGGTGGTGTTTCGTTTATTTGTTTATATAAACAAGGAAAGGTTGATGGTGTTTGTAGGTAAGAAGGGAAGGAGATAAGAGAGAGTTGATTATTTCTGGAGAAGGAGCTATTTCACAGAGGAAGGTCTTCAGGAAGGTGAGGGAGATGTCTTAAGGAGCATAGCTGAACAGGTTACTTTAGGTAAGAAAAGCCAAAAACTTAAAGTATGCGTTTTTTTTGTAATTAGATTTACAGGAGGATTATTTTTAAGATAAAATGGATAATGTTCCTAAGCCCAGAGGGTGCATGGCGCGGGTCACAAAGCAGACCTATCTTGCTTCACTGATTTCATTTTTCTTATTATTTAAAAAGAAAGATTCAGGTTCCAATGGAAAAATCCAATAACCAAAATGTTCTATTTATAACATCATACAATGAAAAGGGTAATGTAAATATCAAATACATAAATATGGATAAATTAAATACATTAAAATATTAGGAAAGTAAAATGAGATTATTCAAAACTAAATAATTTGGAATATTTACAGTCATTGCCCCAAGAAGCAAAAATATAATATAAAATTAAAGTACATTAATACAAAGTATAACTATGAATATCTATATTGTTAGTTACTATGCTTTGTGGAACAAACTCTTAAAAGAACTTAGCTTTTCTTTAGGAGAGTGAATTCTATTCACCAAAAGAAATGTAGAAAAGAAAAAACTTTTTATTAATATATTATAAGGAAAGAGCCTATACGTACTAATAAAAAAGTAGGAGGAGAGAAGATGAGGGAAGAAAAGAATTATTCACTGGGAAAAGTACTTCAGTTCTTTGAGGACAGTTGAGTCTTTATTCAAATTAACTTATTCAGGGCACTAGTTCAAAGGCCCTTTTCACTGCAAAGGTTAAGTCACCAAAACCAAAATGAGCAGGGTAATTTATCTTTCATCTTATTATGATGAAGCACAAGTAAATTTGAAGTAGTTCTCTGAGAACCAACAAAAAATAAAGCCACCCCTAGAACAAATAAAGTCCACTCATGGCAGTCCTCTCTGTCTTTATTCCTGTGTTGGGAAAGGTTTTGGTTATATAACATAATAAAAATAAATCAGACAGACATGATCATGTTAATGTAAGAGTGTGAGATAATCAGTCAAAAATGTGCTATAGTTATTTTCAAACTAGTTCCACACCTAAAGCAAACCTAGTCATCATCCTCATCTTGTCATCACTACAGGAATTTTTGAGTGACTGCCTAAGACAGGAGCCACAGGATTTCAAAAGACTAAGATTCAGACTGATAAACTGCTAAGTTCTACAATTTGATAAAGGGTTCTGCATTATTTAGATCCATTTAACTTAGGAAAACTTAGGATTCACTGTGATTGAATCTCACTCGTTTCAAATGTTGCTGAATGTATTCAAATAAACAAATAACTCTTAGAATGAAAATGTGCCCTCATTTTCTACCTACAATTAATGCCAGAGCCTATGTGTTAACTTCCTAGAGCTTTACCCAGCCTGGGAGACCAAGTGAAGGAACAACAAAAATTGCTCTCCTGACAGAGGCCCTTCTCCATGTGTTTCCCAACGGATCAGGCCAAGTGCTTCCAGCACAGCCTCTTAGTGATGCCCACCACCCATGAAGCCATTTGAGGGACATTTGTCACTACTGCCCAGGTTCTCCATGAGAATAATCAGGGAGGAGATTACCCTTGTGCTGCTAAAGCCACAAACCCGAGAGTTGACAAAATGTCTCTGCCTTCCTTTCGGCCTTCTGAGTCTCAGGGGCACACAGTGCCTTTCTTGTGCACAGTGGAGTGAATCTCTCTTTTGCCTCATTCTGTGTTGAAGGTAAATATATATTTTCTTTTTTTTTTTTCTTTCTTTCTTTTTTTTCTGAGACGGAGTCTTGCTCTGTCACCAGGCTGGAGTGACGTGGCACCATCTCAGCTCACTGCAACCTTTGTCTCCCAGGTTCAAACGATTCCTTTGCCTCAGCCTCCCAAGCAGCTGGGATTATAGGCAACGCCACCACGCCAGGCTCATTTTTTGGATTTTAGTAGAGACAGAGATTCACCATGTTGCCCAAGATGGTCTTGATCTCCTGACCTTGTGATCCGCCCGCCTCGGCCTCCCAAAGTGCTGGGATTACAGACTGAGACACCATGCCTGGCCTATATATTTTCTTAACTCGAGCAGTTATGAGAGTGAAACGGGGCTCTAATTAATAGTTACTCCAAGACAGGAAGATAAACTGGGCTGTCCCAAGCAAACCAGGGAATATAGTCAACCTGCTTATGGCTTCTGTTCCCTTGGGCAATGGGCCTGCCTTCTGGTTCCTTGTTGGTTCTTAGGTTAAAACACTTTCTTCAGCATCTTCCTTTTCTTCACAGACCTAAGTCAGCCCACAGAGTGGGGCTGGGGAGTAGGTACATATTATCTTTTCCATTGCCCACCTACTTCACCCCAACTGCCCTCACATCCACCTCGACTTTACTGACCCTCCTTCCCCCAAGACACATCCAGGCCCAGATGTCCAAAATCCATCCGTAAATAAGGCACCACAGAGTAGCAAGCCAGTGTTAGCTTAGTAATCAACATACCACCCAACTGGGAAAAAAGCAAATAAATAAAAGCAGGGAAAAAATAACTTTCCCTTTGCCATGGCCAATTAATAGGTTTCTTGTTATGAATGTATATAAATCCAGCTTGAATATTGCCCTTCTCCTTGTCATTAAGTATTGATAATTGCATTATCACCATATCTGGAAATATATATAACAAAGCAATATTAGTGAAATCATGTCTATAAAGTATTATTGATCTTTGGGAAAAGAAAATTGCATTAGTAGTAATAATAATGTTATGTACAATAAAGAAATTTAAATGGGAAGTAACACATTTCTACCTAAAAAGTATTCAAGAAAATTCCTTTAATATGATTATTTAAAATGAATATATCTGCCACATTTATTCCCATTCACTGGCTGTGGGAAATCCATAATGGACAAACAAACACAGTCTAATAGTTGCGTTTGCAGGTTTCACAAGAGACTCACACATCTTTGAAGGCAGTTTTTAATAATGGACTACACAGTAATCATCTGAAGCAGAAATTTTTAGGGACAGGTCATTACACAATTATAAATGCAACTTAAAAAGAAAATAATTTTAGTCAAGACCTTAACAAAGATCGTACTTCGCTCTCTGTTAGCATTCAAAATAAGACCATGATATTAAATTTAGTATTAGATAATCAGGCTACCAAGTTTAGGTTTGTTCACCTAGATTGCCTCAAAGAACAGAGAAAATTGTGATCTTAGATAAACATAAGCATAGGACTTTGCACATTTTGATTACTTCATGACTATTTGTTGATTTGATAAGCTTGAAGCATCCCTGACCCAACAGGCAATGTCACACCTCTTGATATAGGGTCCTGACTTTAGACTAAAAACATGACATTATTTCTAAGCATGGAGAAATCATGCAATTTCTCAGACTGCATTTCTAGGCTCAACAAGAAGTTTCGCTAGGAAAGGGCTCAGCACTGAAGTGAGGAAGAGGAGTAACGAATGATAACATGAAGTCTGTGAATAATACAACAATCCAGTTTGAATCCAAATCAGGACAGCATGCTGCATAATTGAAGCTCTTAATATGAGCTTCCATGAGGTCGCTGAAAGGATCAACATTATCAAGCACGAGACACATGCCAAAATAATCTCTCCTCCTCTTCATAACCTTCCTGACTTTCTCCATGCCTCAAATTCCACCACTGTAGCATCACTCTTTTAGACCATGAAATCTCTTAGGTCCTCTAGCATTTCTCATAAAAATGAAAATCACCCCTGAAAAGGTTAGATATTTAATTGAGCATTTCTAAAAATATATATACTTTCAGTCCCTCAGGATGATGCAGGGAAACAAAACAAAACGACACACAATTCTGTGACCAAAGAAATTTGGTAAATGCTGCATACTTTATTACACTTTTAGATTCACAGTGACAATATATTTTTTAAAGCTCTGAGATATATTGCAGGAAAAAAGCCTTTTTTATAATTCATATTGTTTAACAGAGTGTTTGCAAAATGTTTCTATGATTCCAAAATCATAATTTGAAATATTCTCTAGCATCCAGAATACCGCAATATCAACTCACAGTATATCAACAGACTCTGGAAACATGAACAACGTGATTAGCAGCTCAGGAGCCAGGAATAGTTACTGACTGGCTGGTCTCTCTGTCATTGCAGGGATTCATTGGACTGATAATTACTGAATAATACCAACAGTGCTAGTGTTTCTCTCATTTTATTTTAGCTCCATAGAGAAGTATGGCTCATACATTTAAGCATTTATCATATCCATTATTAGAGACATAAGATAGGCCCCATATAAAAAGTTAATGAACAAGGAAACACTTGCTTGAATGATTAGTAGATTATACGCACAATGTGTCTTTGAATTCTGAAAATAAGTAGTCAGTAGAATAGAACTCAGCTTTAAAGTCTGGGCAGCATTTTTTTTTTTTTTTTTTTTTTTTTTTTTTTTTTTTTTTTT
>NW_016813642.1:135598-146073 GCF_001698545.2 Rhinopithecus bieti
TTTTTTTTTTTTTTTTTTTTTTTTTTTTTTTTTTTTTTTTTGAGAGAGAGTCTCATTCTTATCACCCAGGCTGGAGGGTAATGGCATGATCTCAGCTCACTGCAACCTCCACTTCCCAGGTTCAAGCAATTCTCCTGCCTCAGCCTCCTGAGTAGCTGGGATTACAGGCACCCACCACCAGACCTGGCTAATTTTGTACTTTTAGTAGAGATGGAGTTTTGCCACGTTGACCAGGCTGGTCTTGAACGCTTGACTTCAGGTGATCCACCCGCCTCGGACTCTCAAAGTGCTGGGATTACAGGCGTGAGCCACCATGCCTGTCTTTGGGCAGCATTTTTATGGACAGAGAAGGAAGGAGCGCCCTTGGAAAGAGGATCATGAGAGCAAAGGAGGGGTGGTAGGCCCTAGAACCTGCTGCTGGAACAGTTGGAGCCACTACAGTCAGAGATCACCACTGTTAGGCATTGTGTAGGCCAGCTTGGAGCTTAGCATGGACCTGACTCCACAAAGAGTTCTTCTCAATGGGAGATGCTTTTAGCAAGAGCTGCAACCAAGAAGCATAGCAGGAAGCCACTGACAGGAACCTGGTGCCACCAGGAAAGCCTAACAAGAAAACTGCCTCTAACCAGCCATTACCAAAAAGGAACTACCACTGCAAGGACTAGTGAATGAATTAGGCCGAAGCTGCCTTATTACTCAAGATACTGGATCTTTTGTGATCTCCATCCAAAATTTGTTCTGGTTTTGAATACAGTGGTGGCTACAAAAATACATTGCTCAGATGTCATTCTCCTGGAGGATGGCCTGATCGCCCAGGTGCTGTCCCTCTGGATCCACCACCACATTGCAGCTCAAGCTATGCTTCGGTGAGTGCTTCTTGCTGACCATGAACCTGGTGAGAATACTAATGCAAGACTGTTCCTGAGATGCAGAACTCTTATAATCAGCAACTTTTCCATTGACCTAGCTGAACATTTCTTGGAACCATGCTGCAACGCAACACTCTTTCTATCCAGACTTACTTCTTCTTCTGTCTCCTTCGTGGGTGTCAGACCAGCACTGTGGTCTCAAGGTTCTTGCTGCCTTCTCCAGCTCCTTCCACTGTATCCTTCTCAGGCATGTCCCTGGATATATTTTTTGCATACCTAATTCTATCTTGGTGACTGTATTAGCCTGTTCTCACACTGCTATAAATAAATACCTGAAGCTGGGCAATTTATAAGGAAAAGAGGTTTAATTGGCTCATGATTTCTTATGCCCTACAGGAAGCATGATTCTGGCATCTATTTGGCTTCTAGGAAGGCCTCGGGAAACTTTTATTCATGATGTGAAGCAGGCATCTTCACATGGCCAGAGCAGGAGGGGGCGGAGGGCAGTGCCACACACTTTAAACCAACCAGATCTCATGAGAATTCTATCATGAGAACAGCACCAAAGAGATGGTGCTAAACCATTAGAATCCACCCCCCGCCCATGATCCAGTCACCTCCCATCAGACCCCACCTCCAACACTGGGGATTACAACTGAATGCAAGATTTGGGTGATGACACAAGTTCAAACCACATCAGTGTCTGCTTCTCAGAGGTCCCCAACTATGGCACAATCCATTCTGAGCTTCCATCATGTTGAGCTTTTAGGTAACATCTGTCTCTCACCCAAGCATCCCAGCCCTCAGCAATCATATTACAAAGAGGGAAAGAGCCATCTCCCAGTGCCACCATTCCCTTGGTTTTGAATGCCAGGCCCAAATCTACCCTTCCTTCTAAATGAGATTAAATTTGGAAAGGATTTTATCATGTGATAAACAAAAAAGAAAACACTGGGAAATGTACCATCCAAATAAAAAGATAGAAAATATGCATTCAGAATAGAACAGTGTTGTATAAAATTGTATCTTAAAGAGCCTAATAGAGGGTACCACTGCTTTTTCAATCGGCAAGCAGTTACTATTTTTCTATACTCAGTGTATTGTATTCCTAGGGCTGCAAAACAAAGTGCTACAAACTGAATAGCTTTAAACAACAGACATTTATTCTCTCAGTTCTGGAGGCTAAAAGTCTGAAATCAAGTTGTCAGCAGGGCCATGCTCTCTCTGAAGGCTCTGGGGGTGAACCTGCTCCATGCCTTTCTCTTGGCCTCTGGTGTTCCTGCCAAGACTCGGTTTTCCTTGGCTTACTAACACATTCGTTCAATTCCTGCCTCTGTGGTTACATGGTGTTCTCCTGGAGTGTCTCTCTCTCTCTTCTTATAAGGACACCAGTCATAATGGATTAGGGCCCACCCTAATGACATTGTAGTAACTCAATTACTTCTGCCGAAACCCTACTTCCAAATAAGATCGCACGCAATTACCAGGAATTAGAATCTTTTAGGAGAGATACAGTACGTACAACCCACAACACTCGGGTAGAGGCTTGTTTCTTTGAGAGGAAATTGGAAAACTGCATAATTAAACAAAATTTCTCAGTGATTTGGTAGAAAAGGAAACAAACAGTTCCACTTTTAGCCAGTGAATTGTGTTGCTGTTTGTATTGTATTTTTGTTGTATGTCTGATAAGTCCACATCCTGTACATCTTCAGATATAGCTGGCATTTAGGACTTTGGGTCACTGCTGAATATTGCTGGATGGATATGACATGAAACCAATTTGAATCTTCTAAATGTTCACTGTGGGTGAGATGAATTGATAGGCATATTTATTACCACTGGTAAAAGCACTGCTGGTTTGAAGTAGTGACCTTTCTAGCTGAAATTAATTGGGTCTCTTCAATGACACTACTTGTACATTACAATTTGCTGATTCAGAGAAAACAGAATAAAGCAACTACCAAATCAATCAGCCAAAAAGGATATCATGAAGCACTCTTGAGATAATAAATCACAGCACACTGAGGCTTCACATATGTATGATGAGAGGTTTTTAGCAGCTTCAATTCCTGCACTTCCATCTACCATAAGAAAGTGACTGTACTAGGATAGGAAATTTAGTCAGTATTGTTGATTCAAAACCCATTTATGACCACCCTTCTCCCATGCCCGACTCTAGTATAGAAGCTGTTAAAGCTAAAAATGAGAACTCTAGCTTCTTTCATGACAGGTGGAAGTGGGTCAGGGGGATATGACACAATTCTGGTTAATAATACACAGGCAGAGGCACCATGGAAGGCATCACTTCTCAATAAAAAGACTGTCTCTCTCTCTTTTTTTTTTTTTTTTTTGTTTGAAATGGAGTCTCACTCTGTCACTCAGGCTGGAGTGCAGTGGTGCGATCTTGGCTCACTGCAAGCTCCATCTCCTGAGTTCACGCCATTCTCCTGCCTCAGCCTCCCGAGTAGCTGGGACTACAGGCACCTGCCACCACAGCCCGCTAATTTTTTGTATTTTTAGTAGAGACGGGGTTTCACCATGTTAGCCAGGATGGTCTCGATCTCCTGACCTTGTGATCCACCTGCCTTGGCCTCGCAAAGTGCCAGGGTTACAGGCGTGAGCCACCGTGCCCAGCCTAAAAGGACTACCTATTTAAGAAGAGTGTCCTTGACTCTTACTACTTGCCAATATCCCACCTTTTTGCCAGGAATGTCTTTATGATTCCTGGGGCAGAAGCTACTTTGCAACTAGGGTCAAAAGTTTTCATAAAATGATGGAGTAAGAGCATTGAAGATGGAATAAAAAGCCCTGGAGTTGGATTCAGAAAGCTAAGTTTTAATATTGGATCTTCCAATGACTGAACTTGAACTGGGCTTCTATAACAGTGATTATCAACAAGGGGCAATTTTGCCTGCCAAGTGACATTTGACTGGAGATTTTTTTTTTATTGTCACAACTGGGTAGGAGGGGGGCTGCTGGAATCAAGTGGGTAGAGACCAGAGATGCTACTAAACATCCTACCATGAACAAGACAGCTCCCCACAACAAATAAATATTCAGCCCAAAATGTCAATGACACTGAGCTTGAGAAACTATAATCTATGGGTCTCAGTTTCATTAATGTTTCAGAGATGACATTTATGGTTCTTTACAAAAATAGAAAGTAGTCTGAATATTTCTCACAAGAAAATATTTCAGTTATAGTGTACCCACTTGATAGAATTTAAACTATTTCTTAAATGACATTTATAAAGATGAAGTAACAATAGCAAACGCTTCATATTTAAAAAAATATACAGAAGTGTGGGCACTGAATGAATACTACCATTATGAAAAGAAAGCAAATGGAAGTGATTATACAAAAGTAATGGTAGTAGTTGTATTGTGGATTTCATGTGAGTTCATTCCTCTAATTTTCACGATTAGTCATGTGACTATGCTATTTTATAATTTAGAAAATAATTTTAAGTAATGAATGGAAAGTAAGATTAAAATAATCAGTATTTACTTCTCTGACATTTATGAAATTTCTTCTTAGCCTTACAAAAACACTATATAGCCCACTATAATTAAACATTTTATGCAATTGAATGCCATTTATATTGATTCTTCACGTCAGCAACATTCTTTTTTGGGTTTATACTTCCATAAATGTGGAATTCTTGGAGTTCAACTCATAGGACTATTCTCCTCCAGAGTTTCTATGAAACATCAGAATTACCTGCAATATTAAAGTGATTGTGTGAAGATTCTTCACCATAAAGGTTTATATTTATTTTAGATTCTTGTGGTTGCTGTGTCAAATTACCACACCAGATAGCTTTTAAAAATGTAAATTTATTTTCTAACAGTTCCAGAGGCCAGGAGTTCAAAGTCAGCATCACCGGCCCAAATTCAAGGTGTGAGCAAGGATGTATTCCCTCCAGAGGCTCTAGGGAAAGTCCATTTCTTGCCTCTTCCAGCATTAGGTGGCTATGGGCATTCTTTGGCTTGTGGCCCCTCCACTCCAATCTCTGAGTCTGCTTTCATAGGGCTTTCTCTGCTATGCGTTTGTCAAGCTCTCTCTGCCTTCCTCACATAAACATACATGTGATGGTATTTATAGCCCACACACACATAATCGAGGATAATCCTATGATGTTGGATTTTGCATGTCAACTAATTTAAGGAATACCCAAATAGCTGGCAAAGTATTATTTATTCTCAATCATTGCATTAATTATTCTCAATGCTTTAGTAGGCACTGAGCCCATCCCTCTTCTCCTGAAAGGAAAACCCAGATGGTCTGGCACTTAATTAGAAAAATTGGGCTGCCCCAGGTGTCCCCCAGGTGTGTCTGTGAGGGAAGACTGGGACATGAGTCAATGGACTGAGTGAGGAAGAACAACCCTCAGGGTGGGTGAGCACCACCCAATCAGGTAGGTGGGGACCAGGATGGAACAGAAGGTGGAGGAAGAGTAAATAACCATTTATTCATTCTCTTGCGCTCTCTCTCTCTCCATCCTTCTCTTTCTCCCTCTCTCCCTCTCTCTCTTCTCCACCCCCACCCCCGCCTCTTCTGGAGCTCAGATGCCCTTTTCTCCTGCCCTTGAACATCAGAATTCCAGATTCTCTGGCCTTTGGACTCTGGAACTTGCACAGCAGCCCCGAGTCCTCAGGCCTTTCGCCTTGGACTGAGAGTTACACCATCAGTTACAGAATCAGCTTCCTGATTGTGAGGCCTTCGCACTTGGACTAAGCCAAGCTAACAGTTGCCCTGATTCTCCAGCTTGCAGACAGCCTATTATGGGATTTCTCAGCCTCCATAATTGAGTGAATCAATTTCCCTAATAAATCCCTTCTCATATATATCTCTGTATACTATCAGTTCTGTCTCTCTGGAGAACGCTGACTAAAACACTCCCCATCTCAAAATTCTTGGCTTTTAGTCACATGTGCAAAGACCCTTTTCCAAATTAGGTTAAGAAAAGTTCCAAAGATTAGAACCTGATATCTTTGGGGGCCATTATTCAACCTACTATACTATTATATGAATAAAATATAAATCTAATTACTAATATAATCTAAAAATATTAATTTCTATTCATACATATAATATGTCATACATAGGTATATCAAAATCTGGAGGGATAATCCAGGATCTCAATCCTAATAAAGCAGAATGAAATGAGAGAACCTCTTCTTATTTCCACTAAATGAAAGAAGCACAAAATTCTAACCTTTGGGGAAACTAAATTTTTAAAAACACAATAATGTGAAATATTTTTAAATTGTAAATTAAACAACAAAATTTGTTTTACTGACATCAAATTTTGAATATATAATGGTTCCTTATATCTAAAATAAAAAACTGAGCATTGTTTTACCATATTTCAACAACTAAAAGTGTTCTGAAAACTGATTTGTGAATTTAACCTTAACAGCACAGTTCCATAAACATAAGTCTATGAAATTACTGAAAAGACAGTACCTGTCAGTCTGTACTTATTTTACTTACCTTGAATAACAAGATGAAAATATCTTAACTCTCAAGTTAAAAGATATTTTACCAAAATTATGAAAGTGCACAAATAATCGAAGTCCTAAAGTTTTATTTTCCTCACTTGGTTAGTTTAATTCTTCATATTTTATTTCAGAATAACACTGCCAAAGGCTTAGATTTGGGGGTAGTTACATATGACAACTGCTTTTACATTCTGTTTTGGTCAGGAATATTTCTAAATCTAAACATGAACATATTACCGGGAATATACTTGACCTCAGAGTTTAAGAGCCTTTAATACTACTCGTTAAGATACAATTAATCAATAAAACCGATTTCAATTATTTCCAAAGCCGATATTAAGGAAGCTATCCCTTGAACTTTAAATAAATCAATAGAATTATCTCCTAACCTAGGCAAGTCATGATCCAACTTTATTACACTTAAGACTATCACTGCCTCATGCCACCCAACAGAAAACAAAACAAAGCAAAACTATGCCTTTTGCTCAAGATAACCTTACTGTGAAACTCATTTTGTCTTCTCTTTTGCAGGAAAAGACAAATAGGTTAAATGATGTATTTTAAGGGGAAAAAAAGATACTTAACATTTGCTCTCCATAAAGAAAAAACGGGATAAGAATCAGAAGCTTCAAAAATATTCTTTTAAAATCTGTTAAGTGGTAGTACACTATAAATCCTGACATGTCTCTATACTGAAACTCCTTCTCCCCCGATCTCCAAGTATAACTTCTCATTAGGGTTCTTGCTCTCATTTCATTCTCTGAAATCTAAATCCATCTGTCCATCCCTTTCTTTCAGGGCTTTAATTTCTTCTTCTTAACTGGCCCTTCCTCTTCATCTATAAACAAGCTCATCTTCTCCTTACTTGAAATAAAAGAAGTCCCTCATCCCTCTCTGCTTTTTTGTGCTATTGTTACCAGGGGGTCCTTGTTCTTAGAGCTCCCAAGATGGTGGGGGGCCACTCCCAAGATGGCATCAAGCCTCTTCTTCTCTGACCTGGGGTTCTTGGCCTCACAGATTTCAAGGAATCGAACCTTGGGCCATGCAGTGGGTGTTATAGCTCTATTAGAAGCTATAGGTCGCGGAAGAGAACCGTGGAACCTAGCAACTAGTGTTCAGCTTGATTAGGACAAACCCAGGCACTTAGCCATGCAGGAACAATGGAGAGCCTTTAGCCCAATCAGGAGCGGCAATGGGCGCCTCCCTGGATCAGGAGCACAGGGACACCCTGCTGGATCAGCCGCGGGTCTGCCATGGTGGCAAACAGCAGTGGTGGAGGGCGAGTGGTGAGCAAAAGCTCAGCTGGAGCAATAACAGACATGGACCAGAAGAGTGTGCAGTTGCAAGATTTAATAGAGTGAAAACAGAGCTCCCATACAAAGGTAGGGGACCCAAAGGAGGTAGCTGTTGCCGGCTTGAATGCCTGGGTTTATATCCTGATCATTGTCCCTCCCGCTGTGCTCTCAGGCAATAGATGATTGGCTGTTTCTTTACCTCCTGGTTTTGCCTAATTAGCATTTTAGTGAGCCCTCTTTACTACCTCATTGGTCAGGTGTGAGCTGAGTTGCAAGCCCCATGTTTAAAGGTGGATGTGGTCACCTTCCCAGCTAGGCTTAGGGATTCTTAGCCTAGGAAATCCAGCTAGTCCTGTCTCTCACTATGATCCTATATTCCTTCCCAATACACTTCTCTGAGTTGTAAACTTCACTCACTACCTCCATTTCCTTGTCCCCCATTTCCTCCTTAAACTCTCTGCAATCTACCTTATATGAAATAATGGTAACATTTACATGACATTATTTTTCCTTTTAGTTCAGAGTGCCTCGTTGTTGTGGTAAAATACAAATAACATAAACTTTATCATTTTAAGCATTTTAAGTGTCCAGCTCTGTGGCATTAAGTACATTCACATTGTTGTACAAACCTATCACCACCATCCATCACCAGAACTTTTTCATTTTGCTCAATTGAAACTCTGTACCCACCAAACATCCCCATTCCTCTTTACCCTAGTCCATGGCAACCACTATTCTATTTTTTGTCTCTATGAATTTAACAACTCTAGGTACTATACATAAGTGAAATCATGCAATATTTGTTCTTTTGTGTCTGGCTTATTTCACTTATATAATGTTTTCAAGGTTTACGACATAACATGTACCATAATTGTCTTTCGTTTTAAAGTCGAATAAAATTTCATTGTATGTATATACCACAGTTTATTTATCCATTGTTAATTTTTTAAGAAATCGCCCATTTTCCGCAGCAGCTGCACCATTTTACATTTCCACCAGCATTGTCACAGTGTTCTAACTTTTCCATATCCTCATCAATCCTTGTTAGGTGTCTTTTTAAATAATAGTCATCCTAATGGGTATAAAGTGATATCTCATAGTGGTGTTGATTTAGTGATGCTCAGCATCTGTTCATATGCTTATTGACCATTTGTATATCTTCTTTGGAGAAATTACTATTTAAGTCTTTTGACCATTTTTTAGTTGAGTCGTTCTTTTGCTGTTGTTGAGCTGTAGACATTTTTCGTATATATTCTGGACATCAATCCCTTGTCATATATAAGATTTGCAAATATTTTCTCCTATTCCATGGATTTCCTTTTCATTATGTTGATAGTATCCTTGGATGCACACTATCAAAACACAACTATTAAGCACAACATATTTAATCCTCATAACTCTATTAAGTGGGTACAATTATTATCATTTCCATTTTACATGTGAGGACACTTAGACCTGGAAGATTTAAGTAATGTGGCCAGGCGCAGTGGCTCACACCTGTAATCCCAGCACTTTGGGAGGCCAAGGCAAGTGGATCACGAGGTCAAGAGTTGGAGACCAGCCTGGCCAACACGGTGAAACCCTATCTCTACTAAAAATACAAAAAACAGCTAGGCTTATGGCATGTGCCTGTAATCCCAGCTACTAGAGAGGCTAAGGCAGGAGAATCTTTTGAACGCGAGAGGCAGAGGTTGCAGTAAGCTGAGATGGCACCATTGCACTCCAGCCTGGGTGACAGGATGAGACTCTATCGCAAAAAAAAAAAGAAGGTTTAAGTAGTGTAGCAATATCCTATGGTAATGGCCTTAAGTTACATTTTAGGCTGTAGAGTTTGTCTCCAGAAACATTATCTCATAGACACTTCTTATAATGGACATCAGTGGCCTCCCCATTACCAAATCCAATGGCTAATTTTTTCTTTTTTTTTTCTTTGAGACGGAGTCTTGCTGTTGCCAGGCTGGAGTACAGTGGCGTAATCTTGGCTCACTGCAACCTCTACCTTCTGGGTTCAAGTGAGTCTCCTGACTCTGCCTCCAGAGTAACTGGGACTACAAGCACGTGCCACCAAGTCCAGCTAATTTTTGTATTTTTAGTAGAGACAAGGTTTCACCATGTTGGCCAGGATGGTCTTAATCTCTTGACTTCGTGATCCTCCCGCCTTGGCCTCCCAAAGTGCTGGGATTACAGGCGTGAGTCACCGTGCCCGGCCTCAATTACCTTTTCTTATACTTCATCCTACTACCTGACATTTTTTCTATCATTTGAAAATATGCCTCCTTTCTCCGTGAAATTCTCCTTGGCTACTATGCTTTCAGATTATCCTCTATATCCATCTATTTCTTCAGTCTTTTGAATCACAACTTCAAAGGCCTTGCTTCAGCCTCTAGAGCTCTTTGCTTATTCTAAACTCTCCAGAAAGGATCTCGTCCTCATTGTCCTGGGTTGAATTGTGTCCCACAAAAAAAGATGATAAAGTCTTAATTTTAGTACCTGTGAATATAACCTTATTTGGAAATCAGGTTTTGTCAATAATCAAATAAAGATGATGGCCAGGTGTGTTGAGAGGCCAAGGCAGGCGGATCACTTGAGGTCAGGAGTTTGAGGGCAGCCTGGGCAACATGGTGAAACCTGTCTCTACTAAAAATACAAAAATTAGCCAGGTGTGGTGGCGGGTGCCTATAATCCCAGCTACTCAGGAGCCTGAGCCAGGAGAATTTCTAGAACCTGGGAGGTGGAGGTTGCAGTGAGCCAAAATTGTGCCAGTACGCTCCAGCCTGGGAAACAGAGCGAGACTTTGTCTCAAAAA
>NW_016813642.1:146301-154279 GCF_001698545.2 Rhinopithecus bieti
AAAAAAAAAAAAAAAAAAAAAAAAAAAATTAAGGTGAGGTCATTTGGATGGATCCTAATCCAATATGACTATGTCTTTATAAAAGGGAGAAATGGAAATTTAGACACAGAGACAGACATGCATAGAGACAAGATGATCTGAAGTTGCATGGAGAATGCCATCTGCAAGCCAAGGAATGCCTGAGGCTAACAGAAGCTAAGAGACAGACATGAAATAGATTGTCTCTCACAGTCCTCGAAGGAACTTAACCCTGCTGACACCTTGATTTTGAACTTCTAGCCTTCAGAACTATACGACAATAAATTTCTGTTATTTAAGCCATCTTGTTGGTTTTACTGTGTTACAACATCCCCAGGAAACTAATATACTCTCCAAGGGCTTGGAGGTAACTGTTTTATGAAGAATTTCTTTTTTTTCTGTCCTTTTTTAAAATTTAATTTAATTTTAAGTTCTGGGATACATGTGCAGGACATGCAGGTTTGTTACATAGGTAAACACGTGCCATGGTGGTTTGCTGCACCTATTAACAAATCACCTAGGTGTTAAGCCCCACATGCATTAGCTATTTATCCTGATGTCTCCCTCCACCAATCCCACTCCTTGACAGGCCCCAGTGTGTGTTGTTCCCCTCCCTGTGTCCATGTGTTCTCATTGTTCAGCTCCCACTTATTAGTGAGACCATCCGTGTTTGGTTTTCTGCTCATGTGTTAGTTTGCTGAGGATAATGGCTTCCAGCTCCATCCAAGCTGCTGCAAATACATTATCTCATTCCTTTTTATGGCTGCATAGTATTCCATGGTATATATGTACCACATTTTCTTTATCCAGTCTATTATTGATGGGCATTTGGGTTGATTCCATGTCTTTGCTATTGTGAATAGTGCTATAATGAACATATGCATGCACATATCTTTGTAATAGAATGATTTCTATTCTTTTGTGTATATACTCAGTAATGGGATTGCTGAGTCAAATGATATTTCTGACTCCAGATCTTTGAGGACTTGTGACACCATCTTCCACAATGGTTAAACTAATTTACATTCCCACCAACAGTGTAAAAGCATTCCTATTTCTCCACAGCCTCACCAGCATCTGTTGCTTCTTGACTTTTCTTTTTTTTTTTTTTTTTTTTGAGATGAAGTCTCACTCCGTTGCCCAGCCTGGAGTGCAATGGCATAATCTCAGTTCACTGCAACCTCTGCTGTCCAGGTTCAAGCAATTCTCCCACCTGAGCCTCCCAAGTAGCTGGGACTACCGGTGCGCATCACCATGCCTGGCTGATTTTTGTGTTTTTAGTAGAGACAGGGTTTCACCATGTTGACCAAGCTGTCTTGAACTCCTGACCTCAAGTGATCCACCCACCTCAGCCTCCCAAAGTGCTGGGATTATAGGCCAGCACTTTGGGAGGCAGAGCCACCATGACCAGCTGTTTCTTTACTTTTTAACCACCACTCTGACCAGTGTGAGATAGTATTGCATTTCTCTAATGATCAGTGATGTTGAGCTTTTTCTCATATGTTTGTTGGTTGCATAAATGTTTTCTTTTGAGAAGTGTCTGTTCATGTCCTTTGCCCACTTTTTAATGAACTTGTTTGTTTTTTTCTTATAAATGTGTTTAAGTTCCTTGTAGATTCTGGATATTAGATCATTTCCAGATGGATAGATTGCAAAAATTTTCTCCCATTTTGTAGGTTGTCTGTTCACTCCAATAATTGCAGTGCAGAAGCTCTTTAGTTTAATTAGATCCCATTTGTCAATTTTTGCTATTGTTGCAATTGCTTTTGACATTTTTGTCATGAAATCTTTGCCTGTGCCTATGTCCTGAATAGTATTGCCATATTTTCTTCTAGGGTTTTTATAGTTTGGGGTTTTACATTTAAGTCTTTAATTTATTTTGAGTTAATGTTTGTATAAAGTTTAAGGAAAGGGTCCAGTTTCAATTTTTCCACAAATGCTTCACCAGTTTTCCCAGCACCATTTATTAAATCCTTTCCCCATTGCTTGTTTTTGTCAGATTTGTCGAAGATCACATGGTTGTAGATGTGTGGTCTGAGATCTCCATTGTGTTCCACTGGTCTATGTGTCTGTTTTTGTACCAGTATCTATGGAGAATTTCTAAAATTCATACCTCTAGTTCTAATTTTCCTTCTGAGTACTGAGCCTACAATTCCAGCAGCATCTCATAACTGCCCAACCATCATCCTAATCTGCCTTTCTAGAATATTACTCTCTTCCCTTCTCTCTTCTTTCTCACCTTTGACTCCCTGCACTGCAACCTTTGTAAATTAGACATGTGGCCCCAGGCACTCTGGTTAGAAACCACAAAGTCACCTTTGAGTCCTCATTTTCCACCCACTTGAAGCTGTCTCCATTTCTATAACCCAAGAATCATGGGTGATCCATTACTTTGTTTTTTTGTTTGTTTGTTTATTTTTGAGATGGAGTTGCCCAGGCTGGAGTGCAGTGACACAATCTCGGCTCACTGCAACCTCTGCCTCCCAGGTTCAAGCAATTCTCCTGCCTCAGCCTCCCGAGTAGCTGTGACTACAGGCACATGCCACCACACCTGGCTAATTTTTGTATTGTTAGTAGAGATGGGGTTTCACCATATAAGCCAGGCTGGTCTAGAACTCCTGACCTTGTGATCTGCTCTTCTCTGCCTCCCAAAGTGCTGCGATTACAGGCATGAGCCACCCCGCCCAGGGAATCCATTACTTTGGAAGGCTAGGATCAGGTTCCCAGACTTGGCAAGGTCCCTTTTTAACCCGTGGCCAGAGCTCCATCTTCAGACTCAACTCTACCTACTAGCCAAAAAGATTGAAGGCACTTTTTAGCCAATGTTACGGAACACAGAACATGGAACTCTTGCTACTACTCCAGCTGATACCCAAAATTTGGTCTCTTCCTTTTTGAATAACCAAAGGTTTGCCTAGCATCCTAATATATTCAAAACTGGAGCTTTCTATCCGAACCCCAGACCAGTGGCTAGAGTTCTGGTAACTCTTCACAAATGTCCCTGCAGTCTAAAATTCCAACTCCTGTTCTGATCTGGATTACCCATCACGGCATTTGACCACTACTAGGACACTACTATTCTGTCACATCAGGGACTCATACCAGCTGGCTAACTTGGTGAAACCCCGTCTCTACTAAAAATACAAAAAAATTAGCCCCGAGTGGTGGCGGGCGCCTGTAGTCCCGGCTACTCAGGAGGCTGAGGCAGGAGAATGGCATGAACCAGGGAGGCGGAGCTTGCAGTGAGCCGAGATCGCGCCATTGCACTCCAGCCTGGGCAACAGAGCAAGACTCCAGCTCAAAAAAAACAAAATAAAGTTGACAAAGTATATTATCATGTAAATATCATATAGATACTTTGTTAAGAAAGAGCTAAAAAAATTAATTCATTTATGTTTTTAGCTACAGGGGACTCTACAGTTTTTTGTAATATTCCTTAGAAATTCATTTTAAAATATTGTGACTGGAAGTGATATTTGTCACTTTTGAAAATGCTATATAGAGTTACATTACAAGGGAAGCAAACACCTTATAAATAAATAAAGACTATTCATCAAAATGTATTGAAATTTCACTCTTAATAAATTAGTCTTTCACATAATCTTGACCTACAGAACACTGCAATATATCATTACCATACGCAGTGCTCTAAAGAGACCAGGTAAAGTAAATACTGGGAAAGAGGCCCACTTAACTGTGTGCAGTTTTTTATATTATTATTATTATTTTTATTTTTTGGACTTTTAAAAGCAGAATTAAGTATCCAACAGCAAGACTCCTATTCTGATAAACTTTTTTTTAATCTAAATACCTGCCTTTCTTCTGATCTCCATTGAGTCCACAGCCCTGAAGATAGCAGCTGTACCATCTGATAGAAGATAAACTTTTGTGCCTGTTTTCCACCCTCATTGAAGAAAACCTTTGAATTTGTAACTTGGGTAGAGGATACTTATCACACAGTCTTCAGTTGCCAGGAATTCGGAAAGTGGGCCATGGCAGCCACTGCTGGAATCTGGCCTCTCTGGTTTTATGTGTTTAAAAAATAAAAAATAAAAAAAATCAGCAGCACAGAATACTTAACTGAATTTTAGTGCACTTAACCAGAAATATCCTGCAATACCTTCTGCAGGAATGTATTTGAACTATGTGGCAGGTCTGCTGAAGAAAAGCTATTTAAATGTTACTGATCATGCTCAGATCCCATTACAGTTCTAATTTCATTCAGGCTCTGTATTCTTTTAAAATCCCTATGTGTTAACACAGTTTCTAAGCCAACATGACACGAAGTAGATTTTGCTTTTGAGAAGTCAATTCAAGGGGGACCCAAGACAGAATCTAAAGTTAAACCTGACATTCTTAAATTAATCACAATGTGTTCCCCCAAGTTTTTAAAATTCACTTCATATCACAAGAAATGTTTTCCACAAAATTATTGGTTTGATAGCTGCTAGCATTCACTGCCTTTAAAAGAGACAGAGAAAAGCTTTCATTTTCATAACTCAAAGACCCCAAATTCCAAATGTTAGAATGTTTTATCCTCAGTTAGGTAGCCTTATTGAGTGGGGAATTATTTCCAGTAATTATTCTTCTCCAAATTTTACTCTTTTGCCTGCCTCTCCCTCTTTTCCCCATTCACCATATCTGAGCTCCCTTGGCTTGAAAGATCAAACTAATCTACTAATAAGTCAAACTATGTCAGAGGAGTCACAAGAAATATGATTCAACAGCGATCTAAGAAAGATAATTCAACAGGGATCTTTCTAAACTTGATGCTTCTCCTCTGTGCTAGTTTGTCCACCTGTTTTCTCAGATCCAAATGTCTCCATATTGGTGGTCCACGAGTCTTTCATGTTTATCCTGGTGACCACCTACGTTTAGTAGTTATTTTTCTCCCAGCATCTCAAAATCCTTGGTCTTCTTCCTCTATTAATATTCACCCAAATTTTACTAAGAACCAAGCATAATGCAAAATGTTGAAGGCTACATAAATACAGAAATGATATACAAAGAGACCAGAATATAAATAATTCAGGGAAGGAAGTTGGAATATTTCATGAAGGCAACGACCACATCTGATTTTCTTTTTGGCATCATAGGGGTGCTAGTTTCCAAGTTAAGAACACCTGCTTTAGACCCATTTTGTTTTATTTTATTATTTTATATATTTATGTATTTATTTATTTATTTTTGAGACAGAGTCTCGCTCTGTTGCCTAGGCTGGAGTGCAGTGGCGCAATCTCGGCTCATTGTAGCCTCCACCTCCCAGGTTCAAGCGATTCTTGTGCTTCAACCTCCCGATTAGCTGGGTTTACAGGCATGCACCACCATGCCGACTAATTTTTTGTATTTTCAGTAGAGACAGAGTTTTGCCCTGTTGGCCAGGCTGGTCTTGAATTCCTGACCTCAGATGATTTGCCCAATTCAGCCTCCCAAAGTGCTGAGGTTACAGGCATGAGCCACCATGCCCAGCCCCCACTTTAAAATTAGTTTGTAACTCCTGTAATGAAAAGATGAAATGAGTCTATGATGTCTTACTTAATAAACTGAAATAAAACCAGGTTTGGAAAGCTGCTGTAATCCACAGATAACCAAATCTTTACTTCTCAATTTCAAAGGTTTCTGACAAAATCAAAATGACAATAGAAATAAAACTACTTTGCAAACCAGAAAAAATAATTAATTAATTATAATTAACAAGTGAATAACCATTTTAAAATATCTAATGAGAAATATCCTTTCTGTTGCTTGTAGTTTTATCTTTTCCTTGAAAATCAGATTTAAAGGGTTTAATGGGTTGAGAGGCTTCCAAGGAGAAATCAGAGAACTTTAAAAATTTTACCTTCCTGACCCGGCCTTCATTTGAATCACTAGCATTTACTTTGGTATAAAAGCTCTTTCTGGGCTGGGCCCAGTGGCTCATGCCTGTAATCTCAACACTTTGGGAGGCCAAGGCGGGGGGATCACCTGAGGTCGGGAGTTTGAGACCAGCCCGGCCAACACGGTAAAACCCCATCTCTACTAAAAATACAAAAATTAGCCGGGCATGGTGGCAGGCACCTATAATCCCAGCTACTCAGGAAGTTGAGACAGGAGCATCGCTTAAATCCAGGAGGCGGAGGTTGCAGTGAGCCAAGATTGTGCCACTGCATTCCAGCCTGGGTGACAGAACAAGACTCCATCTTCCCACAAAAAAAAAAAAAAAAAAAAAAAAAAAAAAAAAGCTGTCTCATATCTCTCTAATACTTTGCCGTTTGATGAATTGTTATTATAGTGACATATTTTAGAGTCCATGCGTGTCATTTAAACATTTCTTGCCTACTCAGATAAGAAGATACATGGTAGAACCAGGTACCAAACTTTTTTTTTCTTTTTTTTTTTTTTTTTTTTTTTTTGAGGACAGAGTCTTTCTGTGCCTGTCTGGAGTGCAGTGGCCACGATCTTGCTCACGCAAGCTCGCTCCCGGGGGGTCACGCCGTGCTCCTGCCCTCCTGTTCCTGGAGTAGCTGGGAGCAGCGTGCTACACGACACCCATAGTAGAGACGGAGTTTCACTGTCTTGACCAGGATGGTCTCGATCTCCTGACCTCGTGATCTGCCCACATCAGCCTCCCAAAGTGCTGGGATTACAGGTGTGAGCCACTGTGCCCGGCCCCAATACCAACTTTCAAACAACTCACAATTGACTTGTAGTTCAACTGGCAGGTTTTCTCGTCCCCAATTCCCTTTTCATATCTAAAGCCTTCCCCATGTTGGCCTTAAGAACACTGAATATGACATTGAGCTTGAAAGAAATCAGACCCGTGAAACATGGGACTTTTGGGAAGCTGACCCTGAGGAGAGATGGGGTTGAGAGAAGGAGGGCAGCCGCCCTGCTCTGGGCATGGCCCCTTCTGCTCCAAAGTAGCATCTGTTTTGTTTTGTTTTTTTTTTTTTCTGCCCAAATCCATTCACTTCCTTTTACTATAGCCTAAAACTCTGTCAATTAGAAGGTCACTTGAATTAACACATCTATGCTTCTGAAAGTGAAAATACCTCTGGGTGGAATCAATGTAATATATTTTATAGGAATATACTATGTTGCTGACTCTGCTAGGCCCTGTGCTAGGTAGAGGAGGAAGATGTTAATGAAGATGAAGAAGACACAATGTGTGTCTACCTGAAACCAGAATCTGGTAGGAAAGAATGGTATATAAACAAAATGTGACATGAAAATGTGTAATATGGCATAATTTTTTAAATGTTATTATGTTTTAAAAGTGATCTTTTGGGGCATTAGCAAAGGTTTCCGTGTGAATGTGACTTTAAAGTGGACCTTGGAGGGTCAACTAAAGTCCCACAGTCAAACTGTTCTGTGCAAAGACAGTGGCATGCACAAGGCGAACAGACAGGAAAGAGCCTTTCATGGTAAGGAAGAAATATTTGGTCTGGCCACAGGATGTGTAGTAAACATGGAGGGTCACAGAGCTAATAAAGATTAAGGATCTGATGGGTATATGACAGCCAGATTGTAAAAGACCTAATGGGCTCTGTTTAAGATATTAAGCTGCATCTTTTAGTCAAAGGACAGGTGTGAAAATGCCGGCACTGGGGTGACAGGTCCAGATCTGTATTTTCAAAAGATAATTCTGGTAGCAGCATTTCTTAGTGAATCACATTTGCTTTTTTTAAAGAACTAGCTGGAAAGCTATATTCAGAAAGTGAGAAATAAGGGAAGGAAAGGTTAGAAATATTAGATCAGGGGATACTTTGGGATAGAGTAGTCCTGCAAGTGATGCTATAAAGGGGATTGATAGCAAAACAGGAGTGCAGGGTTCATGAGGGAGATAAACTAGGAGGCAGGAGGTGATAGTAGTAAATTTGAAGTTAAACATATATTGCTTTAAAGCAGAGTTGGCAAACAATGGCCCATACATAGTTTTTGTGCAGCACGTGAGCTAAGAAGGTTTCCATATATATATATA
>NW_016813642.1:154882-163630 GCF_001698545.2 Rhinopithecus bieti
AAAAAAAAAAAAAAAAAAAAAACAGCCTCTTTGTACATTATGGACCTGCATAGAGTGACTAAAGACATGGAGGAATTTTTATTCATGTGGTTGTGGCTAAGTCAATGTGACTTGACCGTGTTAGGGCTCAAAAGATGACCAGGGCTTGGAAACATGCCATGAAGATTTCCTGATTACTACACAGTGACTAGCTCGTGTTATTGTTGGAAAGCTAGTGAATGGAGCAGACAGATGTAACAATAGAGATTAGTTTTATGAATTGGAATTTATCACTGACTTCCAATTATATCTGGAAGAAAAGATCAGGGGGAGAATTCAAGAGGGTGTAGATTAATTCATAGGACTTAAACTAAAATATATGTATTGATAAAATTCATATAGAACCACTTTGTAAAAGCATTTCTACTTTTTCATGCTTAAAGCATCATACTAAATGCTATATGCGATTTTTTCTTCATCTATTGCAGAAACAGTGCTGATGAAGTACCAGGTTCTATATCAGGTCCTGGGGATACAAAAATCGATAAGACATTGTCCCTTTCCTTAAATAATGCACTCTTACAGAGAGGAAAACGTGTAAGTAAACCAAAAAATAAAAATAAAGAGGTAATAAGGAAATAATAGGAAAAAATGAAAATATTGGTTAGCTCAGTTATGAAACAAAGGGAGTGGTCATTTCAACACAAATGTGTTAATATTTATAAAGCATCTGGATCTTCCTTCCAGAAGGGCTCTAAATGAATACAACATCATCAAAGACTAGGCAAATCTCTATTTTTAATTCCAGATACAAAAGAAAAGACTTAAATGGTACATTTTGGCCATTGATCCTAAAGTTGCAAAGGCAACTGTTATTCAAGATAAGCTACCACATGCCAATGGTCAGATTCTTGACTTAGTTAAGTTTATATATCCCCAGATGTTAACACCATGCAATAGAAACAAAAAAGATCCAATACGTGTTTATCAAATACATGAAATGTCACAACATTTTTTTTAGCCCAAATTTTGATTGTATGGATAATACAACTCTGAAAATTCTATCTCATAGTCAAAGGGTGTTATTTTGGCTACATTAAATCACAAAACAGTATGAGGCAGGAAGCTTGCCCCATAGTTATTAACCCTCTGTATTGAGCAAAAAAAGAAGGGAAGTTCCTAAACCTCATCCATTATTTGAATTTGTTACTATTCACTGCCCTAATAAACATAATGGAACTTTCTGAGACTCTTGGCCTTGTGAGAAAAACTGCTTTAAAATATTTAACATGAGTATTTTGTATTCTTTGTAAAATGGAACAATAACAATAGTAATAATAATAAATTCTACATAATAATAGGTGCAATGTGATACAATGTAATATAATAATGGTATACACAATAGGAAGATTAAATGTGTGATTTTTTAAAGCGTTTACAGTCTCTAAGACAATGATTGTTTTTGTGTGTTAATTGTATTGTTATTGTTATCCACACTGACTGGGAAGGACAGTCGTGCAAATAAGTCAAAATTTTTTCTTCTGAACTTTGGAATTAGTTGCCTAAACATTCATATCACAATAGATTTTCTTTCCTCTAATAAAATTTGCCCTTATTGGCTTTGTTTTTTGTTTTCTCATTCATTCATAAATGTGTTCAATACAAACAATTCATTCAAGCAAACATTTAGTAGTTTAATCAATGCTGTCTTCCCCTATTTTGTGGGGGTGGGACAGACTGAAAATCCAAATATATCTTAGTTCCTGCTTGCAAGGACATCAGTCTCTTTGGGGAGTCAAATAAACAAATCAAGGATGAAGGTGTCCACCACGATACAGGTATGTTCAGGTACAGTGGGATAGAGCTTCCAGTCCACAATTCAATGCTTAGAAAAGCATCCCTTAAAGAGATGATGCATGGACATAATTTTGAGAAATTAATACAATTTGGCTAGGTAAGGGAAGTGGGAGCCAGAATCATTTTGGGCAGAGGAACAGTGGGAAAACATGACATTAAAAAAATAAATAAATACATGAACTTCTTTTTTATATTTATTTTTGGCTGAAACAAAGGAAACATGTTGGGTAGCCTAGCTGGCTTCTTCAAAATCAGATGAAGTGCTAAGGATTCAAGTACAAACTGTTTATTGATGAGGTGATCCCAGGAAACACTGGCAGGGGTACGGAAAAGTAAGCTGGGAAAGGAAAGGCAGCCAACAAAAGGTATTTTATTAAGCCTCTTAAGCTTATGAGTGGCAGGGTGTGGTGGCTCATGCCTGTAATCCCAGCACTTTGGGAGACCGAGGCGAGTGAATCTCCTGAGGTCAGGAGTTCGATTCCAGCCTGGCCAACATGGTGAAATTCCATCTCTACTAAAAATACTAAAGTTAGCTGAGCGTGGTGGCAGACACCTGTAATCCCAGCTACTCGGGAGGCTGAGGCAGGAGAATCAGCTTGAATCCGGGAGGTGGAGGTTGCAGTGAGCCAAGATCGCACCACTGTAGTCCAGCCTGGGCAACAGAGCAAGACTCTATCCCCCCCCCAAAAAAAAAAAAAAAAAAAAAGACTATGAGTAAGTGGAAATTATCTAGACGGGAAATCTCCAGTAGTTGATGCAGAACACAGACCTCAGAGTTGTTTCAGCCAAGTGTGAGAGAGTCAGAGTACAGTTACGTGACTCATAACTTTCAGTGTGCCACATAACCACTTCGGGTCAGTGATGGACCACATACATGATGGTGGTCTTACAAGATTATAATAAAGCTGAAGAATTCCTATCACCTAGTGACATCACTGCTATTGTAACCATTGTAGTACAAATGCATTACTCAACTATTTGTGGTGATGCTAATGCAAGCAAATCTGCTCTGCTGCCAGTCATATAAAAGGATAATATATACAATTGTGTACATAATGTTTGATAATGGTAATAAATGTTACTGGTTTATGTATTTAGTATATTATACTTTACTTTTTGTTGTTATTTTAGAGTGTACGCTTCTACTTATTAAAAAAAGTTACCTATAAAACAGCCTCAGGCAGGTCCTTCCAGAGGTATTCCAGGAAAAGGCATTGTTATCATAGAAGATGACAGCTCCATGCATGTTATTGTCCCTGAAGACCTTCCAGTGGGACAAGATGTGGCAGTGGAGTACAGTGATATTGATGACCCTGACCTCGTGCAGGCTAATGTGTGCGTTTCTGTCTACATTTTTAATACAAAACTTTTTTAAGTAAAAAAAAAACTTAAATAGGAAAAAGCTTATAGAATAAGGATATAAAGAAATAAAATATTTTACACAGCTGTAACAATGTGCTTGTGTTTTAAACTGTGTGTTTAAACAAATTAGCCCAAAAGTTTAAAAAGTATATAAAGTAATAAATAAAGATACGGTCAGCTAAGGTTAAATTTTTTATTGAAGAAAAAAAATTTTATAAATGTTATGTAACCTAAGTGTGACTCACCCAAAGCAACTTCCAGTTCTACAAGTTCCATTAATGGCAAGTGTCATGTATAGGTATACCATTTTTTATCTTTTATAGTATTTTACTGTACCTCTTCTATGTCTAGACACACAAATACCACTGCGTTACAACTACCTACAATAAAGTAACATGCTGTACAGATTTGCAAACCAAAGTAAAATGCTGTACAGATTTGTAAACCAGGAGCAATGGGGTATAACATGTAGCCTAGGTGTGTAGTAGGCCATAACATCTACGTTTGTGTGAGTACACTCTGATGTGTGCATGATGACAATACTGCCTAACAACACATTTCTCAGAATGTATCCCCCTCTTTAAGCGATGCACGACTCTACTTATTTATGCACCAAATTTTTCCCTCATTGGTTAAGGATTGCTGGGGGAGAAAGACTTCAGGCAACTGAAAGTCAGTTTCACTACAAAGGTAAGATCCTAGAATGGGGATGGTTGGGGGAGACTTTGAGAGCATCAACAGTACTTGCCATGCTGGGCACACCTAGAAGATAGACTCTGATGGGAAGGAGTAGGTAATGAAGAGGTTATACGTTGAGTAAAGAAACTTGAATTTTATCTTAGGTATCACAGGGAACTTCTGAAATGTTTTCAAAGGGATAAGAAAAACAGGTTTGGTTTTATAAGGTCTACTCCTGCTATCGCTGAAGATAGACTAGAAGGGGCTAGACTAAGGTAGGCAGTTCTAATTAAGAAACTGCTGAAGTTCTCCTGACAAAAAATCATGCTGGTCTGAGCTACAGCTTTGCTTTGTGGAAGGAGAGAGAAGTCACAGGACATTTCGTATTTCTGTCTTGGGAAACTACGAAGAAGGCAGAACTATTCAGCCAGATTGAGAATTCAAGAGGAGAAAACAGGTTTCAAGGGAAAGATCAATGAGATAAGATTAGAAATTGTGATTGTGCAGCCTGCTGTATAAACCCAGTGATATGGTTTAGATGTATGCTCCCACCAAATCTTATGTTGAAATGTGATCCCCAGTGTTGGAGGTGGAGTCTAGTGGCAGGGGTTGAATCATGGGGATGGATTCCTCATGAATGGCTTAGCACCATCCCCTTGGTGATCAGTGAGTTCTCTCTTTGTTAGTTCACATGAGATCTGGTTGTTGAAAAGAGTCTGAGAACTTTGCCTTCTCTCTCTTGCTCCCTCTCTTGCTATGTGACACGCCAGCTCCCCTTCACCTTGTGTCATGATTGTAAGCTTCCTGAGGCCTCACCAATAGCTGAGCAGATGCTAGTGCCTTACCTGTACTCTCTGCAGAACCATGAACCAATTAAACCTCTTTTCTTTATAAATCACCCAGTCTCAGGTAGTTCTTTACAGCAACACAAGAACAGACTCACACATCCAGAACTCGCCAAATATCTCTGATCTGAAGATATATCTCTGAGTATTCTCTGTATAGAAATGATGGCTGGAGCCATGTGCTAAGGAGGTTCTGGGCTTCTAGAAGATGAAGAAGAAAAGTTGTTAAGAGTCTACAGAGGAAAAAGGCAGGTAAGCAATGACACAGTGGAAATATTGGCATGAAATGCCACAGGGAGACTCAAGTTTCCAGGAGAAGCTAGAGAAAATCATCACCAGAGAGTCTTGTGATCTTAAGAAGAATAAATTGGTACCCATTAGATGGATAAATGGAGGGATAGAGCATTCTTGGCGTAAGGATAACCTGTGTGAAGATAAAGACATATAAAGGAACAAAACATGAAACTTGGGCTAAATTAACATAAAACCAGGCTGAAGTTTGCCTTTTCATTATCTCTGAAGAAAGGCACTCCCTGAGAATAAATATGAGCTTCCTGATTGCTGGAAACATCTTTATCCCCAGTAGCTAGCATATATTAGGTGTTCAAAAAGTTGGTTGAAATAATAGGGTCTGTTTAAGTAAATAATGTAAACTAACGTTATATAATATGACATAATATAATTTCAGAGAGACTTCAACTACTTTAGAGAAAAAACTTGTAATCACCTAAGTTTATTCATTCGATGATTATTTAATTCAACTACTACCAAACTGCAAGCCCTCATATCTATTTAAGGCAGGACCCATAAGAACACACAGCAGTCCTTAGTTAATGAAAACAATAGTCCAAGTAAATAAAAAAGTATCCCTATTCTATTTATTTTAACAAGCTCTTCTTACTTACTCCCAGTTTAGAGAGATGCTATCTAAACTAGGTCACCTACTGTTTGCCTTAATTTGTTGCCCTGACTTCTAGTAATTCCATTGTTATTTCCTTAACACCTAATATAGCATCTGCCTCAGAATACTAGGTGTGTAATAAATACTTGTTGACTAACTCTCAGGAATTAGCTGACTTCTGAATAAAATGAGTACTTTTTCCCCCAATGGCTGTAAAGTTTTCTGCATGGCAGTGAACTTGCTTTTGACTGCACAGAAATCTTCCATTCTTCTTAAAACCGTACTGCTATTTTGCTTTGGAGAACTGTATGAATATAGCTCTGGAGAGTTTCCTTTAGTTTTACTTCCTGGTCAAAATATTGACACATGACCAGCTAGGCAAAGCTGGTGCTTTTTAAACGTAATCTGAAATCTGAATAAAGTGACACAGGCACTGAGTATGGTTAGTACTTCCTACTTTTAACATACCTTAAACGACTCTAGTTTTTGTTTTTTCCTAACACTAGTTTTTCGGGTTTTTTTTTAAATCCATAATGTATCCCATAAATTGTAGTACTTTTCGCTTTAGCTTATCCAGAATTAGGTTCTATTGCTTATAACCAAAGAATTCTAGTGATACATAGTTCTAAGATTTTACGAAACTCAGCAAGAGCAGCAAGAAGAGGAAGAGAAAGTAAGAGCACGGAAGTATGCTGAGCGGAGAGGAATATTAAAATGAAAAATGCTTTTCCCAAAGATGAATTGTGTATTCTTAAATTAAATGTGAGTCTATGGGCAGGGATTTCTTATTTAGTGAGTATAAAAACCAGTTAGGATGCTTATTTAAATTCGAGAGGAGGAAAATGTTTTAATGTAGATTTCCATGTCCTGCTGCCAGAGGTTCTGATTAGATGGGGTTGTGTAGGCCTAGGAATCTGCATAATTTATAAACTTCCTAGATTCTCCTCAGACCATGCTTTGGGATACACTGCTTTCACTCCTGCTCTATACAACAACAACAACAAAAATGGCAACTAATCAGATCTATGAGCACAGCAAAATCTGCCTTCTCCCTGCTATTGTGCTAAATAGTGCCAAAGTTCTAGTACAATAACTGTTTTATAAAATGTTCTAGCTTTGCCAATGACAACAGTGACCTATTAAGTGAATCGTAAGAGATATTTACATATAAAGATAAAACAAAGACTAGTTTCAGATTTTTATTTCATTGAGCAGGAGCCGATGAGATTACAAAAGGGAATATTTAGCATTAGAAAACTAAGACCACTATCTTTATTTTATAATCCAATTTTTGTAATTTAGATAAAAGCAGTTTTCATATGAGTACAATTTTATTCCCTGTTGGTCTTTTGTATACACTTGTGCTCATTCAAAATACCATCATCTGCATGAGATCACTCTCATAAGGACTGAGAATTCATTATTACAGTTTATCCCTTAAAATGAAAGTGGGGTGTTGTTGAGATATTATGCTACTAGACCAATTCTGCAGGTAAGGTTATCTCTAGGACAGATATATATGACATATCATGGAAAGTTCACAAACATTTGAAAAATTGAGTTTACATTTTTACAAGCTAAGGTAGCACTATTCACAATAGCAAAGACATGGAATCAACCCCAAATGGCCATCAGTGACAGACTGGATAAAGAAAATGTGGGCCAGGCACAGTGGCTCACCCCTGTAATCCCGACACTTTGAGAGGCCGAGGTGGGCAGATTAGGCTGCGGTCAGGAGATCAAGACCATCCTGGCTAACACGGTGAAACCCCATCTCTATCAAAAATACAAAAAATTAGCTGGGCATGGTGACGCTTGCCTGTAGTCCTAGCTCCTCAGGAGGCTGAGGCAGGAGAATCGCTTGAACCTGGGAGGTGGAGGTTGCAGTGAGCCGAGATCGTGCCACTGCACTCCAGCCTGGGTGACAAAGCAACACTCCATCTCAATAAAAGAAAAAAAAAAAAAAGAAAATGTGGTACACATACACCGTGGAATACTACACAGCCATAAAAAAGAATGAGATCATGTTCTTTGCAAGGATATGGATGGACCTGGAAGCCATTATCCTCAGCAAACTAACATAGGAACAGAAAACCAAACACTGCATGTTCTCACTTATAAGTAGGAGCCAAACAGTGAGAACACATGGACACAGGGAGGGGAACAACACACATTGGGGCCTGTTGGGAGATGGGGTGGGGGGAGAGGGAGCATTAAGAAAAACAGCTAACACATGCCAGGCTTAATGCCTAGGTTGTGGGTTGATAGGTGCAGCAAACCACCACGGCACATGTTTACCTATGTGACAAACCTGCACATCCTGCACATGTACCCCAGAACTTAAAAATAAAATGGTTTTTAAAAAGCTAAGATAACAGAAAAAAAAAAAGAGTCCAGATAGTACTACCTAAACATTCTTACCCAACAAAAAATTCCAAACACTGTTTTAAATATGCTTGGTGTTTTCCCAGAGACATCTTTATATAAAAGATATAAGACAAATGTTATAGGAAATAGCCAAGGCCTGACTATACATATGCAATGCCCAGTTTTGGTAAAACTGCTATTTTGCTTAACCATTTTATAATATTATTTAATAGATCCTGCGCAAAACTTTCACCCTGGAAACAAAAAAATAGAATGCTAATTATTTACTAAGTCTCCAGGCCTAACACAACAATGTGGTACTCAAGTCTATAAAAAGTTTGCCTGGGCCAGGCGTGGTGGCTCAAGCCTGTAATCCCAGCACTTTGGGAGGCCGAGATGGCGGATCACGAGGTCAGGAGATCGAGACCATCCTGGCTAACACCGTGAAACCCCGTCTCTACTAAAAAATACAAAAAACTAGCTGGGCGAGGTGGCGGGCACCTGTAGTCCCAGCTACTCGGGAGGCTGAGGCAGGAGAATGGCGTGAACCCGGGAGGCAGAGCTTGCAGTGAGCTGAGATCCGGCCACTGCACTCCAGCCCCGACAACAGAGTGAGACTCTGTCTCAAAAAAAAAAAAAAAAAAAAAGTTTGCCTGGACAGAAAACTGTAATGCTTCAGGAACCAGGGTGGTGTCAGAGTGTTTGCTGAGATAGTTCTCAAGACTTGTTTTGTTTTGATTTTGTTTTTTGAGACAGAGA
>NW_016813642.1:168972-174364 GCF_001698545.2 Rhinopithecus bieti
TGTTGGAGAGGATGTGGAGAAATAGGAACACTTTTACACTGTTGGTGGGATTGTAAACTAGTTCAACCATTATGGAAAACAGTATGGCAATTCCTCAAGGATCTAGAACTAGATGTACCATATGACCCAGCCATCCCACTACTGGGTATATACCCAAAGGATTATAAATTATTCTACTACAAAGACACATGCACACGTATGTTTATTGCGGCACTATTCACAATAGCAAAGACTTGGAATCAACCCAAATGTCCATCTGTGACAGACTGGATTAAGAAAATGTGGCACATATACACCATGGAATATTATGCAGCCATAAAAAAGGATGAGTTTGTGTCCTTTATAGGGACATGGATGCAGCTGGAAACCATGATTCTTAGCAAACTATCACAAGAAGAGAAAACGAAACACCGCCATGTTCTCACTCATAGGTGGGAACTGAACAATGAGATCACTTGGACTCGGGAAGGGGAACATCACACACTGGGGCCTATCATGGGGAGGGGGGATGGGGGAGGAATTGCATTGGGGAGTTATACATGATATAAATGATGACTTGATGGGTGCTCACGAGTTGATGGGTGTAGCACACCAACATGGCACAAGTATACATATGTAACAAACCTGCACGTTATGCACATGTACCCTAGAACTTAAAGTATAATAAAAAAAAAAAAAAGAAAACATAAATAAATGATTAAAAAATAATTAAAAAAAATAACATTCCAGCAACGAGATATCATTAAAATCTATTGCTTCAGTGTAGAGTAAGCTCTCAGTTTCTGGAAGTAGGCAAAACAAAAGACTACCAGGAATAAGAAACGCTAACTATAGTCTAGAAGATAATGTGTAACATCCTTTACAAGGCTGGTTTGCTCAAGAGAGAATAATGAAGAGATTCAGCGTTCTGTATGTACCAACTCTAAATTAGAATTAAAATATTCAGAAAAAGATAAACCAAAATAAGAAATTAGTCATAGACATGGAAAATTACTTTCACACACCAGCTTACTAAAACTTCAAAGAAATGGTATAAAATAAACACAGAATTTTTTATTGGAACTTCAGACTTTAAATAAATATATATACATTTATATGTATTTAAAAATCTGTCTGCTCTATGCTGCTGATACATGTGACAATCACAAGAGATCACGGGTGTTGTAACATTTACCAAACATTCACCAAACATCCCCTTTCTGCAGTTCAGACAGACCTGGTTAAAGGGAAATTGTTTTTCTTCTACTGTTTCTTTGTGCTATTTAATTTGGTTTTTGGCTTTTCCTTCCCTGTAATGTTAGTTCATCTCATACTAATTACTTTTGATAATAGTCTAAGACTATAGAGCAGGGGTATTTTTCATTACTTTTTTGATTAACGCCAGGAATGTGGAGATTTTTAATTCAATTCAACATGACTCAACAATTGTTTATTGACTACTCACATGATGCTCAGTACTCCACTAGACCCTGGGAAGAATGCAAAAGATGAATATCATGATTTCTGTCTTCTAGGAGCTGAAAGATAAAATAGACAAGAATTAGATGAAGAACTATAAGATGACAAGTGAAGCTTTTGGGGGATGATGATGTTAACGGTGGTAGTATGCCTCAGCAAGATGTTATGTAACAGTATACTTGTTTTTAATATTCAAGAGAATAGTAGTAGAAATAGTCTTAAGAAAACCAGAAAAGTATAGAAATGTACAAAATAGTAATTGACATTTCTCCTTGATAGGAAGACTGGCTCATATTAAGCAGATGTGGTTATTAAAAAATGGAATTCCATATCTGTTGGAATGTACATCTGTAAGATTCTCCTGTCAACCAACAGTGATCCTCAGACTTTTTTAAGCCTGAAGCAATGTTAAATAAAAATAATACATGGTTGGCCATTTCAAAAGCATGCCCAACCAGAGTCAAACACAGAATTACCAGTAATGAGTAATATAAACTGAGAAGTGAACTTTGGAGGAGAAGCAAAAAGTGGAATTGATTTCCAGGAAAGGGATTCTTTTCTTTTTCCAATTGGAAGCTAGGGTAGCCTCATGTCCACTCTAGACTTTGTCTATCTTTTGCAAGGACTAACCACAATGTTGTAACCTGCTTTCCCCTGCTAAAATGATTAATTAAAGGTAAACATCAGTTTGGTATTCTATGAATTACACTGCTTTATTTTTTTAGTTACTACCACAAATATGAAGGTTTTTTATCAATTAATTTTGTTCATAGTGTGTGAAAATCATTTCTGTTCCAATATAAAATGCTACAAATCTTTATGTGTGTGTGTGTGCATGGGTGTGTATAAATTTAAATGGTACAAGGGAAATTTTTTTTTTTTTTTTTTTTTGAGATGGAGTCTCGCTCTGTCACCCAGGCTGGAGTGCTGTGGCCAGATCTCAGCTCACTGCAAGCTCCGCCTCCCGGGTTCACGCCATTCTCCTGTCTCAGCCTCCCGAGTAGCTGGGACTACAGGCGCCGCCACGTCGCCCGGCTAGTTTTTTGTAGTTTTAGTAGAGACGGGGTTTCACCGTGTTAGCCAGGATGGTCTCGATCTCCTGACCTCGTGATCCGCCCGTCTCGGCCTCCCAAAGTGCTGGGATTACAGGCTTGAGCCACCGCGCCCGGCCAGAAATTTTGTTACATGGATATATTGCCTAATGGTGAAGTCTGGATTTTTAATGTAACCATCAACCAAATAGTGTACATTGTACCCATTAAGTAATTCTCTTCCCTTATCCCCCTACTTTTCCAACTCTCCAATGACTATTATTCTACATTCTTTGTCCATGTGTATATATTATTTTGTTCCCACTTACAAGTGAGAACATGTATTTGACTTTCTGTTTCTGAATTGCTCCAATTAAGCTAATGACCTCCAGTTCCATCCATGTTGCTGCAAAAGAAATGATTTTATTCTTTTTTATGGCTGAATAGTATTCCACTGTGTGTGTGTGTGTGTGTGTGTGTGTGTGTGTGTGTGTGTGTCACATTTGCTTTAACCACCCAACCATTGATGGACACCTAGGCTGATTCCATGTCTTTGTTACTGCGAATAATGCTACTATAACATACAAGTGCAGGTATCCTTTTTTACATGATAGGTATCTTTGTATGCAATGATTTTTTTTCCTCCAGGCATTTCAGTAGTGGGATTGCTAGGTTTTATGGTAGGCCTAATTTTAGTTTATTAAGAGATCTCCATACTGTTTTCCACAGGGTCTGTACTAATTTGTACTCCCACCAACAGTGTATAAGCATTCCCTATTCTCTGCATCCTCACCAACATCTGTTATTTTTTGACTTTTTAATGATAGCCATTCTGACTGGTGTAAGATGGTATCTCATTGTGGTTTTGTTTTGCATTTTGCTGATGATTGGTGATGTTCAGCATTTTTCATGTGCTTCTTGGTCATTTGTATGTCTTCCTTGAAAAATTTATATTCATATCCTTTGCCCACTTTGTAATGGGATGATATGTGTTTTTCTCGTTGAGTTCCTTGTATATTCAAAATATCAGTCTCCTGTCATATTAATAGTTTGCAAATATTTTCTCCCATTCTGCAGATTGTCTCTTCACTCTGTTGGTTATTTATTTTGTTGTAAAGAAGCTTTTCAGTTAATTAAGTCCCATATGTCTATTTTTGGTTTTGTTGCCTATGCTTTTGAGGTCTTAGTCATGAATTCTTTGCCTAGACCAATGTCCAGAAGAGTTTTCCCTAGACTTTCTCCTAGCATTTTTATAGATTCGGGTGTTACTTTTAAGTCTTTGATCCCTCTTGGTTGATTTTTGTAGATAGTGAGAGATGGGGATCCAATTTCATTCTTCTGCATATGGCAATTTGATTTTCCCAGCATCATTTGTTGAAAAGGGTGTCCTTTTCCCAGTGTATGTTTTTGTCAACTGTGTCAATAAGATCAGTTGGCTGTAGATATTTGGTTTTAAAAAATGATACAGGTTTTAATATAAGTTTTTCATGGCAGACAAGGTCATTGGTGGTGGTGAACAGCTCTCTGAGAAGCTTTTGAGTCAGTTTAAACTATTTCATAAGTAATATATTACACAACACTTTAGCAAGTAAAAAGGCTCTTTAAATTTACTATATAAAAGGGTAGGGTGACATACATTTGAACACTAATTTTATGTCAAGATAACAGAACATTGTTTTTCTAAAAACAAACTGAATTAGATCATCTATAAAATAAGTTGAAATGAGTTGATAGAGGAAGGAGAACTGGTAGAATAAGTCTGCTTATTTTGTACAGTAAAATGTTCCATTCTGTATCACACCATTTCCCATGTTGTGGCTTCTCTTTTATGAACTGTAAATAATACACGTTCCCAGACAGTAGGTTGGAACCTAATGATCTTTGCCAAGCCTTTACGAAGCTATTTGAAGGCATTTTCTAAGCATCCATCTCATTCCAAGCACCGTTCTAGTCCCTGAGGAGACAGAACAATAGATCCAGCCCCTATCCAGAATCCTATGGGATTTCCAGTGAAGAGACAGATCCATCTGGTAGCATTATCCATGCCTTCAGGAAATGTGAAAGTCCAACCCAAGGACCTCAGCACCATTCTTCCCTATTCTCCATTCCCAAACTCCAGCCACTGTACATGTGCACACACATACAGGAGCCTCACTTCCTTTCAATCACCAGCCTTCCATTTGTTATTATGTACTGTACACAGTGTGTGGCTGATGGATACACACACAAAAAAATTGCAGCGCTAGATGGGGGAGCTCTCTCTCAGGCAGATTCAGAGAAATGAACCCATCTCTTCCATACTCTACTAAATTCCTGCTTCAAAGTAAAATGAATCAAGAATGATGCCAGATAACATTTTAAAAACTAAGTTAACATACCACAGTCAGTCTTTTTAATATTATGGACCTCATTCCTAAATAAATTATATATAAAAGATACCAGATCTTCAGAACAGATGAAAAAACAAAGTTGTTTTACTTAACCTAATGGTGCTTCCCAAGCTCTGTTATAGCATAGTAAAAAGAAAATACAGCCAGGCGCAGTGGCTCATGACTGTAATCCCAGCACTTTGGGAGGCCAAGGCAAGAGGATCGCTTGAGGCCGGGAGTTCAGGACCAGTCTGGCCAACATGACGAAACCCCGTCTCTATGAAAATACAAAAATTAGCCGGTTATGGTGGCTCGCACCTGTAATCCCAGCTACTTGAGAGGCTGAGGCAGAGAACTGCTTGAACCTGGGAGGCAGAGGCTGCAGTGAGCCAAGATCATGCCACTGGACTCCTGCCTGGGCAATAGAGGGAAACTCCAACTCAAAAAAAAGAAAAGAAAAGAAAAGAAAAGAAAAGGAAGAAAAAGAAAGGAAAGGAAAGGAAAGGAAAGGAAAAGAAAGGAAAGGAAAGGAAA
>NW_016813642.1:177088-180739 GCF_001698545.2 Rhinopithecus bieti
CTTGTTGCCCAGGCTGGAGTGCAATGGCACGATCTCGGCTCACTGCAACCTCCACCTCCTGGGTTCAAGCAATTCTCCTGCCTCAGTCTCCCGAGTAGTTGAGATTACAGGCATGTGCCACCATGACCGACTAATTTTGTATTTTTAATAGAGGTGGGATTTCACCATGTTGGTCAGGCTGGTCTTGAACTCTGACCTCAGGTGATCCACCTACCTTGGCCTCCCGAAGTGCTGGGATTACAGATGTGAGCCACCATGCCCAACCAACTGGCTTAATTCTTTTGCTTTTTTTTTTTTTTTTTTTTTTGAGATGGAGTTTCACTCTTATTGCCCAGGCTGTAGTGTAATGGCATGATCTCGGCTCACTGCAAACTTCACCTCCTGGGTTCAAGCAATTCTCCTGCCTCAGCCTCCTGCATAGCTGGGATTACAGGCATCCACCACCACACCTGGCTAATTTTGCATTTTTAGTAGAGACGGGTTTTCTCCATGTTGGTCAGGCTAGTCTCGAAATCCCGACCTCAGGTGATCCACCCACCTCGGCCTCCTAAAGTGCTGGGATTACAGGTGTGAGCCACCATGCCCGGTTGGCTTAATATATTGTTATGTTTCAGAGAATAGGGGTGCCTCAGGAAAAGAAAGATGAAGGAACGCCCAGTGAGTAGAGCACTCAGAACACACATATTTATCAATTAAGTCTGCTGTCTTATATGGGTGAGGCTCATGGCACCCCAAAATAATTGTTATTAGCATCAAAGATTACCAATCACAGATCAACATAACAGATATGATAATCATGAAAATTTTGAAATATGGCAAGAATTACCAAAATGTGACATAAGATACAGAGTGTGCAGTCATGCCGTTGCAAAAATGGTGCCAATACACTTGGAAGACACAGGGTTGCCACAAACCTTCATTTTGGGCAAAACACAATACCTGTAAAGCGCAAAATGCCTGTACTGAGCAAGGATTTACCAGCTCAATTCCTTTTGTTTTACAAATGAGTAAACCAGGCACAGGCACTTTCAGTGGCAGAAAGTTACGAAAGCAAATGAAGACAAGATTTCTTAACTCTCTACTTACGGTCTCTTGGCATCACACTACTGGTTCCCAAGTGGAGTTTCCAGAGTAGCAGCATGAATATTATCCAAGAATTTGCTAGAAATGCTACTTTTCAGGTGCTGCTCCAGACCCAGTGAATCAGAAGCTCCAAGAGTGAGGCCTCAGCAAGCTGTGTTTTAACAAGTCCTTCAGGCAGTTTTAATGCACGTTGAAGTATTAAGGAGGCCTATTTGCATCAAGATTGCACCTGTGCAGTCAGGAAGCCAAGCACAAGCTGGAGCCTTTGTGAGTGGAATAGGGATTCCCTCTGACTAAGGAGACTGACTTGTGGGTTAAAGTAGCTAATCAGAGAAGGGACATGGTGAGTTTAGGATGTAAGTGGAAACTACAATTCTCTAAGTACTATCAGGTCTGTTGTGATCCAGATTTTTCTGCCTTATCTCTTCTAATAAAAGTTTCAACAGCACATTTGAGGACTGGAAGGGATAATTTCTAATTTTATAATGAAAACCAGTAGAAAAAAAAAAAAGTAGGCTGGTCATGGTGGTTCACACCTGCAATCCCAGCACTTTGGGATGCTGAGGCAGATGGATTGCTTGAGCCCAGAAGTTCGAGACCAGCCTGGGCAACAGAGAGAACCCTCATGTCTACAAAAACACAAAAATCAGCCAAGCGCTGTGTAGTCCTAGCTACTTGGGAGGCTGACTTGGGAGGATCCCTTAAGCCCAGGAAGCGGAGGTTGCAGTGAGCTGAGATAGCACCATTGCACTCCAGCCTAGGCAACAGAGCAAGACTCTGTCTCAAAAATAATAATAATAATTATAATAATTTTCCAGATTGGCCTTTGTTGCTTCTTGCATTAAATATTTTGAAAATAGCAAATCTTTCTAGATTTAGTTTATATAATCTGTGGACGATTAAGTGGAAGAAAGAAGAAAACATTTCTTGCAAATGAGGCACAGTTAAGTTTGCCTATTTTTACATCATCACTGCTAAATTCCTTTGCCCTGAAAAACACTCAGATTTATTTTCCATATGACTCATCACCAAATTTCTGTTCTTTAGATGTGGATCCTACATTGTGTGGGTCAGAAATATCAAATAACTAAATATTTTTTTAATGCACAGTTTACATTTTAGTCCAAGAATAATTCTATCATAAGGAGCCAAACAAGTAGAAAATTCTCTTTCATGATTGAAAAACTCATGTTAAGCTTAGCAGTATTAGTAGCATTAAAATACTTTTAAGTTGTATCCTCAGGACATCCAGGAATAATAAAAGCTACAACAAACACTGTTGCCATTAGTTAAACTTGGCTCATGCAAAGATCTTGTAAACAAAATCTTGCTCTTAAAAGAAAAGAGAGATGCACTAAATTTCACTCATTTCGTTTTATCTTTCTATCTTTTCTAAAGCCATGGACTCATATTTCAAGATATTGCCTTTTAAACTCTTAATCAAACATTTACTTAATAAAATTTAGCTATCATGGGAGAAGTACAACTCTCAGTCCCTGAAACCATAATGTTCAAGCTAATTATCAGGGAGCCATTTACTCAATTTATTAGATAATTTTCTATTTACCACCTACTATGGTTTAAAAATAGTTTGTTCCCACCAAAACTTATGTTGAAGCTTATTCCCCAGTGTGGCTTTGTTGAGAGGTAGTGCCTTTAAAAAGTGATTAGGGCATTAAGATGGATTAATATTTTTCTCACGAAACTGGGTTAGTTCTTGTTGGAGTGGGGTGATTCCCAAGAGAATCAGTTGTTATAAAGACAGGTTACCTCTCATGTTTTGACATTATTTTATGCACTTGATTCCACTTCCACCTCATTTTGACATAGTATGAGGCCCTCACCAGGAGCCACCTGATGCAGTCACCCAATCTTTGAACTTCACAGCCTGCAGAATTGTGAGTTAAATCAACTTCTATTCTTTATAAATTATCCAGTCTCTGGTATTCTTTATTGAAACATGAAATGGACTAAGACACCACCCATAACTAGAGCCATCCCAGCAGTAGAGGATGTAGGTACAGATAGAATAAACATGTTACTAGGAGATACTCTGAAAGAAAATGAAGAACTTGTAGCAAAAAGTTTATTATTATTTAAGAATGTTTATCCTGCTCTTTGTGTGGTTTGGGGTTTGTTTTTTCTTGTTATTTTTTGTTTTGCAAAGTATACTTTATTTTTAGTTGTGTAAATGTAATTAGAAACCCAGGATTTTATGTTCCCAAAACTGTGGAAAAGAATGCTAATTATTTACTAAGTCTCTAGGCCTAACACAACTATGTGGTGCTCAAGTCTATAAAAAGTTTGCCTGAACAGAAAACTGTAATGCTTCAGGAACTAGGGTGGTGTCAGAGTGTTTTCTGAGATAGTTCTCAAGACTTTTTTTTTTTTTTTTTTTTTTGAGACAGAGAGTTGTTTCTGCTTTGACTAATTCAATTCTGGAAACATCAAGTTCACACCCTTTGGAAGGAGGGAACACAGGATAGTGGAAGTAAGGGAGATGGCTTTAAGAAAATAGTACAGCACGCAAATACCTACGCACTGTATGTTGTCTTTTTTTTTTTTTTT
>NW_016813642.1:181157-204769 GCF_001698545.2 Rhinopithecus bieti
GTCTCAATCTCCTGACCTCGTGATCGGCCGGCCTCAGCCTCCCAAAGTTCTGAAATTACAGGCTTGAGCCACTGCGCTGCCGGGCCAGTTCTCAAGACATTGTTTTTTTTCAGCCCAAGTGGTCTTTTAAATGTGCTAACAAACTCCACATTCATAAAATTTCTCATGAAAAGTAGAGAATGTTGCAAAACATATTGAAGGTAACCTGTACTGATACTAAAAAGTTACTACTATTTTTTCTATTCTGAGGTGTAAAGTTAGGGAACAATTGAGAAGAGCTGATTGCTTAATAAAATAATTACTGTTTTAAGAACTGATCCAACTTTCATGAATAAAATTTTAAAATCTATGTGAACAAAATAAAATAGTTTTAAAATTTAATTTATAATGTCTATAAATGGTCATGGCAGTAAATATTTTACAATTTACTGTCTCTTCTCTAATAAATACACACTATGAGAGTTCGTGTTTCTGGTTTTCTGAGGTAGCCACTTAATGACTAACAATTTAAATTCATTAATATTACAACTGAATTCATTGCAACTTCCCTACCAAAGCCCTAGAATCATTTCTATATTGTTGTGGTCCAACAGGGTTAAAGAAAAGAACATGAATTTTTAATAATTTCTCTTATATTATGACTCTATAGCATGATTTTCAAGTCTCTAATTCAGATACTCTCATATGTACTTTATAGGAACAATCAGACAATTTTCCTCTTGGGCAGTAGATTGTTTCACCTGTAGTGTTCCCTTACTTCTAATTCTTCAACCTGTCCTCCCTTCTTCTCAATATTTCGGCAGGCACTCTGAAAAATGATCAAACACCTGGCCGGGTGCAGTGGCTTATGCCTGCAATCCCAACACTTCGGGAGGCCGAGGCTGGTGGATCACCTGAGGTTAGGCGTTTGAGACCAGCCTGGCTAACATAGTGAAAACCCATCCCTACTAAAAACACCAAAATTAGTCAGGCATAGTGGCGGCGCCTGTAGTCCTAGCTACTTGGGAGGCTGAAGCGGAAGGGTTGCTTGAGTCCCGGAAGTGGAAGTTGCGTTGAGCAGAAATCACACCTCTGCACTCCAGCTTGGGTGACAGAGTGAGACTCTATCTCCAAAAAAATGGGGTTTTGTAAATGAAAAATGATCAAACACCTAATTTATGTTTCTAGATTAGGTTCTATTATCTCTAGGAAAAATATAAAAAAGAAGGGAGCTCATATTGGTGGTGTATCTTCTACCTGTCAAACATGGAGTTGAGAAGTTTTCAATAATGTCCCAGGAGGCAGTTGTTATTGTGCCCATTTCACATGGGAAGAAACTGAGCAGAGAAGTAACTGAGCAGTAATCCTATAGATATAAAGGGGAAAAAATCATATTTGAACCTAGTTTTGTTACTCATGCTCCTTGCAAACTAAATAAAATATTATTTCTGAAATATTTACTCTTAGTTTACTCATATGCTTACTTTTATTTAATGACTAAGATTTCCAAAGCACTGCCACATATATTATCCCATTTCAAGGCAGCTGGGGCTGGGTTTGGTGGCTCACACCTGTAATCCCAGCACTTTGGGAAGCCAAGGCAGTCGGATCACCTGAAGTCATGAGTTCAAGTTCAGCCTGGCCAACATGGCGAAACTCCGTCTCTTCTAAAAAATATAAAAATTAGCCTGGTGTAGTGGTGCATGCCTATAATCTCAGCTACTAGGGAGGCTGAGGCACAAGAATCGTTTGAACCTGGGAGGTGGAGGTTGTGGTGAGCCGAGATCTCACCATTGCACTCTAGTTTAGGCTACAGAAAAAGACTCTGTCTCAAAAAAAAAAAAAAAAAAAAAAAAAAAAAGGCAGCTGGTAGAATGGAAAGCTTGTGGAGGTTGTGATGATCAGCAATAATGTATATAGATTATATAATATCTAGTGTAAAACATATGCTCATTCACTATTATTATTATTGATCCTTCCAACAGGCTTAGTAGACGTTAGGTAGTACAGCTGTCTTGACAGAATTCCTCTACAAAAATCAATCCCTTTCACATTATACTCTACAAGCAAGAATTGATCTTTTTAATATTTATTTGTGTATATATTTATTTATTAAAAAACATTTTTTTTTGAGACAGAGTCTTGCTCTGTCACCCAGGCTGGAGTGCAGTGATGTGATCTCAGCTTACTGCAACATCCACCTCCCAGGATCAAGCAATTATCTTACCTCAGCCCCCCGAGTAACTGAGATTACAGGTGCCCACCACCACATCCAGCTATTTTTAGTAGAGATGGGGATTCACCATGTCGACCAGGCTGGCCTGGAACACCTGACCTCAAGTGATACGCCCACCTCGGCCTCCCAAAGTACTGAGCTTACAGGTGTGACCCACTGCACCCGGCCTATTTATTTATTTTAGAGAAAAGTTCCTGCTCTGTCACACAGGGTGGAGTGCAGTGACATGATCATAGCTTACTGCAGCCTCAAACTCATGGGCTCAAGTGATCCTCCTGCCTCAGCCTTCCAAATAGCAAGTACTATAGGCATGTACCACCACACCCAGCTAAGATTAAAATTTTATTTACAAGGTAGTTACAAGAATCTCAAAACCCCATATTCGACTTCAATTTTTTTTTTTTTTTTTTTTTGAGATGGAGTTTCACTATTATCACCCAGGCTGGAGTGCAGTGGTGCAATCTCTGCTCACTGCAACCTCTGCCTCCCAGGTTCAAGTGATTCTCCTGCCTCAGCCTCCTGAATAGCAGGGATTACAGGCGTGCACCACCACACCCAGCTAATTTTGTATTTTTAGTAGAAACCAGGTTTCACCATGTTGGCCATGGTTGGTCTCGAACTCCTGACCTCAGGCAATCCTCCTGCCTCAGCCTCCCAAAGTGCTGGGACTACAGACGTGAGCCACTGCACCTGACCTCAACTTCAATTCATTTACAATACAGGCAGGCGGGGAAAGAAAGGTTATTACGTATGAGATAGGCTTACAGTCTTCCCTAGTCTAGTCAGCGTTGAAGAGTTGTCTCCCATCTACAAAATAAGTTTCCTTTTCCAACAGGCCTAAATGTTATGTAAAGATACTATTTGTCATAAGTTTTATTATCTTCTCCTCAAGGAGATAATAGAGCCTTTCTTTCAGTGTCTTGCTCCATAGGCAGAAAAGCACCCCCTGAAGATGTGCAGACCATGCTTGAATAGGTGGTGAGAGCAGTTATCATGACGCAGAAGGATGGTTCCGGTTTGACTTCAGCTGCTGCATTCCTACTCTCTGGATAGTAGACAGTGAAGTGCAAGAGAAGTGCTCTGTATCAGTGACTCACAACAAGACAGGAAATCTCAAGCAGGTCCACCCTTCCTTCCTGCCCTCCGAAGAGCTGAGTTGCAGAACCGCAGGCCACAACTAGCCTAGAATCTTGGTGAGAAGGGCTGGAGCCAGGAGTCAGAGACAGAGCTACTGCAATCAGCTCTTGAAATGGATTCACATCAGGGCCCTGCTGCAAGGAAAATACTTTCCTCTTTTTTCTACAAGAATACTTTTCTGTTGTGATTTCTCTTTTCATATTTACCCAGTATCTCCCTGGCTTATTCTGGTCTTTGTATTGTTTTTAAAAATGAAAACAACAGGCTTGATATAATTCAGTTGATTAGACTTCATTTATACCAAGTTTAAAAAGCATGCAAGAAATGACTTCAGTCATTATCAAGTAATGTCTCCACAATGGCAAAATGGCAGAAAGTGTTTCACCAGCAAAATGTAATTGCATTTACAGTAGAATTTGGGACCTAGAGTAAAATTCCTTCAACTCATGTTTCCCTTCATGTGAGCAGCAAACCATGATGATAATAATAAAGGCTAACAATTACCCCAAGGACTGATCTAAACACTTTTGCAATTTAAGACATTTAAGGGTTACAACTACCCTTTGAGATCTATACATTTTTATTTCTCCCATTTTCCAGATGAGGAAGCTATGAAAGTGAATGAAAGCCTCATCAGATCTCCCAAAATTGTTTTAAACCTCATAAATAGTAAACAAAGCCCAAATATATAAAATACATTTACATGTGTGTGTGAGTAATAAATAAATCTGCTGCTTGCAGTGATTTATTGTAAGAGTCAAATGAGTAAATAATATAAAATGATGATTTATATATTTCCTGAATTTGGCCAGGTTCAGTAATCTATTTCCAATTCATTCAAAAAAATGTAAAAAAAAAAATATCTACTAAAAATCAAGTCAAAACTCTTCAAAGAGTTGTTTACAACAGACCAAACATGTTAGTAGCTTTTGACAAGTCTATTTCGTTATCTTCCTGCAAGGTAGCAATGTCAAAAAAAAAAATGTAGCAGAAGTCTGAATTTCTGTGTGTCAATCAACAAACTAGGTCGGAGACTGAAAAACTTCCTGGGAGGATGTGTATATGCATGTGTGTGTGTGTGTGTGCGTGTAGAAAGAGAGCAAAACTATCTTTCAATTCTTACCTCCTTTTATTTTCCTGCTCTCCCCAAACTTAACCCAAACCTTGTATTCCAGCCAACCCAACAGACTTCTAATGTTCTTGTTCATTGTCTCACGTGTTTGAATATGGTGCTGTTTCTGTGTCTAAAAAGCCATTCCCCTCTGCATTCCACCTAGCACGTACCTGCAAATCCTCCAGCATTGTGAATTCTTCTATCCATCTGTTCATGTACTCCAGGAGTACTTATTGAGTACATACTATGGAATAGGCATGGGAGTAGGAGACAACAAGGTCACTGTTCTGATGGGGCATGCATTCTAGGGCAGAGAGAGACACAAAGTTAAGGAAGAGGAAAGAAAATGAAGGAGGTATGGAAAGAAGGAAGGAAGAAATGGGAAGAAGATGGAAGGAAGGAAGGAAGGAAGGAAGGAAGGAAGGAAGGAAGGAAGGAAGGAAGGAAGGAAAGAAAGAGAAAGAGAGGGATATAGGAAAAGAAAGACACTAACAAATCACGGCTAGTGTTATGCAGAGTCAAATGACATCCGTTGAGTGGTTACTTACATCAGGTATCAGGATTCCAGACACCTAAGTTGAGTTCTGAATGACAAGAAGGAGCTAATCATGTAGAAATAGGAGGAATAGCATTTTGGCATCAAGAACCACTGGTTCAGAGGTGCTAAGCCTAGAGAGCAAGCTAGAGTTCCCAAATAACTGAAAGGAGCCAGCATGATTGAATTATAGTCAGGTCAGATCCCATTGGCTTCATAATACCACTAAGAAATTGAAATTGAGGCCAGGAGCGGTGGCTCATGCCTGTAATTCCAGCACTTTGGGAGGCCAAGGCAGGTGGATCACAAGGTCAAGAGATGGAGACCATCCTGGTCAACATGGTGAAACCCCATCTCTGCTAAAAATACAAAAAAAATTAGTTGGGTGTGTTGGCACACACCTGTAATCCCAACTACTCAGGAGGCTGAGGCAGGAGAATCACTGGAATCCAGGAGGCGGAGGTAAGAGTGAGCTGAGATGGCGCCACTGCACTCCAGCCTGGGCGACAAGAGCAAGAGTCTATCTAGAAAGAAAGAGAGAAAGAAAAGAAAAGAAAAGAAAAGAAAAGAAAAGAAAGAAAGAAAGAAAGAAAGAAAGAAAGAAAGAAAGAAAGAAAGAAAGAAAGAAAGAAAGAGAAAAGAGAGAGAGAGAAAGAAAGAGAAAGAAAGAAAGAGAGAGAGAGAAAAAGAAAGAAAGAAGAAAAGAAAGAAAGAAATTTAAATTGAAAATTTAAAGTGGAGGATTAGTATAATCTAATCTATCACTCTGGCTGTTGTGTGAGCGCACACGTACTGTTAGGGAGTGAAGTGTAGAAGAGGAAACATGAGCTAGAATATAGGTGCATGTGTCAAGCCAATTCTTTCTTCTTTGTGCTCATACATTTTGTAAATACTCAATATTAACATTAACATGTTCTTTAAAAACTGGTTTATGTTTTCTTTTCTTGTACTTAGATAATGAGATCCTTAAAAGCAGGCCTGAACCATCATTGTACAATAAACATTTCCTGCATGAAAAAATTAATGAAAGAATGAATAAATAAAACAAGATCTCTTCCCAGAGAAAGTTTAAAGCCTCTGAAGACATCAGACATCCATTCGTATAACATAACAAAGTGAATCATTTACATTGCAAAAGACAGAGAAAGCATTTTACTTGAGGGCAGAGAAGGGAGAAAGCATATTACTCAAATAAAGATGTGATACTGAATTAGAATGTTATGGTCTGATGTTCTTTAACACAGTACAATGTTAAAACAAGGTGGCGGGAGTTGGACATAAAAGAAATTGAGATGGCTTCCACTTCTGATGTTTCACAGTTTCAGATAATGGTTATATTTGCACTCAGAGTTCTGGGTCAAGATGAAATTCAAATGAATCTACTGGGAAGTTATTTATCTCTGCTGAACCACTAAGTAAAAAGTAAACAAGAGTGTCAAATCACTTTTGAATTGTTCAAATTACAGCAAAACCCTGACAATGGGATAAAGTGCTCACATTCTAGATGTTTCTTCTCTGGGTTATAAAAAGGTCAGTCATGAGGAAGAGTGAACTTTGTGTTTAGTGGACTCCCTTCATTCTTTTCTGCACCTCTGTCTCCTTAGGGGCTGCCCTGTCTCTACCCAAACATTCAGGGACCTCACCTCGCACAAATGATAATCAAGGTGATTTCTACTCAATTCCTTTCCTTCCTGCTTTGCTCCCCCTTCCCCAGCCTACTTCAACTAGCCACATACATCAGGTAGCCTTTACCTCACAACAAAATACTACAAATCTTTGGGACTTAAAACAGCCACTTATAATTTCTCACAGTTGTGGTGATAGTGCCTCTGGATGAGGCCGGCTCATTTGAAGTTGCATGGTCTAAAATGGCCTCCCTCTCACACTTGAGGCTACAGCTAGGACAACTGGTATGTTTAAGGCCTTTCTTCAAATGTTCTCTCATCCTCAAAGAGTGTAGTTCACATGGTGGCAGAAACATTCTCATCAGCAGGAGAAGGTAAACCCTATATGCAAGACCCCCTCAAGCCTCTGCCTATTTTTTCCCCAGAGACCAAGTCTGCCCAGGCTGTTGCCCAGGCTGGCTTCAAACTCCTGGGCTCCAGTGATCTTCCTGCCTCAGCTTCCTGAGTAGCTGGCACTACAGGTACGGACCACCATCCCCAGCCTACACCATATTTTTCAATGTTCCATTGGCCAAAGCAAGTTACCCAGCCAAACCCAGGATTAAAGGATAGAAACAAACTCAACCTTTGATGGGAGGACTGGCAAAAATCCCACTGCAAAGGGATATAAGTAATTTGTGACCATTTTGTGAACAGGGTTATAAGTAATTTGACCATTTTGTGATCTATTACACTATCATTTTGAAGAAATTTCGTAAATTTGATTCACAATAAGGTGATAAGGACTCCTGAGAAAGTATTTTGCTTCTTAATATGGCAAAATATCTCACCTCAAGAGAATTGAGCTTCAGAGTCAGAATTCCAGGCCCAGTGGCAAATTAGAAAGAGTTGCTCTTCTGCAATGGACTCGTGCAGCCCCTCCAGTCCTGATCTTTAAGAAGCCACCTATTTGAACACAGATTCCACAACCTTTTCCCTTCTCCCCACCCCTTAGAAAGTTTCATTACTGTGTGCTTGACAGTCACTATTTGAGTCACAGAAGACAGTGTAGACTCTACCAAACACCTAGCATATAAACAGCTCAATAAATATTGGTTCAATTAATTAATTCACGTGTGTGTGTGTGTGTCTATGAGTGTATGAGTGTACTGAGAGAAAGGGAGGGAAGGTGAGCTTGCACAAACACCAGCTCCATTCCAAATGCTGCCATAAGGAGTCAAAAGGTATCATGGCAGAGAGGAAATGGCATGGGTTTTAAAGTCAGATGAACATACTGCCTTTGTAACCTCGGGTAAATTTCTTAACGTCTCTGAGCCTTAATGTCCTCATCTATAAAATGGGCATAATACCTTTGCTATACCTTTGCTACAGGGTCATTATGAAAAGTAAATTGAATGATATACACAGAATGCCTATAACAACACATGACTCGTTATAGACTCTGGTAATCAGCAGGAAGCAGGGGTCGAGCCTAGCTTCCCATACAAATTTCATTCTTTTCTCTCTCCTTCCGTTAACCTTAGTGCTGCTGTCCTTTGGTTGTCTGCCTCCTTCCACCTACCAGCCCTACCTAGACCTAATCAGAGAAATGAGCATGGAAGGAAATGGGGTGGAGGGGTGTTTTAGATGGAACCTGTATCTTTAGGTTCTATCTGTGAGAGGTTGTTCTAGCTGCAGCAGTAGGAGGTAAAGTGAAGGGAAAGAATGGCCACAGCAATCTTACTTCTAAAAGTAAGTATCTGACTGCTCACTGTCTGTCATGGTGCTGCATAAACTCACAGCATAAGCAACTGCCTATACCTGGATTTAGCCTTGATGAATTTGGCACTCCGAAATTATGGGTAGATTTCAAGTAACTCTTGCAGACAGAACACCATGCCTTTCCTTCTTGGCCCCTCAACCTCACATTCCACTGAAATGCTGGTTTAAAATATATGCATATAAAAGAGAATAAGCTCATAATAAATCCCAGGATCAAGGAATTACAGATTTCTATATATTTCTCCAAGATAGGTGCAGGATGGGATCACAGACTGCCTGGATGCAAATATCAGCTCTGCCAGTCGTAACCTGTATGACTTTGAGCAGTCCTGTTTCCTCATTATAAAATGTGGATAATTATAGGACAGTTGACCCTCAAACAACATGGATTTGAACTGCATGAGTCCACTTCCACGTGGATTGTTTTTCATCCCGGGGCAGATCAAAAATACAATGTTCGTGGAATGCAAAACTGGCCTATAATAAACGCTAACTTTTGCATACACCAGTTCCCAAGGGACCAATTTGCCAAACTTGAGTATGCACAGATTTTGGCAGATGTGGGGTTCCTGGAACCAATTCCCTGCATATACTCAGAGTCGACCGTAGCTACCTCATAGCGTTGTTGTGAGGATTGGCCAAGTTAATCACAATATAAGCACTTAGGACAGTTCCTGGAATGCTGCCTAATAAAAGTTAGATTTTGTTGTTATAAATTGAAGCCAGAGAATCTAAAGCCAAGAAATTAAACAGAAGAAAGCTGCAAGTTCAAAGTTTGAAACTGGCAAGAATGCCAAGGGAAAGTGAGACAGAAATCAAGAGTATGGCTTTAACGCTTACAGTAAAGCTGTACAAGTCCACCTTCAACCCATTCTCTACTCCCTCATCTACACACAAGGGTGATGTGTACCCTTATTTAAACTAAAACCAAAAGAGTAATCTCTAAAGAAGTCAAACAACCTGCCTATAAAGGGCTAAGACCCCTGTTATGGGTACTTGGCACATAACTGCTGCCTCTCTGTTTCTGTTGACTAAACAATTTAGCATAAGGAGATCACCAAATGATACACGAATTTTTAAAAATACACATCTAGACACCTTTTCTGAAACTTCCCCATGTCAAAATATAAAGCCTAAAAACTTTCTGAGAAAAGAAACCAATTATCTATAAGGAGATTTGAATCTGACTGGTGCCAGTCCCTTCCCAGCAAATTGGTTGCTAGAGGATCATAGAAAGTGCTTTAATAGTTCTGAGGGAAAATTTTCTTGAAACTAGAATTATGGATTTATCTAATCTATTTTTTAGCTCCCATGCATACTTTCTGAGAAAAGCAATTATTTGGGGACGTACCGGAGCAAAAACGAAAAGTAACCCAAGACAAGGAAGATTATGGCAGCAGAGAAAAAAGTAAACTTTACCTAGAAATCTATGAAAAATAATTATTGAATGAGAGCTGTCCAGCAAGCTTAGGAAATCAACAGTCCAAATAGTAATAGGAAATCAGAGGGCTCTGAAGAACAAGTTTCAAGTAGAAATATTCAAGTAGGAAATATTCTTATTAAGAACTGGATGATCTTTGACAAGATGAAAATGTAAAGCATATTATAATTCTACTCACAAAAAAAGTGAATTAGAAATTCAAATTCTTGAAAAGATGTGTAAAGAGATCCTGGTATAAATATAAAACAATCTATAATATTCTGTAATATTTAAATAAATGGAAGAAGAGAATCTAGTTGACCTTGACACTTGAAATATTCTTCAAATAGAAGAGAATCTAGTTGACCTTGACACTTGAAATATTCTTCTTCAACTAGTACAGGTTTATTAACACACAGTTATATATCTCCTTCTTTATGGGTTCAATCATGCTACTTTGTGCCTTAGGTAATAATATTCACATTATTATAATAGCACAAAATCCTTTTACTTAAAAAAAATTAGTCAACCTATTGGCAAAGTACAGAATAATCAGTCATTGAGAACAGAATCCAAATGATAGAAATATTGACAATGTAAAAAGTTGGGAAATGCAGATAGCACAGAGACAGAGGGAGTATGTGGGGCATTAGTTTTCTTGTTTTATGGGATTATGAATCCAGATTTCTGAATTGATAGATCAAGAAAGAAATATTAATTTGTTTAAACACATAAAGGTGGCCAGGCACAGTGGTTCTGCCTGTAATCCCAGCACTTTGGGAGGCCTAGGCGGGTAGATCACCTGAGGTCAGTAGTTCGAGACCAGCCTGAACGATATAGTCAAACCCCATCTCTACTAAAAACACAAAAATTAGCCAGGCATGGTGGTGCACGCCTGTAGTCCCAGCTACTCAGGAGGCTGAGACAGAAGAATTGCTTGAACCCAGAGGCGGAGGTTGCAGTGAGCCGAGATCGTGCCACTGCACTCCAGCCTGAGCGACAGAGCAAGACTCTGTCTCAAAAAAAAAAACTCTCAGTGCCTCAGCTTTGTTTTTTGAAAAATGGAGTTGATGATATATGCCCTACTTATATCACAGCAACTTTGCTAGAAATGTCAAATCATATTAAAGGCATGGGAACGCTGGAGGAAATAAAAGCAGCACTGGAATATAAAGTGATTTTACCATCAAAGTGTCTAGCTTCCATAGAAGTTTGACCATTTGCTTATGCATCCTAACTGCAAATCACCAAAGGAGATTTACCACATCCAGCTGTTTTCATTCGCTCCTATGGATTTCATCCCATGTGGCATCATAGGCCTTTAAAGCTGAAAGAGTTCAAAGATTTTTGCGTTCATCTTCCTTATTTCACAGGTGAAGAAACTAAGTCCACAAAAGTCAAGTGACTTGACAAAATTAAACAGCTCTTAAGTAACAGAGATGGGCTAGGAACTACGTATCCTGAATCCTAGAGCAATGTTTTTCTATTATATTAGACAAATGGGGGGAAAAAAGTCCAGATAATAAATTGAGTCTACATTACTTCAGAAAGAAAGCTAGAAAGTTAGGACAAATAAATACATTCCTAACTTGTACAGGTTTATTCCATAACTTGTATGAATAAACAGTAATAAATAGCTCATTTATTTCCTAAGATTCATTCATTTAATTAGCCAGGTGCAGGTACAGTGACATGGCACCTGTAATCCCAGCTACTGGGGAGGCTGAGGCAGGAGAATCGCTTCACCCTAGGAGGTGGAGGATGCAGTTAGCCGAGATCACGCCACTGCACCCCAGCCTGGGCAACAGAGCAAGACTCTGTCTAAAAAAAAAAAAAAAAAAAAAAAAAAAAAAAAAAAGATTAATTCACTTGATTGTTTTATATGCTAATATAATCTGCTCCATTAGATTTTAAAGGTGTTTCTCCTTTTTTATCTTTTTTGGATAGCATATAGATTTTAAAGTTCTAATGAGTAGTTCTATGTCTCTTAGTACCTGTTTGTTTTTCAGAATAATGAAGCTATATTAAGTGTTCACAAAAGTAATTTGGCTGATTGTCTCCTTCTATTTTTATTTTTGTGTTAGAAGTCATTTCAGACTTACAGAAACAGTCAGTCTGAACAGTAAGTCTGAAATAGCAAGAACAGCTCAAAGAACACTTAAATAGAAAAAGTCGTTACGCAGATTTTCCAAGTTTTAGCATTTGCTTTGTCTCATCTATGTATATCTATTTAAATATATTACACATTTTTTAAATATACATTTTTTGAATCATTTAAGAGTAGGTGCACACATAATGCCTCTTTATCCCTTAATATTTCAGCTTATATTTCATAAGAACAAAATTTTGTCCTTAATGTCAGGATAATTACTACATTGTAATAATTACCAAATATTTTTAAAACTCAGGACATTTAACATTGATAGAATACATTAAAGTTCATTTTAATTTCCTTACATGTTTCCAAAATATTATTTAAAGAATCTTTGTCCAGTTCAGGATACTGTCTAGGATTACATATCGCATTAAGTTGTCCTGTCTCTTTAGACTCATTTAATTTAAAGCAGTTTCTCAACATTCTTTTGTCTTTCATGCCATCAGCATTTATGATTAATACAGGCCAGTTGTTTCATAGAATGAAATCTATTAAGATTTGGGTTTCTCTGCTGCTTCCTTATGATTAGACAGAGATCATCCATTTTTGGTTGGATTACCACATGAGTGATGTTGTGTCTTGCTTGTGTTATCACATTGGGAGGCACTTAATGTTCCTTTGCCTCTTGTTGATGATATCATTGTTGATCTACTTGGTTAAGTAAGATGTCATTCTGCTTCTACACTATTTTCCCTCATAATTATTAAGTAACTTGTGGAGAGGTATTTTGAGACTGGGTAAATAACTTGTTCCTCATCAGAATTCCCTCTGCTAGATCTGGCATCTATTGATCATTCTATTGAGAATCAGTTATACTGTGATGGTTATAAAATGGTAATTTTCTAACTCCATTTTATCTATTTGTCTTCTCTATCAGCCAGGATTTTGCTGTAAGAAACAGCTTTTTCTTCTTCCTTATTTAACCATTAGGAGTTTGCACCCATTAATTCTTATTTCATTCATTTATAATTAATTAATTTCTCTCTCTCACTCTTGCTAAAATTATCCCAGATTTGTACTGGGATACCTGTTGAAATTCATTCAAACTGGCTTCTGTGTCATTTTGATGCATATTCACCATTGTTTGAGCACCTCCTTACTTTCTGACACACAAAAATCCCAGACTTATCATGTACCTTCCCTGCCACAACCGTGAAATTAGCCTTTCTCCATGAAGCCCTAGTTCCTTATTTAGGCTGATTGATTTTTGAAGCTGACATCATGGAGATCAATCGTGTCCTTCTAAAACACAACTTCTTATTTCAACAGAAAGCAATCTAAAACTGGAAAGGTCTTAAGACTCATCTAAAAAGAAATATTCTCTGCTAATTTTTAAAAATTATTGTTCCAGGGTTAGGAATTAGATGTGAGAAATGAATCCATGGCAACAAAATGTACTGAAGTATCTATAAAAGAAACATTTCAATTACACACAAAATTAGTCTACAAAGCAAATCAACTCTATTAAAAACAGTATTTCAAGTGAGTTGAAAATCACGAATTCACATTATGGTGCAAATGTAGACATAAGTTATATCTTGAAACTCTTTTAAAAAGTCAACATGGCTCAAATGGAAAATAGTATATTAACACAAACTCAAAATATTATTTTAAATATCCAATATGAAATATGTAATATAAAAAACAAGATGAAATTTAAAACCCTTAGTGTCTGGCATATTTAGGGGATAACATTTTTATTGAATAAATTAAGGAGATTTAGGAAAAGGGCAGCCACTTACAGGAATTCAAATAAAAATATGTACATGATGGACCATTGATAGAATGCCATATATGCCTTCCCTAACTGAATAGTGAGCAGCCAATTTCCAATTTAAGTATCATTTCTTTTAAAATTTTTTTTGTTTGTTATTTAGTTTTTATTTCCTAATCATAAACTTAACTCTGCAATCCAGCTAGGCATAGGAGAGAACAAGGAAAACATGGAACCCAAAGGGAACTGCAGCGAGAGCACAAAGATTCCAGGATACTGCGAGCAAATGGGGNTGCAGCGAGAGCACAAAGATTCTAGGATACTGCGAGCAAATGGGGTGGAGGGGTGCTCTCCTGAGCTACAGAAGGAATGGTCTGGTGGTTAAGATAAAACACAAGTCAAACTTATTCGAGTTGTCCACAGTCAGCAATGGTGATCTTCTTGCTGGTCTTGCCATTCCTGGACCCAAAGCGCTCCATGGCCTCCACAATATTCATGCCTTCTTTCACTTTGCCAAAGACCACATGCTTGCCATCCAACCACTCAGTCTTGGCAGTGCAGATGAAAAACTGGGAACCATTTGTGTTGGGTCCAGCATTTGCCATGGACAAGATGCCGGGACCTGTATGCTTTAGGATGAAGTTCTCATCTTCAAATTTCTCCCCATAGATGGACTTGCCACCAGTGCCATTATGGCGTGTGAAGTCACCACCCTGACACATAAACCCTGGAATAATTCTGTGAAAGCAGGAACCCTTATAATCAAATCCTTTCTCTCCAGTGCTCAGAGCACGAAAATTTTCTGCTGTCTTTGGAACCTTGTCTGCAAACAGCTCGAAGGAGACGCAGCCCAACGGCTCGCCGTCGAGGGCAATGTCGAAGAACACGGTAGGGTTGACCATGGCTAGTAGTACAAGAATTTCCTCGGCGGCAGCATCTGCAAAGCCCATTTCTTTTAAAATTTGACTTTTTTTTCTAAAAGCCAGCCAAGAAAGCAAAAAATAAAGATGAAAGAGCAGTTTATTACAAAGGCAGGCTGGAGTTCATGTTGTCTTGGCCCAAGAAAAGCAGGCAAGCCTAATCTATTGCATCCCAGAGGTGGCCTTTCATTGTGAAACCAGCTTGTGGCAACACCTCTTCTGCAGCCCTGAGGCAATTAAATATCTAAGAACGGACAATCCCCCAATTACTTCTCAAGTGGTAAAACCAGCAGCAGAGCATGTTGTAACTCACCATATGCTGTAATTAAATGTAGGAACTCATTCTTCCTTGTGGCCATAAAACCTCTGTTGGGGAAGCAAGGATGCAATATCTGCCATTGTAGCCAACGTGCGATCAGGTAGAAATACATAGAAGACAAACCTTGCTTCCCACACTTATATTAATATATAAGTCCTCATACAAACCCTTAGTTTATTTCAGATTCTGCAGGCTTCTCAGCTACCACATTTGTAATAGTGAGAAACAAATATAGATCAAAAGAAACCGCAGGGCAAGACAGGAGTCCAGGAGCATGACTGGACTAGAGTTTCCCGGTCCTTCTGTTTTCTTTCAAATAATGAAATAAGTGAACATAAAAGAGGAGGCCAGGTTAAAAAACAGAAAGGAGGCTGGGCAAGAAGCAGCAATAACACACGAGCTAGGAACGATCACAAGGTTAGCTGTGCCAGACCTGCTGAGTCTCACTCATTTCCAGGGAGGCTTCTTCCTATTGGTTAAACCTTACAAAAAAAAAAAAAAAAAAAAAATCCTTAAGAAAAAAAATCCCTCTAGTTCTCAAGGAGACTGCAAGATTGCAGCATACTGGAGTGAAAATGTTTCAAGATTCCATTGTAACTGATGGTAATACCCTTCAAACAAATGGTCTCAGCTGGAGGAGTGGAGCAGCCACACATTAGCTGAACTTTCTGTGCATAGCACGTTTCCTCAGTCATTCCAGAAGAGAGGACACAACTCAGCAAGAAGCTGAAGCTCATGAGAAGAATTATCTGATTTACCTGCTCAAAAAAGTGGTAATGCTGGGAACCTAGTGGATAAACTCTAATTAACATTTTGAAAGAGAGTGGGGAAGAATTTGCTCAGAGGAAAGTGGGACTCGAAGCTGTGGACACATTTGGCGTGTGGGAGAGGAAAACCCGGCCACACTGGCTCACCTTTTGCTACATTCTTAGGCTGCAACTCAGGAGGCCTGCGGGGAAGCCAGGGAGGCTCAGGATGACAACGGGCCCTGCACTGTAGCCCGGCAATGTGTCTATCCTTCCCCAAGCAGACGACTCCCTGTGGGGTGGGAGGAAGTGAAGAGAGAGACCAAACTGACCTTCATGTCATGACCTGGGTGACTCAGCTTGAGAGTCTTCCACTTATTGTTTGACTTGCATTCCTTAAAAAAAAAGAAGAAGAAGAAGAAGAAGAGAACAAAGTAGGCATTGTCCCATTACTGAGACCACATAACCTGTTTCGGTGTCCTGCTCTCTGTCCCTGCCTCTACCTACATTTATAGTGGGTCCTTGTTGAAGCTTACTAACATCACTATTTCTTATAAACTGTAATACAATTACAAAATAAAGAACTACATAGCATATTCCCATCTGTCCTCCTCTCATTGTCTCTCATTCCACACACCCTTACCTCCATCTTCCCCTACATACAAAACAGACAACTTAACAAGTGATGGAATTCCTTTTATCAAACAACTTGCAGAATATTACAGAAAGAAGGTTATTTCAGTCCATTTTCTATATTGTTATAGCTACAATGTAATTATCATTGATGTTCAAAATGAATGTTTGCAGCACTGCAAATTCTGTACCCTGAAGGCCTAAATTATATTCATTATAGTTGTATTGCTATTCATTTTGATGCATTAAAATTTTTTACAATCCATGTGTAACATATTCAGCAGTAGTAATAATGAAGTAGAAACCCACATTCTTCAAGAAAGCTTCCTGAATCAATTACCAACAGGAACCGGGAGAACAATAATGGTGTGGGGTTCCTCTGGGAAGGTTGCTTTTACAAACAGGATGGGTGCAGGGCAGCTCTCTTAACATCTTCGTGGAGATGACATGAAAAGCAAGTCCTGAATTCTTCCTTTTTCTGAATCTTTAATTGAAAAAAAAAAACAAAACTACTAAAAATAGTAATTCAAAAAACACCACTCCAAGGGTCAATACACTGTACAATTATAAACCTCAATTCTTTCTGGCCTTATTTTTGTGCACAGCCTTATGAGATATGGGCAGGTTGAGGATGGAGGATTACTCCTTTGAAGGTAATGGAAGAGAAATGTAAAGTTGCTGGTTGCCTGGTTTGGATGATAAATGGAAACTAGATTTAATTACAAAGACAATAACAAGTATTGACATCAGAAAGCAGTGAAAATGTAATGCTAAGCCTAGTACACAGAGTCATAGACCTGTTGTTTCTTTAAATAGGCTGAGCTATCAATTGTATTAAAAGTTTTAAAGAACCTCTAAGTAAATTTATAATCACAAAGTTAGTGTGATAATGACTAATTCAGCTTTTACCTCTTCTCTAAATCTCATGTATCTACAAGAACATAATGCAAAAGATCACTTGAACTGTCCTGGAAGTCAATATATGAAGAAGTACACGTTTTTAGCTAATTCAACCAAGCTGACCTTACCACGAAGGAAGCAAATTTAGAATTTTAGAGGCAAATGCTTAATTGCTGTTTAAAAGTCAAAAGTAAGATCTTCTTTTCTGTAATTTGCTACTGTTAGAAAAAACTATAATGAGATACTTAAAATTTGACACTAGAATTTAAAAGAATGGTTGCAAATGCTAGTTGAGGGGGCTAGACACAGCTCATATTCTCATTGCCTGGGTAATCTTCATAAACTTTCAAAGCAATGTTCTCATTTAACCTATTATTGGTCTCAGAGTTCCTTAAAGCACAGTTTTCACACATGGCTGGGACAGTTGGTGAAATTGCAATCACCTTTGAAGTGAGATGCCTGAAGTCAATAACCAGATTGACCGATCATGGCCCTGCTTGTCTTCACATTTGCAAGCAGGTGTAATGATGGTTGATACCACTTGTGCAGACAGCAGTTTTGTGCTAAAAGCTTGCTGCTAAACAACAGGCTTGTTGTCTCTCTCAGTTACCTTCTGTTTATTTCTATGGAAAGGGAAATCAAGACTTCAATAAAAGCTTAGAAATGATTGAAAACTGAATTGTTCTCAGGATGAATAGGCTCAAAGTATTAGGCAACTTAATAATTCACAGAAATAATAGTTCAGTACTAGTATGGATTTGAAAAGCATATAAAAAAGGTATTGTTAAATGCTACAATTTGTAAATAGGTATTCAATTTTCAAAACTGAGGATTTTAGGAACTGCATATGCCTTAAAACTACCCAAACCTCAGGCCAGGTGCAGTGGCTCACGCCTGTCATCCCAACGCTTTGGGAGGCTGAGGCAGGCAGATCAACTGAGGTTGGGAGTTTGAGACCAGTCTGACCAACATGGAGAAACCCTGTCACTACTGAAAGTAAAAAAATTAGCCCACTGTAGTGGCACATGCCTGTAATACCAGCTACTCAGGAGGCTGAGGCAGGAGAATCACTTGAACCGGGGAGGTGGATGTTGCAGTGAGCTGAGAACGTGCCATTGCACTCCAGCCTGGGTAACAAGAGCAAAACTCCGTCTCAAAAAAAAAAAAACAAAAAAAAAACCCAAAAACTACCCACACCTCATTTTCAAAGTATGGATTTAATGTAGCCAGCTCTCCAATATTCATCCTAAAAGAAGCCAGACAGAAATGTGACATTAAATATCTTGTCTTATTTTTGTTTAAAAGATGTATTTCTGTTAAAGTGGTTGTAATACTGAGAACAATGACTATGGATTATTTTTAAATTCTTGTTTATTCTCATTTGTGTTTACTAATGGTTCTATCATGTTTATAATTTTCATAACAGATAAAAATAAGTTAATGGCTGGGCGTGGTGGCTCATGCCTGTAATCCCAGCACTTTAGGAGGCCAAGGTGGGTGGATCACCTGAGGTCAGGATTTCGAGACCAACCTGGCCAATATGGTGAAACTTCGTCTCTACTAAAAATACAAAAAAATTAGCCAGGTGTGGTGGTGGGCGCCTGTAATCCCAGCTACTTGGGAGGCTGAGGCAGGAGAATTGCTTGAACCCGGGAGGCAGAGGTTGTGGTGAGCTGAGATTGCGCCACTGCACTCCAGCCTGGGTGACAGAGGGAGACTCTGTCTCTAAATAAATAAATAAATAAATAAGTTAATAAAATGTATCTGGCCAGGCCCTGTGGGTCCTGCCTGTAATCCCAGCACTTCGGGAGGCCAAGTCAAGTGACTCTGTTGAACCCAGGAGTTCGAGATCAGCCTGGGCAACATTGTGAAACTCCATCTCTATTAAAAATACAAAAATTAGCCAGGTGTAGTGGTGCACACCTGTAGTCCCAACTACTTGGGAGGCTGAGGTGGGAGGATCACTAGAGCCTGGGAAATTAAGGTTGCAGTGAGCCGTGATCGCCCCACTGCGCTCCAGCCTGGGTGACAGAGTGAGATCCTGTGTCAACAAAAAAAGGAAAAAATATCCAATGATGAACCAAACCCTAAGAGGCTTCCTTCCACCTGCCCACTAGCACACCCAGAGATGCTCATGTGAAAGGCAGAAATGGTACACATTCATTGATCAGCTAAGAGCCCCACTAGATGACAGATGCTATGCAAAATCCTGGACAGTTTTGGGGCCTCCTTAACCTCCTAAGCCCACCTCCTGTTTTTGTTTTTACACAGGGTCTAAAGAAAGGCTGGAGTGCAATAGTGTGATCACAGCTCACTGCAGCCTAGACCTGCTAGGCCCAAGTGATCCTCCCACCTCAACCTCCTCAGGTGTGTACCACCAAGCATGGCTTTTTTTTTTTTTTTTTTTTTTTTTTTTGGTAGAGACAGTCTCCCTGTACAGAATTCCTAGGCTCAAGTATTCTTTCTGTCTCAGCCTCCCAAAGTGTTGGGATTACAAGCATGAGCCACCACGCCTGGCCCCACGTCCTTTTCAAAAGCACTTTTATTCATAGATTTTCCTGTCAGAATAACATGGATAATTATTACCTAGATTCAAATTTCAAATCCACTTAAGCAAATACCAAATTTTAAAATAAGACCTCAAAAGAAACTGAAACTTGAATCAAAATTAAGGCAAATCAAAGTTAATTGCAATCTAAACTAAGCACATATCCAAAATCATTTGATTTTAGCTTACCTTTTTTAAAGAAGATCTAAGAAGAAATCATTATTGTTAAGTATTTACTCTTGGCCAGGCATTGAGAATTTTCATTTTAAGCTGAATATAATTTAACCCTCATAATAACCGTATAATAATCTCATTCCTCTTTTGTTGTTGTTGTTGTTGTTGTTATGGAGTTTTGCTCTGGTTGGCCAGGCTGGAGTGCAATGGTGCGATCTCGGCTCACCACAACCTCTGCCTCCTGAGTTCAAGCGATTCTCCTGCCTCAGCCTCCCAAGTATCTGGGATTATAGCGATGCACCACCATGCCGGGCTAATTTTGTATTTTTAGTAGAGACGGGGTTTCTCATGTTGGTCAGGCTGGTCTTGGACTCCTAACCTCAGGTGATCTGCCCACGTTGGCCTCCCAAAGTGCTGGGATTACAGGCATGAGCCACCATGCCCGGCCCATTCCTTATTTTTCAAATGAAGAAACTGAGACCTAGAGAGCTTAAGAAACTTAGCCAAGTCACTCAGCTGATGGAAGCAGATCTAGGATTTAAATTTACTTTTTCTGATTTCAAAGAGAAACAATCTACAGATTTCTCATAACTACTAAAACAGGGATTGGAGAAATATGATCTGAAGTGCCAAATACTAGATAAGTACACTGATGATTCATTAGGTAAGGTTTCTTGTTTAAAACTATTTTTCCTCAATTATTTGTTTTATCAAGGCAACCAAAGATATAGAAAATAAATAAATAGTATTAGCCTTTTTCTGACCATTGAGAGATAATGTCTTAGGAGTCTCAAAACAAACAAAATATTATGGCAGAAAATAAGTAGGAATCAAAATTCCCAGCTGACAAATAAAAAAATAAATAAGTCCATGGCCAGGCATGGGTGCTCATGCCTTGAATCCCTGTGCGTTGAGAGGCTGAAGCATGGTGGCATGCACCTGTAGTCACAGCTACTTGGGAGACTAAGGTAAGAGGATCACTGGAGCTCAGGAGTTCAAGCTTACAGTGAACTCTGATTGTGTCACTGCATTCCAGAATGAGACACAGTCTTTAAAAAAAAAAAAAGTATATGAGAAATTGAAAATGTTTTATGATAAAATCACACAAAGGATTATTATGATACTTTGCTTTAATTAATATTTCCTTTTGATACTTACCACAACTTAAAAAGCTAAGCTTTTATAAAACATTGAAACCGAAAAACAAAACCTCAAGCTTCACCCATATGAGTTTGCAATGGATTCGACTTTTAAAATGCAAATAAATTCTAAATACCTGGTCTAGTCATGACCTTCTAAGTCCAGTTATCTCCATGTATTGGCAGTTACTTTCATTGAGCTACCAAGTGATTTTTTTTTACTAAGTCTATTCCCTCCTTGCAGTCTAAGTTTTCTGTTTTAAAACAATAGGAACTAAGTAGCTAAAAACTCTGAAAATAGTAAACCTATCAGTTTTATTCTATGTAGATTATATAAAAAACAGAACTTTTGTTTTGTTTTAGAACTTTGTCAAATTGCCTCCTATTGAATAATAAGGAAATATAGGTGAAATGTATTTTGGAATGTGCAATAAATGTATGTGTATATATATTATATATCACATTATAAATTACAATTTAAAAATCATCTTTGTTGAAATGATACCATAATCAGGGCTGGGGGTGCCAGATAGAGAAGGTAATTTCCAAGGAAGACCTGGTGCTCTCATGCATGCCATCAATCTCTCCTCCCTCCATCCTTAGTAATTCTACCAACAGGGTCATATAACTCAGTCCCATTCCCATTAGCACATATACCTTCCAGCAATATGTTGTCATTTCTTCTTCTCCTTTGACATAGCGCTTACTGTTCCTTGGTACATATTCCTCCTGAAGGAACAAAGCACTTGTCATTTTACTACAGAAAGCTGGAGAACATATAGTGTTTCTCAAAAATGATGTTTTTGTTAATGGGGTTGGATTTTTTGGTTGGGAAGCCATTTAGCATCCCTAACCCTGGGGTACTCAATGCCAGTGACTCCCCTCCCCAGTTGCAACAACAAAGTCAAATAAAACAAAACACCAAGACCCCTAGGGAGACAGTGTTTCCCTGACTGTCATTCACTGTACTATACTCACAGTATTTTTTTTAACTGAACCTTCTCCACATCAAGAGGGTATTTCTGATTCATAATTTGAAGTTATTTGAAGTACCTTTTCCAGAGGTGAATATAGTTTTAAATGGAGATACTGACCTCTATAACAATGAATGAAAAGACAAAAAAAGTAAGAACTGTGGTAATGTTTACTCAAGAGCAATTAATATCAAATATTCATCATATACACTGTATAAACAATATTCTGTTAAATCAGTGAGTCTCAAAGTGGGATCTGCAAACCCTTGGAAGTCTTGGGCAAAGCTGAGCGAGTTGGTCACTCTACTGTCACTTCAAGAAAAATAACTGGCGTTATATGTCACCAATGATAAAATTTAAGCTTTCAAGCTAAAGCTAGAATTTTGAAAAACTTGTATTCTCCACAATGAGCTTGTCAGTTGCCCAATACTTGAAGACATTGCTGATGAAATTGGTAGTGATAAGAATAAATGTGATTTGTGATACTGCCTAAAGAAATGTCAACATTTGGAAGATGTGCAAAATCAGTGAGCCAATATTTTCTAAATGACCAATGCATGATGTTACAGAATCATGCATGGGCAACGATCCATTTAAAGTGCAAGACAGTGAATGAATTTTAAGGTAACAGAGACAAGAAGTTCATTGATATGGTTTCAGATCCACATTGCAAACAACCTTCAAGAAACTACCACTTGACAAGTTGGATGTAATAAGAGAAAAAAAAATCCATAATTATCTTTTTAAAAAATGCTATTTCCAACGATATATCTGGATGAGGTCAGATTTTCTTCTTATACTTCAATCAAAGCAACATTATCACAACAGATTGAATCCAGAAACAGATATTAGAATCCAAATGTCTTTTCTTAGTCCAAACATTAAAGATATTTGTAAAATATAAAATACATTTTATCACTAATTATATTGTTCTATAAAATATATTATTTCTTCATTAAAACATATATATGGTGGTTCACGCCTGAAGTCCCAACACTTTGGGAAGCCAAGGCAGGAGGATCGCTCGAGCCCAGGAGTTTGAGGCTGTAGTGAGCTCTGATCACGCCACTGCACTCCAGCCTGGGCAACAGAGTAAGACCCTGTCTGTAAATAATAATGTTAATGGCCAGGTGTGGTGGCTCATGCCTGTAATCCCAGCTCTTTGGGAGGCTGAGGTGGGCAGATCACCTGAGGTCAGGAGTTCGAGACCAGCCTGGCCAACATGGTGAAACCCCATCTCTACTAAAAATACAAAAATTAGGCAGGCATGGTGGCGTATCCCTGTAATCCAAGTGACTCAGGAGGCTGAAGCCAGAGAATCACTTGAACCTGGGAGGCAGAGGCTGCAATGAGCCAAGATCATGCCACTGTACTCCAGCCTGGGTGACAGAATGAGACTCTATCTCCAAAAAAAAAAAAAAAATGTTAATAAATAAATATAAAAAACATATTATAGATGTTAATATTAAATGATGTGTTATTTTTAAAATTAATTATTTTAAAGAATTTTCCCGTTTTCTGGTATGGTAAATACTAATAAATGAAATTTTCTTTTCTTTTTTTTTTTTTTTTTTTTTGAGACA
>NW_016813642.1:204987-210910 GCF_001698545.2 Rhinopithecus bieti
GACAGAGCTCGCTCTCACCCAGGCTGGAGTGCAGTGGCGCGATCTCGGCTCACTGCAAGCTCCGCCTTCCGGGTTCACGCCATCCTCCTGCCTCAACCTCCAGAGTAGCTGGGACTACAGGCGCCTGCCACCACGCCTGGCTAATTTTTGTATTTTTAGTGGAAACGGGGTTTCACTGTGTTAGCCAGGATGGTCTCCATTTCCTGACTTCATGATCTGCCCGCCTCGGCCTCCGAAAGTGCTGGAATTACAGGCATGAGCCAACACGCCTGGCCTATAAATAAAATTTTCTAAACAAAAAAAAGTTTTTTAATTTTCAATTTTTAAGAGCACGAAAGTATTCTGAGAACAAAATGAGAACTGCCATGTTAGATGGTTAATGCTATAATTTTTAACCAACTCAATTTTTTCCAAATTATTACTGTTTTGGCATACTAACATTCTAGCTACGCGGGCTTTTCAGTTTTAATTCTAAAAGTAATCGCTGTTAAAGAAAATTTCAAGAGAAATTTGACCCACATATTTATTAAAATTTTTTAAAAGTGAGAAAGAGTTTCAATCTTCAATACGATAGCATACATGTGATTCTTTAGCATAGTAAGAACAATGCTGGGAGACACTTTTGTCAGGTTCCACTATTAGATTCCATAAGGTCAACAGAAATAATTAAATTTCAATATTGTCTTCTTAAAAAGTGTAGTCTGAGGAATTTCCTTTTTTGGGGGGACTGAGTCTTGCTCTGTCACCCAGGCTGGAGTGAAGTGGTGCAATCTCAGCTCACTGCAACCTCTGCCTCCCAGTTTTCAAAGATTCTCCTGCCTCAGCCTCCCAAGTAGCTGGGATTACAGGCACGCACCACCATGTCCAGCTAATTCTTTTACTTTTTAGTAGAGACAGGGTTTCACCATGTTGGCCAAGCTGGTCTCGAACTCCTGACCTCGTGATCCACCTGCCTCAGCCTCCCAAAGTGCTGGGATTACAGGTGTGAGCCACCATGCCTCGCCCAGTCTGAGGAATTTCTAATTTCATGCTTTATAGAAATTTTAACCAGAATTTTAAAACTGGTTTCTGGTATTTTCTTCAGAGCTCATTGATTGGTGTCCTAGAAAGGCTTCACCTATCTCTTTAGCTCTTTCACTGCTCCATAATTGTAGGTGGACACTTTAGCTCTTACAAAGAAAAGAAGTTCCACCCTAAGGTGATAAGGCTTCATATGAGGTCATAGAGTATTGGACATCCAAGCCAGAATAACTTTATTTACTAGCTATGTGTTTGTAGGCATGACGCTTAACTTCCCTTGACTTGGTTTCTCCATCTGTAAAATGGTACCAACATCCAGGTAAAGTGTTTAGAAGAATAACTGACATAAAAACAGTAAGTGTTAGCTCTTGTTTTATGAATCAACTAAGGAAAAATTAACTTGCAAGAATGCATACAGATTAGAATTATAGAAATGTAGAAATCATCTATTAACATGTCTATTATTGGAACATTCATAAGGATAGAATGTGGGGTAGGGCATAATGACTTGACAGGCCTGAAGATCCAGAAATTCAAATGTAAGGGAAAGTTTGTCCCAACTGATAGCTGAAGAAACTGTTTTTTGTTTTTTGTTTTTTGTTTTTTTTTGAGACAGGGTCTCACTCTGATAGCACGACCACAGCTTACTACAGTCTTGATCTCCCAGGCATAAACAATTATTCTGCCTCAGCCCTCCGAGTACCTGGGACCACATGCCTGGCTATTTTTTTTTTTTTTTTTTTTTTTTAACTTTTTGTAGAGATGGGAGTCTCCCTGTGTTGCCCAGGTTGGTCTTGAACTCTTGGGTTCAAGTGATCCTCCTTCCTCAGCCTAACAAAGTACTGGGATTATAGGCATGAGCCATCGTGCTCAGCCAAAAACATTTTTTAAGATTCTAGGTGTAAAGAATGTTTTCATTCTTAGGTGAAGATGAATACTAATATTACTTCTATACAGTTAGTCTCTGAGCTAATTTTATATCTAATGAATTACAAACTTCATGAGTTAAAGTTAAAAGCCAAATTACTATGAGCCTCAATTTTTATCAATCCATACAGATATTATTTTGTTGTGTATTTATCTGTAGCAGATACATTTTATTAGTTGTCCTTAGTATAGATAAGTAAATAGAGATTCATGTCTTAAAATATTATACCTTGCCATAATTACAAATGTTCTCCACCTTGCTATGTTTCCACTGTTTCTCTTGCCTAATGACCTCAGTTTGTCAACACTAAAGAAAAACAGCCAGGCGCAGAGTGGTGTGGGTCTGTAGTCCCAGCTACTCGGAAGGCTAAGGTGGGAGGATTGCTTGAGCCCAGGAGTTCTGGGCTGTAGTGCACTATGCCAACCAGGTGTCCGCACTAAGTTCGGCATCAATATGGTGACCTCCTGGGAGGGGACCACCAGGTTGCCTAAAGAGGGGTGAACTGGCCCAGGCCGGAAATGGAGCAGGTCAAAACTCCCGTGCTGAACAATAGTGGGATCGTTCCTATGAATAGCCACTGCATTCCAGCCTGGCAATATAGCGAGATCCCATCCCTAAAAGAAAAAAAAAATTAAAAATCCTTTTCCTAGGCTGTATTCTTGTTAAAGAGCACATGAAAATGTACCTTATGTATCACAAGAATGTGGCATGCTGCTACTAGAGATCATATTAATTTTAATAGATGAAAACAAAACGAAGCTAATAGGAAACAGCATGAATATTTTTTCTCATGTAACCAAATGTTTCAGTATTAATGTAGAGAAAATGTGATCTAATCTTGTCCTTATCACAGTTTGGGTTCTAATGTATCAGTGGTGCCTTCACAAATGAACATAAGCACTTTATTTTGACTCCTGTGCCTTGCACTGTGTAAATGATAAGCTGGTTTTCAAAAGAGATTGCTATATTGCTTTCTCATCTTCCCTTCTGAATGGGAATATTTTAAGCATGAGTGTTATGCTCCATCACCTTGAATAAATGATCAATAATTCTTTACCAATACGACTTCAATTATATATGATTGCTGGTGTTTTGCAAACTTTAAAATTATGGTGATGGGCTGGTTAAAGTTATGATTTCTTTTTAATAAACCACCAACAGATTAAAAAGACCTATCTCAGGAGCTGCTGAATCTTCTATCACTCCTAAAATTTAAGAGATATAATTTGTGAGCACACAATATGTTCAGAATAACTATCCCATGGAACACCATATGTGCAACTGGACATTCTACATGTCTAATTTCATAATTTCAATGCTAATTTCTTGTTTATGTTTGTTTTTCTTCACTATGTCCTGTGCTCATCAATGCTAATTTCACAAGTCTTTGAGCCAAATCTTGACCTACAGATGTCAAGAAAAAGTTTATATATGTAGAATTCTTAACAAGTAAAGTTGTTATTCTGAAAATCACTTATTTTTCATTTATAAATATTTTAAAGGATTCTTTATTTAAATAAATGTAATTTTTAAAATAGGCCAGGCACAGTGGTTCATGCCTGTAATCCCAGCACTTTGGGAGGCCGAGGTGGGCAGATCACTTGAGCTCAGGAATTCCAGACAAGCCTGGCCAATATGGTGAAACCTTGTCTCTACCAAAAATACAAAAATTAGCCAGGCCTGGTGGTACACCCCAGTAATCCCAGTTACTCGTGAGGCTGAGGCTGAGAATTGCTTGAACCCGGGAGGCAGAGGGTGCAGTGAGACAAGATCACCCCACTGCACTCCAACCTGGGTGATGAAGAGAGACTCTGCCTCAATAAATAAATAAATTGATTACTTAATTAAATAATGTGGTATATGTTGCTATGTAAACATCCTAAACATTGTATTAAAATAATGTTAGAACAGTAACATAAATGCATGCTAAAATTACACATAATCTCAAATCTATGTTGTAGACGTGGTTTTTGCTTGCCTAGCATCTCTCTACAGCATCATTCTCCCCCAGTTCTGAATCCATGTTCTTCTGATATGGAGATTTTAAACCTGAATCCAAGAGAGGCATGTAGCCAAAGTGATTAGTTCAGGCTGAGCCAATCAGAATGAATCCCAGGCTTATGCTAGAGTATTAAAACAGTCTAAACTAGCAGGATATGAGGTCCTGCCCAAGAATAAAGTCCATCAAGAATAATGCAAGGCTGACCATTAGAAAAAGAGAAATTGAATCTTGCACCATTATTTCACTCCCTGGATCCATAGCTGCCAAAATTCTGATAACCTCTGGACTTTTTAGTCACATAAGAAACAATTCTCATTTTTCTTTTAAGAGGCATCAAGTTGGTTTCTACCGTTTGCAAGAAACAGTGCTCTTATTAATACAATCCATTACTTTAGCAATTAAAAAAGAAAATACCTGACACTCAACTTGGGTAAGATTTTGATGAATCTGTTTCCCCAAATACTCGAGGATTGTAAATCATTTTAAAGGTTTAGAAAGTAATATGAATATAATGAACTGCATATCATGTCCTAATATTTTGCTGAAGGATACAATATGACTGGTGAAAAAATTAATTGCGGTATTACACATGTCCTCCAAAATTAAATGCAACCTTAGTCTTAACTATTGGACAATGACTAAGTACTGTATATGATACTATGTCAATATTATTCAATTTATCAAGTCTCAAACTGTAATGATTATGCAAAAAGGAAATACCATATGAAAAGAATCAAAACAGTATTGTATTTATCATAACAATTACAGCTACATAAAGTGATATGCACATACAGGCAAGTGGTTTTCAACCCTGGGTGCGTATCAGAATCTCCCGAGGAGTGTTGTAAAAAAAAGTAAAAAAGTTGATGCTTCAGAAATTCTGATTTAATTGGTCTGGGGTAGACCCCAGGCATTGGTATGCTTCTAAAGCTTCCCAGGTTATACTGATATGCAAGCATTAACAAAAGCTTTAGAATTATGAAAAAGCCACTCACAATAAATCAACAAATATTTCATTTTTACATATTTGTTTATTCACAACTTGACATTTTAGCATATCCAAAAATTCACTTATTTGGCATATTCATATATTCACAAGTTCCTTACATATTGGCATTTCTTCCATCTATGGTTAAACCTCAAAATCATAGTTTCTCCGGTGACTGAGAAAAAAATGCCAGCACAATTATACCCTTGAATACAGCAGAGAAGAGAATGAGGATCTGGGGGCATCTTTTCAGGTATAAATTAATTTGTGGGTACCCCAAGACCTAGAATGTCCCAGTCTCTTGTTTTAATAATTTTAATGATTCTGATATTACATTTACAATTTGCATTGTTTTTAGTAGGTTAGTCATACTAGTGCTTCTGTCTCTGTCTCCTTTACTGGACCCTCTAAATGTTGGAGAAAGCCAGAGCTCAGGCTTGAGCTCTCCCCACACACTGAGTACTTGCGTGATCCATACAAGTATGGCTCTCAAATATTCATCTCAGGTCTGATCTCACTGCTGAACTCCAAATATCCAACTGCCTCCTCAACATCTTCACTCGAATTAGTATAAGCAGCCCCTCCTTAACCAGAACTAAATTCTTAATTCTTATACCCATTCTTGATCCTTCCCCAGTGTACCTCATCTTAATAAATGAACAGACATTTCTCAAAAGAAGACATTCACACAGCCAACAGACACATGAAAAAATGCTCATCATTCGCCATCAGAGAAATGCAAATCAAAACCACAATGAGATACCATCTCACACCAGTTAGAATGGCAATCATTAAAAAATCAGGAAACAACAGGTGTTGGAGAGGATGTGGAGAAATAGGAACACTTTTACACTGTTGGTGGGATTGTAAACTAGTTCAACCATTATGGAAAACAGTATGGCAATTCCTCAAGGATCTAGAACTAGATGTACCATATGACCCAGCCATCCCACTACTGGGTATATACCCAAAGGATTATAAATTG
>NW_016813642.1:211569-219035 GCF_001698545.2 Rhinopithecus bieti
TATGTAACAAACCTGCACGTTATGCACATGTACCCTAGAACTTGAAGTATAATAAAAATAAATAAATAAATAAATAAATAAATAAATAAATAAATAAATAAATGATACCACCATTCACCTATCTGAACCAACCCTCAGTAACATCCATGATTCTCAAACTCAATCCATGTGCACTTCACCAGAAAATCTCTTTGGCTATACCTTAAAAATAGATCTTGGGCTCAACTCACTTCCTATCAATTTGAATGCACTAATTTATTCCAAGACATCAGGAACTCAAACAGATTCCTACACAGCTTCCTAATAGCCACCTTGCTTTCACTCTTGTCCCCATTGACTAAATTAAATCAGATCATTTCTCTTCCTACCTTATAACCCTCTTTCTATCACAAACAAAATAAAACCTGTGTTTGCACCCCTGCCAGCCAGCCTCTGTGTGCTCTGGCGCCTGGTTCAGTCTCCGACTGCCTCTCTTAATACTCTTCCATCACTCACTGAGCCCCAGGCTCACAAGCCCCCTTGATTTTTCTCAAAGATCCCAAACCTCAGGGCCTTTTCTCTTGCTGATCTTATGCCTTAGTTCTCTAACCCAAGATCTTTGTATGGCTCAGCCCGTTACACTTTTCTCAAGTTTCTATTAAAGGTAACCTCTCAGAGAGGCGTTTCCTAAAAGCCCGAAGAGCTCTGCCCCTCATCACCCACAGCACTCCATCCCTTTAAGATGTTTAATTTCCTCTTAGTACTTTTCACTACCTGATATTTTACATGTAGCTACTTATTATCTGACTTCCCCATAATCTCCATGAACACAGGAGCTTGACCTGTTTTATTTACTGAGGCATCCCCAAGGTTTAAAATAATGTTTGGTACACAGTAGGCAGTCAATAAATGTCTGCAGAATTATTGAAGGAATCGATCGATCAGAAAACAATGAATCAAATATGTTTTGTTTATTCCACATGGACTTAATGTTTTAGAGCAGTTTTAGGTTCACAACAAAATGAGCAAAAAGTACAGAGATTTTCCATATACCCTTAACCACAATACATGCATAGCCTCTCTGATTATCAGCATCCCACACCAAACAGGTACATTTGTTACAACTGATGAGCCTACACTGACTCATCGTTATCATCCAAGGTACATAGTTACGTTAGAGTTCACTCTTGGTGTGCATTCTATGGGTTTGGACAAATATGTATAACGACATGTATTTACCATTATAATATCATACAGAGGAGTTTCACTGTCTCAAAACTCCTCTGTGCTCCTATTCATCCCTCCCTCTTCTTTAACTCCTGGCAACCATGAATCCTTTTACTGTCTCCATAGTTTGTCCCTTTCCAGAATGTCATACAGATGGATTAACCAAGTGTTTTTTGTTTTGCTTTGCTTTTTCTACAGATGGCCAACTTAGGTCACAGTGCTCGTCTAGCACTGGCTTGGGAATTTAAGAGTTGCTCACCTGGGAATTGTAAATTTTATTTATTTATATGATAGTGATAAAAAATAACTTACGGCCAGGCGCAGTGGCTCACGCCTGTAATCCCAGCACTTTGGGAGGCTGAGGCGGGTGGATCACGAGGTCAGGAGTTTGAGACCAGCCTGGCCAACATGGTGAAACCTTGTCTCTACTAAAAATATAAAAATTACAGGCGTGGTGGTGCGCACCTGTAGTCCCAGCTACTCAGGAGGTTGAGGTAGGAGAATTGCTTGAACCCGGGAGGCAAAGATTGTAGTGAGCCAAGATCGCACCACTGCACTCCAGCCTGGGTGACAGAGCAAGACATTGTCTCAAAATAATTAAATAAAAAATAAAATAAAAACAACTTACAATGACCGAGCAAGGTGGCTCATTCCTGTAATCCCAGCACTTTGGGAGGCTGAGGCAGGTAGATCACTTAAGGCCAGGAGTTCGAGACCAGCCTAGCCAACATGATGAAACCCCGACTCTACTAAAAAATACAAAAATTAGCCAGGTGTAGTGGCGCGTGCCTGTAATCCCAGCTACACAGAAGGTTGAGGCACAAGAATCGCTTGAACTTGGAAGGCAGAGGTTGCAGTGAGCTGAGACGGTACCACTGCACTCCAGCCTGGGTGACAAAGAGTTGTTCTTTTTTCTCCTGTCAGCTCAGGTTGTTGCCTTGATTTCAGAGAAGTTGTTTTAAATAAAATAATAATTTTGGCTGGGCGCGGAGGTTCATGCCTGTAATCCCAGCACTTTGGGAGGCCAAGGCAGGCAGGTCACGAGGTCAGGGGATTGAGACCATCCTGGCTAACACAGTGAAACCCCGTCTCTACTAAAAATACAAAAAATGAGCTGAGCGTGGTGGCGGGCACCTGTAATCCCAGCCACTTGGGAGGCTGAGGCAGGAGAATTGCTTGAACCTGACAGGCGGAGGTTGTAGTGAGCAGAGATAGCGCCACTGCACTCCAGCCTGGGTGACAGAGCGAGATTCCGTCTCAAAATAAATAAATAAATAAAATAACAATAATTTTATTTAAAATATGATTTAATATAGAGATGGTGGTCTCAGTATGTTGCCCAGGCTCGTCTCAAATATCTGGCTTCACGCAATATCCCCACCTTGGCCTCCCAAAGTGCTGATATTACAGAAGTGAGCCACCACACCTGACGTGGAGAAGCTCTCAATACTCAAGCTCATTTTAAAGTAAGCAGTTAAGGCAGATAACTCAATCAACTATGGTCTGTGATCTTCTCTGGACCACAGACTTAGGTTATTAGAAGCAACCTCACTCCTGTTGCTTGTAATTTTAGAGACTCAGCCACTAACCCAAGACAACTTTAACTCATCTTCTTTCCTCTAATGTGACCTCCTCAAATCTATCCTCCAACATAGGGAAGTAAATGCAACTATGTTGTCCCTAATGGAAAGGTTTTATTAAGTCCCCAGTACCATAAGACATGATTACTTGCCCCACCCCTCACCCTACACCATTCCGTAGAGACTTGGCTGAATCTTGCCTAACAGATGCAGACATACACATGTTATGTGCCCTTTGTAGTTCCCTTGTCTTCTGTTATGGCATTTACTGTAGCTGCCAGAGTGTAATAAAAGAAAAGGCCTGGCCGGGCATGGTAGCTCATGCTCGTAATCCAAGCACTTTGGGAGACCAAGGCAGGTGGCTCATGAGGTCAGGAGTTCGAGACAATCCTGGCTAACACAGTGAACCCCCATCTCTACTAAAAATACAAAAGTTAGCTGGGTGTAGTGGCAGGCACCTGTAATCCCAGCTACTTGGGAGGCTGAGGCAGGAGAATCGCTTTAACCAGGGAGGTGGAGGTTGCAGTGAGCCGAGATGGCGCTACTGCACTCCCATCTGGGAGACAGAGGTAGACTCCATCTTAAAAAAAAAAAAAAAAAAAAGAAAAGGCCAATAGAAACTTAAGATTAGGTTCATATATGGTTCTACCCTTCACTCTGAATATGGCCTTGGGCAAATTATTTAACCTCTTTGGCTTCAGTTTTCTCATCTGAAATATAGATATGATTATAAGTAATTAGATTACACTTCACAGAGTTGTAATGGTTAAATGACTTGATAACTATAAAATATTCAGAACAGTGCCTGGAACATAGCAAATACTATATAAGTGTTAATGATAAGTGTTAAGGATTTTATCACTATTACATGTGCCTCAGCTTCCAATATATGCCTGTGTTTTGACTGGACTAAGTGACAAATTTTCATTAAGTTCAAATTCTCCCTCAATGCTTCTCACATAAATCTGAGTTAGGAATTCCTTTAATCTCACATTGGATTATTATGTAGTTAAAGCAACAAATAAGGAAATTACATTATTTAAACTTTGAAATTCAAATTCTAATTGACTTCTTTTTTTTTTTCTGGTCTTGAATATGCCTGTGTCTGCTAGGACTGCCATAAGAAAGTATCACAGACCAGGTGCCTTAAACAACAGATATTTATTTTCTGGCTGGGCACGGTGGCTCATGCCTACAGTCCCAGCACTTTGAGAGGGGAGTTCAAAACCAGCCTGGGCAACGTGGTGAGACCCCATCTCTACCAAAAAAAAAAAAATTACCTGGGTGTGGTGGTGTGCGCCTGCCCAGCTACTCAGGAGGCTTACATGGGAGGATCCCTTGAGCCTGGGAGGTCGAGGCTTCAGTGAGCTGTCAACCACTGCACCACAGGCCTGGGTGACAGAACAAGAGCCTGTCTTAAAATAAATTTTAACATTTTTCAGTTATTTTCTCACAATTCTGGAGGCTAGAAGTCTGAGATCAAGGTGTAGGTAAGGTTGGTTTCTCCCAAGGCTTCTCTCCTTGGCTTATAATGGCTGTCTTCTCCCTGTTTTCAAATGGTCTTACTGCTCTATGTGTCTGTCCTACTTTCTTTTTCTTCTGAGGATATCAGTAAAATTGGATTATGACTCACCCTAATGACCTCAATTTAAATTAATTACCTCTATAAAAATTCTGTCTCCAAATACAGTCACATTCTGAAGTACTAAGAGTTAGGACACGAACATATGAATTTTGGATGGACATAATTCAGCCCATTAAAATACCACATCACTTTAACTACTTTTCTATAAAGCTGGAATAACTTATTGATACCTAAATACAGTATATGAACTCTATCATAATTATAAGTCAGTGCAAAGAATTAAAAATTGTGGGAAAACACAACTATTGATACCCAAGTCTATGTGAAAAGAAGTCTTCCCCAAATTAAATAAAATGGAATGCCAAGTTATAGCTGAACTATAATAATGAATAGCATCACAGATCAATAAATTTCCTATAACTATTTCTCTATTTCACAGAAAATAATATTAAGAGAGTTTATTTGTAAACTGTCAGTGAAGATATGCCAAATGCCAAAAAAACTATAAAAGATGAAGTTATATTTTGTACTTGAAAATGGTGATGTTAAATAATGTTTAAAGCTAGTTTAAAATTAACTTTAAAATCAGATGTAAAGATAATAAAATTTGAAAATTCAAAGGACATTAATTCAATTTAAAAATTTAGGTTGGTTTCAGAAATACTTTAGTGATTTTTTAATTAAAATTATTACTTTATAAGTCCTGAATCAACTTTTTTTGTCTTTTTTGTCTTGCTACTAGCTGCCAGTTTACAAATGGGTTGGCCCCTGAATCTATGTCTGTATTAATGCAAACTTGGGGATAACAGAACAAAAGTTATCAATAGAATATTAAGAGTTACAGATTTAGTCCTAGGTTCCAACTAGACTTACTTGTTTAATATTTAAAACAAAAAAATGGAAATATTTGGAGGAAAAAATATAATAAATTGAAGCAGGGACTGTATTATAAACTTTAGAATAGGTTTTGTCTGGGATTAAATAAATTTGTTCAGGAGTTAGGCTCAAATAAGTTTTGAGTAGAAAATCATTTTAAAACAAAAACAGATTGTAGTACCACCTGCTCTTCTAATATAGCATTTGTTCCATAGCATGAAAGGACAAAGATCATCTGTTATGCATTTTCTTGCTTTTAGTGATTAATACAAGATCTAGATAATAAACCAGATTTTCCTAAATCGCTTTGCCACTAAAAAAAAATTACAGATAAAACCCTATAATTTCTAATGCACAAGTAACTTTGATGTGAAGCAAGGACTTAAGAATTTTGAATGAAAAGTTTTAAGTGCTGTAGGAGCACTTAACTGATGTACAGTTCAATCTATTTGCAACTAGTAGCCAAAGAGATGAATTCTAAAGTGCAAGGCCTGAACAATTCACCATAAAATGCCTTGTTTAATGCTTCTTTAATGAAATCAAATTGTTAAGATAATGAAAATAAAGAGAAAGGTCAAGTCACTGAGGATAAGCCAGTTAACCTTATATCTTATTGCATATAACAGCACAGAGTAAGAAACCAATCTTCATAAATTAAATTTATTTCATATTCCTAATGCTTATGAATAAATCATCTATAATTAAATAATGTGCACTGCTTTTCTGAAAAACTACTATTAGTAGTTAGAATTGGTTTGTGTTTTCCAGATTTGATATGTATCTGCCAGGGAACTCCCGATGGAGTCAAAGCGGTGTGCGGTACCCTTGGGCATTTACTGAATCTATCTGAATATCTGAGAAACAATGGGAGAAAGAGAAACTAATAAAGACTTGAGTAGTAAAACAGCTCAAGATAATTCTCTCAACTCCCTAAATTAGCCTTAAATTACATTTCATTTCACACAAAAGAAAGCAACAAGTAATTTCACTATACTGTTATAACCCCCTCTCACAATATTTCATTTTCCAGAGATCAAATTCAGATGCTGTACATTGCAAAAGTACTTGTGGGTATAGGGACACATATCTCCAGTAGCACAAAATTGAAAGGCCAATCTATTTGTCTTTTGCTCCGAAATTCCTTTTTTTTTTTTTTTGAGATGGAGCCTCCCTCTGTCATCCAGGCACGAGTGCAGTGGCACTATCTGGGCTCACTGCAACCTCTGCCTCCTGGGTTCAAGCCATTCTCCTGCCTCAGCCTCTGAGTATCTGGGATTATAGGTGCGCACCACTACCCCCAGTTTTAGTAGACAGGGTTTCACCATTTTGGCAAGGCTGGTCTCAAACTCCTGACCTCAAATGATCTACCTACCTCAGCCTCCCAAAGTGCTGGGATTACAGGCATGAGCCACCTCGCCCGGCCTTCTCCCAAATTCTAAACTATATTTGCAAAAAAGAAATTCAAAACTACAAATAACATTGCCATTTATCTTTTAGCAGCATGCTTAAAACACATTTAAAAATAAACTTCATCCTTCTGGAACTTTGCTGACTTTCACCTAAGAAATACATACAAATTTAAGGTTTTACTTTTATTCAAGTTTTATGCTTTATCTGAAGTCAAATGGTAATGGTTTGAGTCTGTTTTGGAAACTAAAATAAATCAAAATGAAAAGGTAAGCGCTTATTTTCTCCATATGAAATTTATCCCATTTCCCATTGTTTTCTACACAATAGGACATTTCAAGTTAAAAAGCAACTTTCACTGTGAACAGATGACCCAAAAGGGCAGCAATCAGCTTTTTTTCTGCAGAAAACTTCACTAGTGATGATCTCACCCTACAGACACACTCCCAAGAAGTCTCTAAAATGTTCACTTGACATCATTCCTTTTTTTCCTTTCAAGAGAGTTCATGAGAATGCAAGCGAATGAGAGTAAGAATCTCATCATAAAATAGCTCATCTTGAATATATTCTGCTTGTAAAGAAAATAAGTAACCTAGTCAGGCTTGGTGGCTCACACCTGTAATCCCAGCACTTCGGGAGGCCGAGACAGGCAGATTACTTGAGTTTAGGAGCAAGACCAGCCCTGGTAACCTGGTGAAACCTTGTATCTACAAAAAAAAATATAAAAATTGGCCAGGGCTGAGTGTGGTAGCTCACGCCTGTAATCCCAGCACTTTGGGAGGCCAAGCGAGGCGGTGGGGGGCGGGGGTGGG
>NW_016813642.1:219323-223234 GCF_001698545.2 Rhinopithecus bieti
GGCGGGGGTGGGGGGGTGGCCACCTGAGGTCAGGAGTTCGAGACCAGCCTGGCCAACATTGTAAAATTCCATCTCTAGTGAAAAAAAGAAAAAATTAGCCAGGCGTGGTGGTGTGCACCTGTAATCCTAGCTACTCGGGAAGCTGAGACAGGAAAATCGCTTGAACACAGGAGGCAGAGGTTGCAGTGAGCCAAGATCATACCACTGAACTCCAGCTTGGGCAGCAGAGCAAGACTGTCTCAGAAAAAAAAAAAAAAAAAGTTAGCTGGGCGTGGTGGCACACATCTATAAGTCCCAGCTACTTAAGAGGCTGAGGCAGGAAGTCTGCTTGAGCCTGGGAGGTTGAGGCTTCAGTGAGCTGTGATTGTGCCACTGCACTTCAGTCTCTATAGAGCAAGACCCTGTCTCAATTTTTAAAATAATAATTACAAAATGATGAAAGAAAAGCTACCATTCCTCCAACTTTCATAATTTTTACTATCGGTAAATAATTACTTATGATACATTGATATATTGCAACCCTTCAATGGAGAATCATATTTTGGATTTTTTTTTTGAGATGGAGTTTAGCTCTTTTTCCCAGACTGGAGTGCAATGGCACGATCTCGGGCGCAACCTCCGCCTCCTGGGTTCAAGCGATTCTCCTGCCTCAGCCTCCCTGGTAGCTGGGATTACAGGCATGTGCCACCATGCCTGGCTAATTTTGTATTTTTTGGTAGAGACAAGGTTTCTCCATGTTGGCCAGGCTGGTCTCGAACTCCTGACCTCAGGTGATCTGCTCACCTCGGCCTCCCAAAGTGCTGGGATTACAGGCATAAGCCACCACACCCAGACTTGGATTTTTCTAAGATAAGATTTTCCTGTGTATATTCAATTTTGAAAACTAAATCTCATTATTCCTATTAAATATATCTATATTTTTCAGACTTGTATTTTAGAGCTATTAAAGACAATTTTCCCATGCACGAGCTAAGAAAATACATTCAGTTGTACTTCCCAGAATTCAAGCCTAAAACAGTTATCTCATTGTCTTGTTTCAGGTAATATCTACCATATTAACAAAAATCTCTTAAAATTAGTACATGACTTGAAACCAATTATTTAAAACCAATTATTTAAATAATTGGTTAAAATTATTTAAAAATCTGAAATGCTTGAATGTATTGAATTCTTAAGATTAATATTTTGGGCCGGGAGTGGTGGCTCACGCCTGTAATCCAGTTGGGAGGCCGAGGTGGGCGGATCACAAGGTCAGGAGATCGAGACCATCCTGGCTAACACGGTGAAACCCCGTCTCCACTAAAAAAAAAAAAAATTAGCCGGCTGTGGTGTCGGGTGCCTGTAGTCCCAGCTACTCGGGAGGCTGAGGCAGGAGAACGGTGGGAACCCAGGAGGCAGAGCTTGCAATGAGCCGAGATGGCGCCACTGCACTCCTGCCTGGGCAACAGAGCGAGACTGTCTCAAAAAAAAAAAAAAAGATTAATATTTTGTAAGCTATTTCCCATTACTCTTTTACACCTACAGCATAACTGACTGATGCTATGCTGTAATTAAAACACTATACATTACAGTTTGATTCCACAAAAGAATAAATTAAAAGTTGCCTTCAATAAAATAAAAGTCTCAATTACATTCCAAACATCCACCCAAAGTATTTAATAAAAAACAAGGCTTTTATCTTTTGACTCTAGTTAAGGAAGCACATTCACAAATGACAGGCACCCAAAATTTAATTTTTAAAAAGGATTGTGTTTGCATCATTTATAAATGGATGCCTTAATTGCACTGAAATGATTCTTGCAAACTAAAAGCGACTCCGTTAATCAAATGATAGAAAAAGTTACTAAAAAAATTAAAAATCTAGCTGGATGTGGTGGTGCATAACTATAGTCCCAGATACTTGGAAGGTTAAGGTATCAGGATTCCTTGAGCCCAGGACTTTCAGGCCAGCCTGGGCAACATAGTGAGACCTCATTTCAAAACAAAATTTTTTTAAATTCCTGCTAATCTTGCTAATAAATACGAAACAAGTTCCTACTAAGTGAAGAAACTTTAAATGTAGAGCTAGAATATGGGCATCTTGCTTAAGTGAACTTGTGACAAACACTATCCTTCAGTGAGTTTAATGACACAAATGGACAGTCTAACAATCCAATGGGAGAATAAAGAATAAAACTATTCCAGATTAATGCATCTGATAGTAAACAAATGTAACCTGCTGAACAGTGTTTTCAACACTGCATTCCACTTTCTCTCCCTCACAACTACATGAGGATAGATTACCATTTAATATTTGCAAAGCGGACCTAATTTGGAAAGAAATATTCTAGGCATACTGTGAGCCACAATTTTTTAAATAAGAGTCTTATATGAGTGTGTGGAAAAATTTCCTGGAAAAAAATTAGAGAAATTCCTTCCTGGGCAAGTGATTTGTCTGCTTCAAAATCGACGTTAGAGTTAAAACTATATAATTTATTTTCAAAGCAATTTATAAGAAAACTGATTATCACTTTTCAGCTATGACAAAAAATTATGAGAGTTTTACAAAAAAATTTGTTTATTGATATATTGTGTGACATTTTAGAGTTAGATTTTAAATGGATATGAATAGAATGTAGGAATCAACAGGAAAATGTAAGTAGCTTCACCAGACATAACCTGTATTTATTTTGCTTGCTGCCACTCTGTGCTCATACCTGATTTTACAAATGAACAAGACAAGCACTTCATCTTTAGAAAGTATTGAAGAGAAAACTGTAGAAATAAATCACAATGAAAAGGTTAGTTTTAACATAATAGTTTCATTTGAGAAAAACTGGACTGTAAACAAATCTGTTTACTTATAAACTAATGATTGAATTATTTTTATGCTAAACATTACACCCATAATAAAAAAAAAACTAAGCAATAAAATCATGAAGAAATGCCAGTAACTATATCTGGGGCAAAGACTGAGAGAACTGTCATGATTGCCTTAATGAACTACAAATGTGGATTAGCATTTTTAAAACAACTATTTTCATGGTCATCTAATTTTTTTTTAAAGTTTAAATCCTCTTAATTAACAGAGTAAGACAATCAAATAGGAAAATCAAAAGTACAATAATCATAATATACCAACTATTTGGTTTAAGAATGTAATATAACCTATTTTTTTTCTGCAACAGAAACAACATGAACCACAGCTATATTTGTTGTACACAAACATTTAAAATTAGTTAGCATTTCAGGAGCAAGAGTATAGGAGGCACATGAGAATAAGAACATCATTATTGGGCCAGGCACGGTGGCTCATGCCTGTTATCTCAGCACTTTGGGAGGCTGAGGAAGGCGAATCACTTGAGGTTAGGAGTTCAAGACCAGCCTGGTCAACATGGTGGAACCCCGTCTCTATTTAAAAATACAAAAATTAGCCGGGTGTGGTGGCGCACACCTGTAACCCCAGCTACTCAGGATGCTGAGGCACAAATCACTTGAACCTGGGAGGCATAGGCTGCAGTGAGCTGTGATCATGCCAGAGAACAGACATATTAGAAAACTAGCTCAGTTGGCCAGGTGTGGTGGTTTGTGCCTGTAATCCCAGCACTTTGGGAGGCCGAGACAGGTGGATCTCTTGAGCTCAGAAGTTTGAGATCAGCCTGGCCAACATGGTGAAACCCTGTCTCTACTAAAAATACAAAAATTAGCGGGAGTGGTAATGCCAGCTACTTGGGAGCTATAATCCCAGCTACTTGGGAGGCTGAGGCATAAGAATAACTTGAACCCCAGAGGCAAGGGTTGCAGTGAAACGACATCACGCCTCTGCACTCCATTGTGGGTGACAGAGCGAAAGAAAGGAAAAGGAAAGGGAAAGGAAAGGAAGAAGGAAGGAAGGAAGGAAGGAGAGAGAGGGAGGGAGGGAGGGAGGGAGG